>NC_141879.1:658808943-659114284 GCF_056163025.1 Triticum urartu
AAACCACTATTAAAATTAAAATTAAAGATCATTAATGCTATGCTTTGTGTGATTTGTGTGCTAGTGTCTCCACGATTCCAAAGACTTTGTGTGATTTGTTAGGTTTCCGTGATTTTGATGATTGCTCTCTAAACTTGCACATTGCGGACTCCACTATTAAGAAAGCTATGGGAAGAATTAATGATGTTCTTATTGTTGCAACTAGGAATTATGTGCCCGTAGATTTTATCGTTCTTGACATAGATTGCAATCCTTCATGTCCTATTATTCTTGGTAGACCTTTCCTTAGAACGATTGGTGCAATTATTGATATGAAGGAAGGAAATATTAGATTCCAATTTCCGTTAAGGAAAGGCATGGAACACTTTCCTAGAAAGAAAATGAAATTACCTTATGAATCTATTATGAGAGCCACTTATGGATTGCCTACCAAAGATGGCAATACCTCGGTCTATCCTTGCTTTTTATGCCTAGCTAGGGGCGTTAAACGATAGCGCTTGTTGGGAGGCAAACCAATTTTATTTTTATTCCTTGCTTTTTGATACTGTTTAGTAATAAATAATTTATCTAGCCTATGATTTGGTTGTGTTTTTTGTGCTTAATTAGTGTTTGTGCCAAGTATAACCGTTGGGAAGATTTGGGGAAAGTCTTGTTAATATTGCTTTAAAAAACAGAAACTTTAGCGCTCACGAGAACTGCTGCCATTTTTATTTGTAAAGTTCTATTTATTTAATTATTTTTGAATATGATTAATAGATAAATTCATCACGTCCAGCAATTTATTTTAGAATTTTTGGGGTTCAGATATTGCGCTAGCTATAGATTAATACAGACTGTTCTGTTTTTGACATATTCTGTTTTTCGTGTGTTGTTTGCTTATTTTGATGAATATATGGCTAGTAAAATAGTTTATAAACCATAGAGAAGTTGGAGTACATTAGGTTTAACACCAATATAAATAAAGAATGAGTTCATTACAGTACCTTGAAGTGATCTTTTGTATTCTTTCGCTAACGAAGCTCACGAGATTTTCTACTTTAAGTTTTGTGTTGTGAAGTTTTCAAGTTTTGGGTAAAGATTTGATGGATTATGGAACAAGGAGTGGCAAGAGCCTAAGCTTGGGGATGCCCATGGCACCCCCAAGATAATCTAAGGACACCTAAAAGCCAAAGCTTGGGATGCCCCGGAAGGCATCCCCTCTTTCGTCTACTTCTATCGCTAACTTTACTTGGAGCTATATTTTTATTCACCACATGATATGTGTTTTGCTTGGAGCGTCTTGTATGATTTGAGTCTTCGTTTTTTGTTAGTTTACCACAGTCATCCTTGCTGTACACACCCTCTGAGATAAACACACATGATTCGGAAATTATTAGAATACTCTATGTGCTTCACTTATATCTTTTGAGTTATATAGTTTTGCTCTAGTACTTCACTTATATCTTTTAGAGCACGGTGGTGGATTTGTTTTATAGAAACTATTGATCTCTCATGCTTCAATTAGATTATTTTGAGAGTCTTAAATAGCATGGTAATTTTCTTAAATAATCCTAATATGCTAGGTATACAAGATTAATAATAAAATTCTCTTATGAGTGTGTTGAATACTAAGAGAAGTTCGATGCTTGATGATTGTTTTGAGATATGGAGGTAGTGATATTAAAGTTGTGCTAGTTGAGTAGTTGTGAAATTGAGAAATACTTGTGTTGAAGTTTGCAAGTCCCGTAGCATGCACATATGTTAAACGTTATGTAACCAATTTGAAACATGAGGTGTTCTTTGATTGTCCTCCTTATGAGTGGCGGTCGGGGACAAGCGATGGTCTTTCCCTACCAATCTATCCGCCTAGGAGCATGCGCGTAGTGCTTGGTTTTTGATGACTTGTAGATTTTTGCAATAAGTATGTGAGTTCTTTATGACTAATGTTGAGTCCATGGATTATACGCACTCTCACCCTTCCATCATTGCTAGCCTCTTCGGTACCATGCATTACCCTTTCTCACATTGAGAGTTGGTGCAAACTTCGCCGGTGCATCCAAACCCCGTGATATGATACGCTCTTTCACACATAAACCTCCTTATATCTTCCTCAAAATAGCCACCATACCTACCTATTATGTCATTTCCATAGCCATTCCGAGATATATTGCCATGCAACTTTCCACCATTAAGTTTATCATGACACGTTCATCATTGTCATATTGCTTGGCATTATCATGTAGTTGACATCGTATTTGTGGCAAAGCCACCATTCATAATTTTTCATACATGTCACACTTGATTCATTGCATATCCCGGTACACCGCCGGAGGCATTCATATAGAGTCATACCTTGTTCTAGTATCGAGTTGTAATCATTGAGTTGTAAATAAATAGAGTGTGATGATCATCATTTAATAGAGCATTGTCCCAATAAAAAAAGAGAAAGGCCAAAAAATGAAGGCCCAAAAAAGGGAATAAAAAGGGACAATGATACTATCCTTTTTTCCACACTTGTGCTTGAAAGTAGCACCATGATCTTCATGATAGAGAGTCTTTTGTTTCGTCACTTTCATATACTAGTGGAAATTTTTCATTATAGAACTTGGCTTGTATATTCCAACAATGGGCCTCCTCAAGTGCCCTAGGTCTTCGTGAGCAAGCAAGTTGGATGCACACCCACTAGTTTCTTTTGTTGAGCTTTCATACATTTATAGCTCTAGTGCATTCGTTGCATGGCAATCCCTACTCCTTGCATTAACATCAATCGATGAGCATCTCCATAGCCCATTGATTAGCCTCGTTCATGTGAGACTTTCTCCTTTTTGTCTTCTCCACATAACCCCCATCATTATACTCTATTCCACCCATAGTGCTATATCCATGGCTCACGCTCATGTATTGCGTGAAGGTTTATAAAGTTTGAGATTACTAAAGTATGAAACAATTGCTTGGATTGTCATCGGGGTTGTGCATGATGAGAGCATTCTTGTGTGACGAAAATGGAGCATGACTAAACTATATGATTTTGTAGGGATGAACTTTCTTTGGCCATGTTATTTTGAGAAGACATAATTGCTTAGTTAGTATGCTTGAAGTATTATTATTTCTATGTCAATATTAAACTTTTATCTTGAATCTTTCGGATGTGAATATTCATGCCACAATTGAGAAGAATTACATTGAAATTATGCCAAGTAGCATTCCACATCAAAAATTCTATTTTTATCATTTACCTACTCGAGGACGAGCAGGAATAAAGCTTGGGGATGCTTGATACGTCTCCAACGTATCTATAATTTTTGATTGCTCCATGCTATATTATCTACTGTTTTGGACATTATTGGGCTTTATTATCCACTTTTATATTACTTTTGGGACTAACCTATTAACCGGAGGCCCAGCCCAGAATTGCTGTTTTTTTGCCTATTTTAGGGTTTCGAAGAAAAGGAATATCAAACAGAGTCCAAACGGAATGAAACCTTCGGGAATGTGATTTTCTCACCAAACAAGATCCAGGAGACTTGGACCCTACGTCAAGCAACCAACAGGGAGGCCATGAGGTAGGGGGGCGTGCCTACCCCCCCCCCCCAGGCACACCCTCCACCCTCGTGGGCCCCATGTTGCTCCATCGACGTACTTCTTCCTCCTATATATACCTACGTACCCCAAAACGATCGGAAACGGAGCCAAAACCCTAATTCCACCGCTGTAACTTTCTGTATCCACGAGATCCCATCTCGGGGCTTGTTCCGGAGCTCCGCCGGAGGGGGCATCGATCACGGAGGGCTTCTACATCAACACCATAGCCTCTCCGATGAAGTGTGAGTAGTTTACCTCAGACCTACGGGTCCATAGTTATTAGCTAGATGGCTTTTTCTCTCTTTTTGGATCTCAACACAAAGTTCTCCCCCTCTCTTGTGGAGATCTATTCGATGTAATCTTCTTTTGCGGTGTGTTTGTTGAGACCGATGAATTGTGGGTCTTGATAACCCACAAGTATAGGGGATCGCAACAGTTTTCAAGGGTAGAGTATTCAACCCAAATTTATTGATTCGACACAAGGAGAGCCAAAGAATATTCTCAAGTATTAGCAGCTGAGTTGTCAATTCAACCACACCTGGAAACTTAATATCTGCAGCAAAGTGTTTAGTAGAAAAGTAAGATGATAGTAGTGGTAACGGTAGAAAAAGGTAATAGTAGTAAACGTAGTGTTTTTGGTATTTTGTAGTGATGATAGCAATAGCAACGGAAAAGTAAATAAGCGAAGAACAATATATGGAAATTTCGTAGGCAATGGATCGGTGATTGAGAATTATGCCGAATGCGGTTCATCATGTAATAGTCATAACCTAGGGTGACACAGAACTAGCTCCAGTTCATCAATGTAATGTAGGCATGTATTCCGAATATAGTCATACATGCTTATGGAAAAGAACTTGCATGACATCTTTTGTCCTACCCTCCCGTGGCAGCGAGGTCCTTACGGAAACTAAGGGATATTAAGGCCTCCTTTTAATAGAGTACCGGAACAAAGCATTAACACATAGTGAATACATGAACTCCTCAAACTACGGTCATCACCGGTAAGTATCCCGATTATTGTCACTTCGGGGTTGACGGATCATAACACATAACAGGTGACTATAGACTTACAAGATAGGATCAAGAACTCTCATATATTGATGAAAACATAATAGGTTCAGATCTGAAATCAAGGCACTCGGGCCCTAGTGACAAGCATTAAGCATAGCAAAGTCATAGCAACACCAATCTCAGAACATAGTGGATACTAGGGATCAAACCCTAACAAAACTAACTCGATTACATGATAAATCTCATCCAACCCATCACCGTCCAGCAAGCCTACAATGGAATTACTCACACACGACGGTGAGCATCATGAAATTGGTGATGGAGGATGGTTGATGATGATGATGGCGACGGATTCCCCTCTCCGGAGCCCCGAACGGACCCAGATCAGCCCTCTTGAGAGGTTTTAGGGCTTGGCAGTGGCTCCGTATCGTAAAACGCGATGGATCCTTCTCTCTGATTTTTCTCTCCCCGAAACACAATATATAGAGTTGGAGTTGGAGTCGGAGGAGCACCAGGGGGGCCCATGAGGTAGGGGGCGCGCCCCCACCCTCGTGGATAGGTGGTGGCCCCCCTGGCCTTCATCTTTTGCAGGTATTTTTTATATTTTCCAAAAAGTTGCTCCGTGAAGTTCCAGGTCATTCCGAGAACGTTTGTTTCTGCACATAAATAACACCTTGGTAATTCTGCTGAAAACAACGTCAGTCTGGGTTAGTTCCATTCAAATCATGCAAGTTAGAGTCCAAAACAAGGGCATAAGTGTTTGGAAAAGTAGATACGGCGGAGACGTATTAGGTTTATGATCAAGTTTATCTATGAACAATATTTGAATCTTCTCTGAATTCTTTTATGTATGATTGATTATATTTGCAAGTCTCTTCGAATTATTAGTTTGGTTTGGCCTACTAGATTGATCTTTCTTGCAATGGGAGAAGTGCTTAGCTTTGGGTTCAATCTTGCGATGTCCTTTCCCAGTGACAGTAGGGGCAGCAAGGCACATATTGTATTGTTGCCATCGAGGATAATAAGATGTTTTTTTATCATATTGCATGAATTTATCCCTCTACATCATGTCATCTTGCTTAAGCCGTTACTCTGTTCTTATGAACTTAATACTCTAGATGCATGCTGGATAGTGGTCGATGTGTGGAGTAATAGTAGTAGATGCAGGCAGGAGTCGGTCTACTTGTCTTGGACGTGATGCCTATATACATGATCATACCTAGATATTCTCATAACTATGGTCAATTCTGTCAATTGCTCAACAGTAATTCGTTCACCCACCGTAAAATATCTATGCTCTTGAGAGAAGCCACTAGTGAAACCTATGCCCCCCGGGTCTATCTTCCATCATATTAATGTTCCAATACTTAGTTATTTTCATTGCTTTTATTTTACTTTGCATCTTTATCATAAAAATACCAAAAATATTATCTTATCATATCTATCAGATCTCACTCTCGTAAGTGACTGTGTAGGGATTGACAAACCCTTATCGCATTGGTTGCGAGGATTTATTTGTTTTGTGCAGGTGCGAGGGACTCGCGCGTAGCCTCCTACTGGATTGATACCTTGGTTCTCAAAAACTGAGGGAAATACTTACGCTACTTTGGTGCATCACCCTTTCCTCTTCAAGGGATAACCAACGTAGTGCTCAAGAGGTAGCACATGGTTGGAGAATTACACTGTCACCTATCCCATCAACACTGTTACGTGGGACCAGTTTCAACAGGCTTTTCGCACAGCCCATGCATCAGCAGGAGCTATGGCCATAAAGAAGCGCGAGTTTCGCAACTTACGCCAAGGAGGATGCACAGTTGTCCAGTATGTGGATGATTTTTGTAAGCTAGCACGTTATGCCCCAGATGACGTCGCTATAAGATGCAGCTAAGCAGGAGAAGATTTTGGGAGGACTGAATGATGAGCTGAGCATGTAGTTGATGGTAGCAACCTTTAATAACTACCAACAGTTGGTAGATAGAGCTCTCATGATTGAAGGGAAGCAACAGCAGATTGACATTCGCAAGAGGAAGTATGGACAATGGAAGTATAATTCTGGAGCTCAGCAGAGACCCCGTTTTACCCCGAACTCGGGAGGACCCCTTCAGCATAACCATGGAGGTCACAATCACACTAGAGGAAGTTCGCACAACCATTGTGACCCCAAGAATGGGAATGATAATGGAGGAAGCAACTGCCAGAACTGTTCCAACCCAGCAACACCCGCCAAGAAAGATCTAAGCCATGTTACTTGCTACAAGTGCCAGAAGACTGGACATTACGCTAATGAATGTCCTGAAGCTAAGAATGGAAACGAGAATGGAAGTTTTGGGAAGAAGCTCAACCCTTTCAATAGGGGACAAGTGAACCACGTTAACGTGGAGGAGGTTGAAGCCCAGCCAGATGAAGTAATATGTAAGTTTTTGGTTAAGTCATTTACTGTAGTCGTTCTTTTTGATACTAGTGCATCACATTCATACATATCAAGGGGATTTATGGATAAGTATAAGCTGCCCACCAAAGTTCTTAGTACACCTATGTTAGTGAGCTCGCCAGGTGCAGAGTATATGGCAAACCAAGGATGTTTTTAGATGCCATTGACCATAGGTAGGCATGTTTTCCCCTCAGATCTGATAATTTTGGAGTCGCAAGGTTTGGATGTTATTCTGGGTATGGATTGGCTATCGATGTATGGAGGAAACATCGATTCCACCAGTAAGTCGATTTTGCTCACCACCCCAGAAGGAAGAACGATCAATTATGTATCCCGGCATGTGCCGAATAGGACTCAAGTAAATTCCTTATCAGGAGTTGTACAGGAGGAAGTACCGGTGGTGAAGGAATTCCCGGATGTATTTCCAGAAGAGTTGCCAGGCATGCCACCGGATAGAGACATCGAGTTTTTGATTGAGCTTTTGCCAGGCACAGGGCCAGTATCTAAGAGACCGTACAGGATGCCTGCACAGGATTTAGAGGAAATTAAGAAGCAGATTAAGGAGTTACTGGATAAAGATATATTCGCCCAAGCTCGTCACCTTGGGGATCACCAGTACTTCTAGTGGAGAAGAAGGATGGATCATTGAGGATGGTTGTTGATTATCGAGGACTGAATGAGATGACGATCGAGAACAAGTACCCACTGCCGATGATCAATGATTTGTTTGATCAGCTGCAAGGAGCTAAGGTGTTTTCCAAGATCGATTTGCGATCAGTTTACCACCAGCTGAAGATTCGAGAGCAGGATATACCTAAGACATCTTTTACCATGAGGTACGGGCTATATGAGTATACCGTTATGTCATTTGGCCTGACTAGCGCACCTGCCTATTTTATGAACATGATGAACAAGGTGTTTATGGAGTTTTTGGATAAGTTCGTTGTGGTGTTCATTGATGATATTCTGGTCTACTCGAAGAATGAAGAGGAGCATAAAGAGCATTTGCGTTTAGTACTTGGGAAGCTCAGAGAACATCAGCTATACGCCAAGTTCAGCAAGTGTGAGTTTTGGTTGAAGGAAGTTTGATTCCTTGGACATGTTATATACGGAGAAGGAGTAGTGGTAGACCCACCAAAGTTGTCACTGTGACAAATTGGGAGGCACCTATGTCAGTTGGAGAGATCCGGAGTTTTCTTGGACTCGCAGGATACTACCGACGGTTCATTGAGAATTTCTCGAAGATTGCAAAGCCTATGACGGAGTTGTTAAAGAAGGACACCAAGTTCAAATGGACTAAAGAATGTGAGGCCAGTTTTCAGGAATTGAGGAAACGCTTGGTTACATCACCAGTGTTGATTCTGCCAGATCAACGCAGGGATTATGAAGTGTATTGAGATGCTTCTCGTCGAGGACTTGGAGCCGTACTTATGCAGGAGGGAAGAGTTGTTTCATATGCCTCACGACAGCTGAAACCCCATGAGTTAAATTATGCTACACATGATTTGGAGTTAGCAGCTGTAGTGCATGTGTTGAAGACTTGGAGACATTTTCTCATTGGAAACCATTGTGAGGTGTACACGGATCACAAGAGTTTGAAGTATATCTTCACGCAGAAGGAGTTGAATCTCAGACGGAGGAGATGGTTGGAACTCATTAAGGATTATGATATGAAGTTGCATTATCATCCCGGAAAGGCTAACATAGTAGCCGATGCATTGAGCCGCAAGAGTCATGTCAATACACTCATGACTGGAGAGTTACCCAAGGAGTTAGCAGAGGATCTTCGCTAGCTATGTTTGGAGATAGTTTCGAGAGGCTATGTAGCAGCATTGGAGATTCAGTCTACTTTGATGAATAAGGTCAGAGAAGCTCAGAAGATGAACAAGGAGATTGCCGAGATAAAGGAAAGGATGAGAAAAGGAAAGGCTAAAGGATTTCGTGAGGATGAGCATGATACCTTATGGTTCGAGGACCGTGTATATGTGCCAAATGATCAGGAGATCAGGAAGCTGATTTTGCAGGAGGCCCATAATTTGCCATATTCGATTCACCCAGGAAATACTAAAATGTACCTAGATTTGAAGGATAGTTTCTGGTGGACCGGAATGAAGAAGGATATTGCGGAGTATGTAGCAATTTGTGATGTATGTCAGAGAGTGAAGGCAGAGCATCAGAAGCCAGCAGGATTGCTACAACCATTGCTGATACCCGAATGGAAATGGGACAAGCTAGGCATGGATTTTATCACGGGATTGCCCAGGACTCGTTCAGGCTATGACTCGATATGGGTTGTAGTCGATCGTTTGACGAAAGTATCTCATTTCATCCCAGTGAAGACCACTTACACCAGTGCTAAGTTGGCAAAGATATACATGACCAGGATCGTATGTTTGCACGGAGTTCCAGGACCATTGTATCAGATAGAGGAACCCAGTTTACCTCAAAGTTTTGGAATCAATTGCATGAAACTTTGGGAACTAGGCTAGAGTTTAGTACAACTTTTCATGCGCAGACAGATGGACAGACTAAGAGAGTCAATCAGATTTCGGAGGACATGTTGAGAGCTTGTGCGCTAGATTATGGATCTAGTTGGGACGACAATTTGCCTTACGCAGAGTTCTCTTACAACAACAACTATCAAGCCAGTTTGAAGATGACCCCTTTCGAAGCATTGTACGGAAGGAGGTGCAGGACACCGTTGATGTGGGATGAAGTTGGAGATCGACAATTGTTTGGACCAGATTTGATTAAAGAGTCTGAAGAGAAGGTTAAGCTGATTCGCGATAGACTCAAAGTAGCCCAGTCCAGGCAGAAGAGCTATGCGGATTCTAAACGCAAGGAGATAGTTTACGAAGTTGGAGACAGATTGTATCTTCGTGTATCACCACTTCGAGGAGTGAAGCATTTTGGAGTTAAGGGAAAGTTAGCACCACGTTTTGTGGGACCATACAAAGTTTTGGAACGTATGGGAGAAGTTTCTTAGAAGTTGGAATTGCCTGAAGGATTGTCAGGAGTTCACGATGTGTTCCACGTTTCTCATCTGAAGAAGTGCCACGCAGAGATGGCTGATATCCCTCTGAGAGATACAATGCCACTCAAAGCGATTCAGTTGGATAGCGACTTGACCTACGAGGAGAAACCAGTCAATATTCTTGATTTTGCCAGCCGAGTCACACACAGCAAGGTTATCAAGTTTTGCAAGGTTCAGTGGAGCCACCATACCGAGGATGAAGCCACCTGGGAACTAGAGGAAGACCTACAGAAGGACCACCCTCACCTATTTTCTAGCCAACCCGAATCTCGAGGGCGAGATTCATCTTAAGGGGGGTAGGGTTGTAACATCCCAAAATTTTCAATTTGGAATGTTATGCATTAGATCATCTTTGCATATCATATTTTAATGCATTTTGGTTTGATCCTAGAAATTCTACGCAACTCAAGGACCTACGGAGAGAGTTGGGGATTTTGTTATTTTCATATTTGAGTTGTCTCAAATTTTGAAAAGATGATCGTTTGATTTTAATTATTTTCTCTTCGAATATTTCTTTTATAAAAATAAAAATAGAGAGGATAAAATGACTTCCTCAAAATAAAGAATTATTGGAGATTTAATATTAAAATCAAATATGAATTTTATTCGGAGTTTTATCGCTATTTTATTTGAATTAGGAAAATATGCGTTTTTCAAAATTGCATTAGAGTCCAGTAGATTTTTAGAGGACAGAGAAAATTTATTTCAGGATTTTTGGAGTCCGTTTAGTATTTCTTTTTTGTTTTTCTGCGCGGAATTATTTAAAAAAATGAACCGACTCCGGGCCGTAACCGGCCAGGACTCCCCAGCCGGCCCCCTCTTATAAGCCGCCGCCCGCGACCCCCAGCCCACCCGAGCCCAGCCGCGCCTAACCCTAACCCTAAGCCGCTGCCACCGCCGGATCCGCCGCCGCCGCTGCGAATTTCGCCCCGCCACCCCGTCGGACCCGCCATCGCCTCGCCGGAGGTAGCAACCGCCGCCGCCGGTTTTCTTCGGAAAACCGTACGATTTTTTATAGATCGGTTTTTTTTCCGGTTTAGTTATTTAGCGAACGCCTATTCGTTCATTCATTTTAACAAACGATTTTCACCGTTTAGCCGCAGACATCGAACGTTCGTTCGTTAGCCTGTTCGTCAGTTTTTCTTTTTCTCGAATTTTCGCGATTATTTTCTATCACGATTTCTGATCCGATTTTCGTTTTAGTTTATCTTTTCGCTCGTTTATCGGAATCAGTCGATTCAAGCGCCTAGAGTTTCGCCTCGAAGCCCTCTTTTTGTTTAATCAACTTAAACAAGTTTTTGCTACTGTAAAATTTGACTTTAGTCCAGATTAGTAATTGAAGCTTGTTTCTTTCGCAGTGTGAGTTTGGTTGCTTCATTTGATTTGATTCTTTTTGCAAAACAGAGTTCTTAAGTTGAACTTTCTGGTTAGATCTTCTTATTTGATTTTTGCCCGTGCATATTTGCTTGATTGCTTATTGTATGTTTGTTTGCGATAGAGTACCCGGAGTGCGAAGCGTGCTACTACGAGTCTTTAGGTTTCACGGATCATCAACAAGGCAAGTAACACTTTGATCATACCTCTTTACTACCCAGTTTTATTGCATTACATCAATCCTCAAAAAATTACATGATTAGGATCTGATTAATATGTGGGTTTTGGGAAGTAGATGAGGTAGTACCTACTATCCTGTTTATTACCAAACCTTTGGGAGTTACTTCTACGTTGCTTATATTTCTATGCTATGTTCGTAGACGTGGTTTGGGTTTGAGTGTATTCATGATAGATGTGAGTATTGTTAATTAATGGTTAACTTAAGGTGGCAACTTTAATACACATCTGGGTGGATTGAGGCACCTGGGGAACCCAGTGTTGCTTGTATTTCTGGAAATCCCGGGGTACCGTGTGATTCTCCTATGGACCGCCACCCAGGCTCAAAGGGATCATAAGGTTATTCATGCTAGAAACTTCCGTGTGCAGCCACATGCCATTATGGGCTCTGGCATAGTTGAGTAAGTTGTGGAAAACCTTTCCATGATGGGCTAGTAGATGTAGGGGATTATAGGTGTACAGGCCTATCTATCGGTTAAGGGGACCTCTTCGGAAAGACTGTGTCTCGGTCATCCGTTTCTCAAACATTATGTAGTGTGAGAAATCCAACGGAGGAGATCGAGTCTTGTGGGGAAAAGTGCACAAACCTCTGCAGAGTGTACAAACTAATCATGGTTAGCCGTGTCCCCGGTTATGGACATCTTGAGTATCTAGTGGATCTCATCACTCTTAATATAATTTGATTGTGTTTAATGATGATGCTTAATTGGGATTGAGTTGGGTGAACCTTCTCAATGTTTAACAACCACCATGATAGTTAAATAAAATTTATTCCTTTGTTGTAGGGAAAAATTGGCTTTCCGCAAAACATATTAACCATACAGCCTCCACCAGCCATATATGCATGTAGTGATAGCATTATTCTCCTCATTACTCTCTTGTGTTACATTGCCAGCATATTCCATGTGCTGACCCGTTTCGGGCTGCAACGTATCATGTTGCAGACTTTTTAGACGACGAGTAAGGAGCCATAGGTCGTTGTCTTTCACTCAGTGATGTCGTTGGAGTTGATAGACTCACTTTATCTTCCAAGCCTTCCGCTGTTATCGTATTAGATGGCCTTTAGCCATATTTATTGTAATAAGTTCTCTTTTGAGACATTCGATGTAATAAGTGTGTGATTCCTACTCTGTTATAAATCCTCAAGTATTGTGCGTGTCAGCATTACCGATCCAGGGATGACACTGATGCACAGAGATTAGACTGCTTGAGATCTGGTCGCTACAGAGCGTGAATCATATAGTAGATATGATCAACATAGTGATGTTCACCATTGAAAACTACTCCATCTCACGTGATGATCGGACATGGTTTAGTTGATATGGATCACGTGATCACTTAGATGATTAGAGAGATGTCTATCTAAGTGGGAGTTCTTAAGTAATTTGATTAATTGAACTTTAATTTATCATGAACTTAGTACCTGATAGTATTTTGCATGTCTATGTTGTTGTAGATAGATGGCCCGTGCTGTTGTTCCGTTGAAGTTTAACGCGTTCCTAGAGAAAGCTAAGTTGAAAGATGATGGTAGCAACTACACGGACTGGGTCCGTAACTTGAGGATTATCCTCATTGCTGCATAGAAGAATTACGTCCTAGAAGCACCGTTAGGTGATAAACCAGATGCAGGAGCAACGCCAGATGTTATGAACACCTGGCAGAGCAAAGCTGATGACTATTAGATAGTTCAATGTGCCATGCTTTACGGCTTAGAACCGGGACTTCAACGACATTTTGAACGTCATGGAGCATATGAGATGTTCCAGGAGTTGAAGTTAATGTTTCAAGCAAATGCCCGGATTGAGAGATATGAAGTCTCCAATAAATTCTACAGCTGCAAGATGGAGGAGAATAGTTCTGTCAGTGAACATATACTTAGAATGTCTGGGTACCACAACTACTTGACTCAATTGGGAGTTAATCTTCCTGATGATAATGTCATTGACAGAGTTCTTCAATCACTGCCACCAAGCTACAAGAGCTTCGTGATGAACTATAATATGCAAGGGATGGATAAGACGATTCCCGAGCTCTTCGCAATGCTAAAGGCTGCGGAGGTAAAAATCAAGAAGGAGCATCAAGTGTTGATGGTGAACAAGATGACTAGTTTCAAGAAAAAAGGTAAAGAAAAGAAGGGAAACTTCAAGAAGAACAACAAGCCAGTTGTCGGGGATATACCCCACGGTATGACCCGGCTGGAGTTGTAAACCGGCTGGGACTTGGTAAACAGGCGGATGGTAAACCGGCTGGGACTTGGTAAACAGGCGAATGGTAAACCGGCGGAGAGTCAAGACAGACGGTAAACCGGCTGGTGGTAAACCGCCAGACAGTTAAGACAGATGGCTAAGACAGACGGTAAACATGCGAGTGTTAAACCGGCAGAGTTAAGACAGATGGTAGCACCGGCAGGTGTTAAGTCAATCATAACCCGACAGACCATGTTAAACCGGCAGACCATGTTAAATCGGCAGACAATGTTAAACCGGCAGACAATGTTAAACCGGCAGACGTTAAGAAGCCCAGGAAAGGAAGTCAAAATAGTTTAAGTCTTAGTCCGAGATGGACTCCACATGTAACCCGCCCCTTCAACTTATATAAGGAGGGGCAGGGCTCCCCAAAGGGGGACAAGCGACAAGCAAGAAGGAACAATCTTAGGGCTAGTCACAAAGAGGAGAGCCGGTTTACGGCGACTCCCTCGTGATGATAATGAGATCTAGCCTCAAACAGCATGTAGGGTTGTTACCGGATGATATTTCCCGGGGCCCAAAGCTGTCTAAACCCTTGTCTTATGTTGCGTCTCTCGATTTCGCTCAACCCCTGTCAAGCTACCACAGAGATGCGTTGGCCTCACGACTAAGTCCTCACACTAAGGACATCTGACGTGTTAATTCCACGACAGTTGGCGCCCACCGTGGGGCTCGCGCACGGTGGTGTTGAGTTCTTGAAGAAATCTCTGACAGATATCGAGAAAGCTTGCGATTGGCAGGATGAAGGAAGACCGCCGCGGATGATCCGTATGGTTTGATCCGGTTTACAGTAATCAACGCTTGCGATTACAAACCGGCGATGAGGAAAATCCAGAAGCGCACGAGACCTAATCCGTTTATGGTCTGCTTGCATATATATAAGTAAACTAGAAGAAGATCGCTGTATCCAGCCACAAAAAGAGAACAGATGATCAGATCGGATGTTACAAGGGAATTTATTGCAATGGCATACCAGCGATGAGGAAAAACAATTCAAGACAACAGTACTATACTGCGGCAGCGCCGGACAGGGTATATTGAAATTTTTTGCACAGTGCTAGTATGGCCAATTATTGTCCAGATTCAGCCAAGAGATTGCCTTGGAGTACGATTTACTTACGCAAGGATGCAACTGCTTTATCCATCATTAAAGAAAGGGCGAGTCAACGACCCAGAGAAAAACGCGGACGCGGTTTCATCCGATAGGCCACAACTCGGAGCTGGGCGGCAATCTCCGCTTCTGAGCGGGCTCCTGCGACCCCCTCTGCGGTTGCGTCTTGACCCGCCTGTCATCACAGTCGTCACCAAGGAAAATCACCACAGTCAGCACCTAGTCCCTAACGGCCTCCTCGACCGTGCCTGGAGCTGCCTTCGCCGTCAGCCGCCACCGCCGCCGTTAGTCGCCACGAACTCACCTACACTGCTGTACCTCAAACCGTCGCCAAGTCTACTACAACCCGGACTTTGCTGCCGCGACCCTACCTCACCGGCCTGCCTCCGCCCGAGGTGGCCACTCCGTCCTCGAGCCGTCCTCGAGCCTGTAGGCTGTATCAACACGCTTCGCCAAGCTGCCACGCTGACCCGCCTCCGCGTCGGATTCTACCACCAAGTCACCACAGCTTCATGCTACTCCGGTTTACCCCTCCGCTGCGGATTCGTCGGGGATCTCCAAGCCGTCTCCGCTGTTAAACCGCCATGGCCTCCGCCACGCCGGCCCGTGCCTCGGTGTTATTCCACTGCTGCCGCTACCTACGCCGCTTTGGTTTCTGCCAAATCGCCGCCCCTGCAGTGGTGCGCCGGTCCGGTGCCTCCTCAAGCTGCCCGTTCCGTCTTGCCACCCCCGTCGTTCGTTTCGCTGGTGTGGGCTTGTTATACATCAAGACGCCGGTTTAAATCACAACCCCTGACCACAACCCGGAATCAACAACCGTAACCCGGCCTCCTCTGAAGCTACGACTGCCGCTTCATCCTTGCCCGGTCTCTGCTCCGGTTGCACGCCCGCGGGCCTCCGGTCCGAGTCGCCGCCCGTTCCGCCTTGCCCCCGCGGCTTTGCGCTAAGTCGCCGCCGCTTCACCTCATCTTTGGCACGTCGTCTCTGCCTCGACTGGTACAAGATTCGAGCCGCCGCATCCGCGGGGCTGCTGCCTTCACTGAGTCGCCGGCCGCCGTGGCTCCCATGCCGCGTTCCGATTCCACTGTGGTTAAGCCGCCCTCGCTTCTGCATAGAGCCAGCCGTGGGTCGCGCTTACTCTCCCATGGCTGAAACGCCCGGCCTCGCGCCTAAACCACCGGCCTCTGCTGCCGTGACATTCATCCGCCTTGAGCCGCCGGTGCCTCTCCAACCCGTCGCCGGTCGAGTCGCCGTGCTGACCTGCCCCTGCGCCTGAGTCCGAGCTGTCGGCGTTCCTCAACCGCTGTGTCGAGTCACCGTGCTGACCCGCCCCTCGCCCCGACTGTGGTTAAGCCGCCCTCGTCTTCCCCATCGGAGTTGGCTCTCTTTGTTCCGCATCCTGCAGGTGCCCACAACACGCCCCGCCTGCCTCCAAATTGCAGCGGCCCATCTCCGCGTCAAATCCACCACCGGCGGTCAGCGCTGAGCCGCGCCGGACTCGTCCAGTACTACTGCACGGTTGCATCCACGTATTAAGCCGCCGTTGTCATCCTGCAGTTTTTTGCTTGAGCAGCCGCCGCAGCTGAGGCCCGCCGCATTGCTTCCATTGTCTGTTAGGAGCTGCGCTGAGTCGCCCTTGACCGAGCGGCCCCAACCTCTCCGAGCCGCTTTTGCTGAGTTACTCGCCGCACCGCGCCTCGCCGGTGTCCTGAAACTGCTGGTTGTTGCCGGGAGAAAGGAAAGCAGGGAGCTGACTGGGAAGTTGAGGAAGAAAAGAAAGAGGCCGCAGCCCCGTGAGTTATCCAAGATCGGCCATGGTCCCGCAAATAGTACAGTTATCACTAAGACTAGCCACAATGGGCTCATGTTACTACTCTATGGGAAGTAACATATGTGTAATAACATGCAACACTTCATTTATTAGGCTATAGACTCATCTTACCTTGATTTGTGTGATGTTACTCATACTAGTAGTAACTAGATATGTTACCGCATGCCTCTCTTTCTTCATTTATTGTTTGCCACATCATTTATTCTATTTAGATATGTGTGCTGTTACTACCTATGTTACTCCAACTGTGGGTAGTCTAAGCCTTGGTACGATTTCCAAAGGAGGCCATCATACTCCACGAAGAAGATTAAAGCCAAAGCATGACAAGGGGTCACGTAATAAGTGATCAGGAATCACATCAGACTACTGTTTCACTGCTGTTGTTTATTTTTCTCTGCCTGATAAAGCTACAACGCAACGATATTTTTGGCCGAAACTGCTCCACACACGATGAGCTTTGGACGATCTGTGCACGATTAAAAAAAATCCACCGTCCGTTGCTCCGACGTGAAGAACATTGCACCGCTGAATTCAATCGTCGGCTGCAAATCGTCCAAATAATGTCGTCTGGACAGCACTGCTCGTTTTTGGCACTGCCCGACGGACACGAGCGGAGCATTAAGTTTCCAGACTAATAAGGACTGAAGGGAGCGCGCATCATCCGATCAATCGAGCATCTGCTATCTGTTTTGTCGTGAGGAGAAGCCAACCTATCAAATGCACAAGTTCCTATGCCCACTATTACATCAAAAGTTGGTCTCACCTAAAAGCTCTTTCAAGTGGTCTGGTCAAACCAGTTTCCAGCCTGTCAATTGCTGCGTCTGCGCGTCGGATCACTCCCTCTGTTCAAAGTTATGGTACTATGACCTGGACAAGTCCGGCGACGTGTGCAGTCCTAATCATCGGTCGATCTGAACAAATCAGGTCATATCCATCTGAGTCTATTTTATTAACACATATTATTTTCATCATAGAACAATTACGTTTGTCTGTATATCTTTATGTGCAGGACAACGATTAATTATAAAGGTGATGCCATGCTGTGTCTATGAAATGTGCGTTCGCATCATCATGTGCCGGCGTCCGCGCCCGCTTAATGTTGAACGGGCGTGTGTAAGCCGCCGCCCGTGCAGCTCGATCTACATCAACTCGTCGGGACCGCGCCGTGATTGACTCGCCCGTCCGCACTGGTTTACAACACCGCAGACAACTCACCCGTCCGCCCTCGCGGCCGATTCTCCCGCCCGTGCCGGCTTGCAACGCCGCGGCCGACTCATCTATCTGAGCCGCCACTGATGCTGCGGTTGTCTTTTCCATCCATCTTTCACGGCCTGGTCTACATCAACACATAGGGCCGCACCTGTCTGCATGAGCTGTTTAAAGCAAGTCACATCTTGGGTAGCCCGATTTTCTTTCAGATTGGAGGCAAATTATCATTCAGCCGCCGTCTGCACTGGATGGATCAATGGACATGCGCACAAATCGCTGCCACTACATTTTGGTCAACTTCAAACAGCCAGTTGGAAGGAACCATTGGCCGAGTTGCTGACACGGCTCATAAGGGATCATTTATAACCCGCTGCAGTCACCTCAACCTTTTGTGAATTTACATCGCGTTATTAAACCGATGACATATACCTTCTGCTATGGTTAAGTACGGAGAATCTCAAAACAACTCCTTGAGTCATCTTAAGACTCGGGGGCTACGATGATATGACGCAGCAAGTCTTGCCAGTCTCAGCAAATTCAAGTGCCCTACGATGTTAAAGGGAAACCCGGTCCCGGAGGTTACCGTTATATTGATAAAAATTTAAAGGCCGTCAGAAATATTCTGGCTCACAATGATGCTTCCGGTTTAAGGAAAATCCCGTCTCCCACACAGCGCTGAAGCCCTTAGTATCTGGTTCAAATCCGGTTTAAGAGGAAACTATATCTTGCAAAAGCTCCAACGCTCTCAATATCCGGTTCAAAATCCCGGTTCAAGAAGAATGTATCTCTTGCAAAAAGTTAAAAGGTTGCCGAAGAGGACCTGCTGCCCTGACGCGCGATTCAAACATGGGTATTCTGCCTTATGGGCTCATCTTCATATGATCACTTGGGAACTTGCTGTTCAAACATAGGTGTGTTCACCAAAGAGAACATAGCGTTACTACCCTCTTGGTGCAGCTATCAAGCCAATATTATTATAAGGGGCCAAAGAGAGTTTGTTGCACAGCACAACTCAAACATAGGCACCCGGCGAGCATAGCTCAAAAATATAGCACATGGGGGCTTCGGCTGACAAAAGCGGAGTCTTATCCATTAATCCGGCTATCACGCCACAATAAATCTTGGGAGCTTCACACCCAAGGGGCCAAAGAGAGTCTTGTTCCTATGCACAACTCAAACATAGGCACCCATTGAGCACAGCTCACAAAGTTACTTGGGGGCTCTTTGTGCAAAGTAACAAAGAGTTTGAAAGGACCCTTGTAATTGGGTATCGACCCACGGCTTGGAAGCCTGGTGTATTCACCTAAAACCCCGGGTTAACCTGCCTTCATCAAGTAAGCCACTCCTATCCAGGTAATCCTGGCATGACCCGCCGAACGTTTGACAACTTACTCTCATAGAGACCCTGAACTTGTCAAAGTTAAAACGACGATTGGTTAGTTGGAGGCCCATCTTAAAAGGCTTTGTCAAATGGTTTAACTCAGCGGCCTGGCAGCCCATGAAAAGCCTCGAATTTGGGCCTGTCAGCCCTTGAAAAGCCTCGACTACACGATTTTATTTGCCTTTGTCAAGATTTTTCTCTTTGATAAATTTTATGTTGAACCGGCGTCTATTAACCCGGCATGACTATCAGTCATCAAATTAACCCGGTGTTCATTAACCCGGCTTGACTTTCAACAACAAGTTGTCAGTACATAATCACTTATAATCCGGTGTTTATTGACCCGACCTGGCTTTGGACTATAAGTCGCCAGTATATATTTGGATTGCGCCATTGGAATTATGCGCTTATAAATCATTAGGTATATTATTCAAATAGCCAACATGGCTGGATTTGTATTATGGTTATCAATAACCAATATTATAATTGAGGTTTTCAAAGTCGCTTTTAGCGCAATGGTTATCATATTATTAATGGATATGATTTATTCTACAATTGAAGGAATAGTCCCGAGTCACTGCAGGCTTACGACCCGACACTTGGGGGCTACATTATTTAAATTGAGATTACATCAAATGTGCAAGTCTCATGTCGCTGCAAGCATGCACCATAACACTTGGGGGCTAATGCAAAGTCATTTTTATTGGCCTTATTGAAGACCCAACTCATCACATCATAATGAGCCAGCCCTTGGGGGCTACCAATTGCTCCTCTCAATAAATTCAAGGTACACAAGTTTTTATCCATTATATTCAAGGGTCCACTGCTCAGTTGGTAAAGCACAAGGCTCTTAACCTTGTGGACGTGAATTCAAGCCCCATGATTGGGGTTACATCATATGATGTTATTTTCATTGAAATATATATATCAAAGTCCCAGCTCAATATTATCTTACTGAGCCGGCCCTTGGGGGCTACACGTTGTTGTTCAAAGTTTACAAGATTATATTTACAAAGTCCCTGCTCATTATTGCATAATGACCCGGCCCTTGGGGGCTACACTGGTTGAAGTTTTATGAGCATCAGGCAATTACAAGTCCCAAGTTGCTGCAAGCATGACAACCCAGCACTTGGGGGCTACATATGTGGAATACTCAATTCTGACTAGTGATTGAGATGAACAACCTGGATTTCTTCAAGATTGTGATATTTATATGTAAGCAAGTCTTAAGCTGTTGCTATGCTACCTTCTCAAGACTTGGGGGCTACAAGTGATAGGCATATAAGAGGTATGTTTTCAAGCTGGATGTTAACTACAAGTATGACCCGGTACTATCAATATTTATAAACCGGTGATTTTGGCAATGATAAACCGGCAAGTTCTACATCCTTAAACCGGCTAAAGATCAGATGAGTATTTCAAGGACCAATATTGTTTTTAAGCATTGGGAGTTGAATCAAAGGAGTTATTCTTCACAATATATTTCTCTGTGACAAACCAATGTCAGCAAATTGATTATGAAGCTAGCCTATTAACCCGGATTTTCTAGAAGGAAATGACAAGGATTTAAAGATACTCAGGATCAGTTTAACATGGATAAATCCAAATTAAACTGGGGGCTAATGTCGGGGATATACCCCGCGGTATGACCCGGCTGGAGTTCTAAACCGGCTGGGACTTGGTAAACCGGCGGATGGTAAACCGGCGGAGAGTCAAGACAGACGGTAAACCGGCTGGTGGTAAACCGGCAGACAATTAAGACAGATGGCTAAGACAGACGGTAAACCGGCGAGTGTTAAACCGGCAGAGTTAAGACAGATGGTAGCACCGGTAGGTGTTAAGTCAATCATAACCTGACAGACCATGTTAAACCAGCAGACCATGTTAAACCGGCAGACAATGTTAAACCGGCAGACAATGTTAAACCGGCAGACGTTAAGAAGCCCAAGAAAGGAAGTCAAAATAGTTTAAGTCTTAGTCCGAGATGGACTCCACATGTAACCCGCCCCTTCAACTTATATAAGGAGGGGCAGGGCTCCCCAAAGGGGGACAATCGACAAGCAAGAAGGAACAATCTTAGGGCTAGTCACAAAGAGGAGAGCCGGTTTACGGCGACTCCCTCATGAGGATAATGAGATCTAGCCTCAAACAGCATGTAGGGTTGTTACCGGATGATGTTTCCCGGGGCCCGAAGCTGTCTAAACCCTTGTCTTGTGTTGCGTCTCTCGATTCCGCTCAACCCCTCTCAAGCTACCACATGGATGCGTTGGCCTCACGACTAAGTCCTCACACTAAGGACATCTGACGTGTTAATTCCACGACACCAGTTGCTGCTCAAGTGAAGAAACCCAAATCTGGACCTAAGCCTAAGACTGAGTGCTTCTACTACAAAGTAACTGGTCACTGGAAGCGGAACTGCCCCAAGTATTTGGCGGGGAAGAAGGATGGCAAAGTGAAAGGTATATTTGATATACATGTTATTGATGTGTACCTTACTAATGCTCGCAGTAGTGCCTGGGTATTTGATACTGGTCCAGTTGCTAACATTTGCAACTCCAATCAGGGGCTATGGATTAAGCGTAGATTGGCTAAGGACGAGGTGACGATGCGCGTGGGAAATGGTTCCAAAGTCGATGCGATCGCCATCGGCACGCTACCTCTACATCTACCTCCGGGATTAGTATTATACCTAAATAATTCTTATTTGGTGCCAGCGTTGAGCATGAACATTATATATGGATCTTGTTTGATGCAAGACGGTTATTCATTTAAATCAGAGAATAATGGTTGTTCTATTTATATAAGTAATATCTTTTATGGTCATGCACCCCTGATGAGTGGTCTATTTTTACTAAATCTTGATAGTAGTGATACACATGTTCATAGTATTGAAGCCAAAAGATGCAGAGTTGATAATGATAGTGCAAATTATTTGTGGCACTGCCGTTTAGGTCATATTGGTGTAAAGCACATGAAAAAATTCCATTCTGATGGACTTCTAGAATCACTTGGTACTTGTGAACCATGCCTCATGGGCAAGATGACTAAAACGCCATTCTCCGGAACAATGGAGCGAGAAACAGATTTGTTGGAAATCATACATACTGATGTATGTGGTCCGATGAATATTGAGGCTCGTGGAGGGTACAGTTATTTTCTCACCTTCACAGATGATTTGAGCAGATATGGGTATATCTACTTAATGAAACATAAGTCTGAAACATTTGAAAAGTTCAAAGAATTTCAGAGTGAAGTGGAAAATCATCGTAACAAGAAAATCAAGTTTCTACGATCTGATCGTGGAGGCGAATATTTGAGTTATGAGTTTGGACTTCATTTGAAACAATGCGGAATAGTTTCGCAACTCACGCCACCTGGAACACCACAGCGTAATGGTGTGCCCGAACGTCGTAATCGTACTTTACTAGATATGGTGCAATCTATGATGTCTCTCACTGATTTACCACTATCGTTTTGGGGTTGCGCTTTAGAGACAGCTGCATTCACATTAAATAGGGCACCATCTAAATCCATCGAGACGACACCTTATGAACTGTGGTTTGGCAAGAAACCCAAGTTGTCGTTTCTTAAAGTTTGGGGTTGTGATGTTTATGTGAAAAAGCTTCAACCTGATAAACTCGAACCGAAATCGGAGAAATGTGTCTTCATAGGATACTCAAAGAAGACTGTTGGGTACACCTTCTATCACAGATCCGAAGGCAAGGTATTCGTTGCTAAGAATGGATCCTTTCTAGAGAAGGAGTTTCTCTCGAAAGAAGTGAGTGCGAGGAAAGTAGAACATGACGAGGTAATTGTACCTTCTCGCATATTGGAAAGTAGTTCATCACTGAAATCAGTTCCAGTGATTCCTACACCAGTAAGTGAGGAAGCTAATGATGGTGATCATAAAACTTCTGATCAAGTTACTACCGAACCTCGTAGGTCAACCAGAGTAAGATCCACACCAGAGTGGTATGGTAATCCTGTTCTGGAAGTCGTGTTACTTGACCATGACGAACCTACGAACTATGAGGAAGCGATGATGAGCCCAGATTTCGCAAAATGTTTTGAAGCCATGAAATCTGAGATGGGATCCATGTATGAGAACAAAGTGTGGACTTTGGTTGACTTGCCCGATGATCGGCAGGCCATACAGAATAAATGGATCTTTAAGAAGAAGACTGACGCTGACGGTAATGTTATTGTCTACAAAGCTCGACTTGTTGCGAAAGGTTTTCGACAAGTTCAAGGAGTTGACTACGATGAGATCTTCTCACCCGTAGCGATGCTTAAGTCCGTCTGAATCATGTTAGCAATTGCCGCATTTTATGATTATGAAATTTGTTAAATGGATGCCAAAACTGCATTCCTTAAGGGATATCTTAAAGAAGAGTTGTATATGATGCAACCAGAAGGTTTTGTCGATCCAAAAGGTGCTAACAAAGTGTGCAAGCTCCAGCGATCCATTTATGGACTGGTGCAAGCCTCTCGGAGTAGGAATATACTCTTTGATAGTGTGATCAAAGCACATGGTTTGATACAGACTTTTGGAGAAGCCTGTATTTACAAGAAAGTGAGTGGGAGCTCCATAGCATTTCCGATATTATATGTAGATGACATATTGTTAATCGGAAATGATACTGAATTTCTGAATAGCATAAAAGGATACTTGAATAAGAATTTTTCAGTGAAAGACCTCGGTGAAGCTTCTTATATATCGGGCATCAAGATCTATAGAGATAGATCAAGACGTTTAGTTGGACTTTCACATAGCACATACCTTGATAAAGTTTTGAAGAAGTTCAAAATGGATCAGGCAACGAAAGGGTTCTTGCCTGTATTACAAGGTGTGAAGTTGAGTCAGACTCAATGCCCGACCACTGCAGAAGATAGAGAGAAAATGAAAAGTGTTCCCTATGCTTCAGCCATAGGCTCTATCATGTATGCAATGCTGTGTATCAGACCTGATGTGTGCCTTGCTATTAGTTTAATAGGGAGGTACCAAAGTGATCCAGGAGTGGATCACTGGACAGCGGTCAAGAACATCCTAAAATACCTGAAAAGGACTAAGGATATGTTTCTCGTTTATGGAGGTGACAAAGAGCTTGTCCTAAATGGTTACGTCGATGCAAGCTTTGACACTGATCTAGACGATCCTAAATTGCAAACCGGATACGTATTTATATTGAACATTGGAGCAGTTCTAGACAAAGCGTCGTGGCGGGATCTACATGTGAAGCGGAGTCCATAGGTGCTTCGGAAGCAGCAAATGAAGGAGTCTGGATGAAGGTGTTCATATCCGATCTAGGTGTCATACCTAGTGCATCGGGTCCAATGAAAATCTTTTGTGACAATACTGGAGCAATTGCCTTGGCAAAGTAATCAAGATTTCACAAGAGAACCAAGCACATCAAGAGATGCTTCAATTCCATCCGTGATCAAGTCAAGGAGGGAGACATAGAGATTTGCAAGATACATACGGATCTGAATGTTGCAGAACCATTGACTAAGCTTCTCTCACGAGCAAAACATGATCAGCACCAAGACTCCATGGGTGTTAGAATCATTACAATGTAATCTAGATTATTGACTCTAGTGCAAGTGGGAGACTGAAGGAAATATGCCCTAGAGGCAATAATAAAGTTGTTATTTATATTTCCTTATATCATGATAAATGTTTATTATTCATGCTAGAATTGTATTAACCAGAAACTTAGTACATGTGTGAATACATAGACAAACAGAGTGTCACTAGTTTGCCTCTACTTGACTAGCTCGTTGAATCAATGATGGTTATGTTTCCTAACCATAGACATGAGTTGTCATTTGATTAACGGTATCACATCATTGGAGAATGATGTGATTTACTTGACCCATCTGTTAGCTTAGCACGATGATCGTTTAGTTTGTTGCTATTGCTTTGTCAATAACTATACATGTTCCTATGACTATGAGATCATGCAACTCCCGAATACCGGAGGAACACTTTGTGTGCCACCAAACATCACAACGTAACTGGGTGATTATTGCTACCTCTTGAGAACTACGTTGGTTTTCCCTTGAAGAGGAAAGGGTGATGCAGCAAAGTAGCGTAAGTATTTCCCCTCAGTTTTTGAGAACAAAGGTATCAATCCAGTAAGAGACCACGCGCAAGTCACCTCGTACCTGCACAAACAAATAAGAACCTCGCAACCAACGCGATAAAGGGGTTGTCAATCCCTTCACGGCCACTTGCAAGAGTGAGATATGATAGAGATGATAATAATAAGATAAATATTTTTGGTATTTTTATGATATAGATTGAAAGTAAAGATTGCAAAATAAAATAGAATGGAAATTATATGATGGAGAATAGACCCGGGGGCCATAGGTTTCACTAGTGGCTTCTCTCAAGATAGTATAAGTATTACGGTGGGTGAACAAATTACTGTCGAGCAATTGACAGAAAATCAAATAATTATGAGAATATCTAGGTATAATCATGTATATAGGCATCACGTCCATGACAAGTAGACCGGCTCCTACCTGCATCTTCTACTATTACTCCACACATCGACCACTATCCAGCATGCATCTAGAGTATTAAGTTCATACGAACAGAGTAACACCTTAAGCAAGATGACATGATGTAGGTCGGTGGAGCAACGAGGGGCCCACGCCCAGGGGGGTAGGCGCGCCCCCTGCCTCGTGGCCTCCTCAATTTTTTCTTGACGTCTGATGGTTACTACACAACCTTCTTCTTGTATACGTTGTTGGGCCTCCAAGTGCAGAGGTTTGTAGGACAGTAGAAAATTTCCCTCAAGTGGATGACCTAAGGTTTATCAATCCGTAGGAGGCGTAGGATGAAGATGGTCTCTCTCAAGCAACCCTGCAACCAAATAACAAAGAGTCTCTTGTGTCCCAACACACCCAATACAATGGTAAATTGTATAGGTGCACTAGTTCGGCGAAGAGATGGTGATACAAGTGCAATATGGATAGTAGATAATAGTTTTTGTAATCTGAAAATATAAAAACAGCAAGGTAACTAATGATAAAAGTGAGCACAAACGGTATTGCAATGCGTTGAAACAAGACCTAGGGTTCATACTTTCACTAGTGCAAGTTCTCTCAACAATAATAACATAATTGGATCACATAACTATCCCTTAACATGCAACAAAGAGTCACTCCAAAGTCACTAATAGCGGAGAACAAACGAAGAGATTATGGTAGGGTACGAAACCACCTCAAAGTTATTCTTTCCAATCAATCCGTTGGGCTATTCCTATAAGTGTCACAAACAGCCCTAGAGTTCGTACTAGAATAACACCTTAAGACACAAATCAACCAAAACCCTAATGTCACCTAGATACTCTAATGTCACCTCAAGTATCCGTGGGTATGATTATACGATATGCATCACACAATCTCAGATTCATCTATTCAACCAACACATAGAACCTCGAAGAGTGCCCTAATGATTCTACTGGAGAGTCAAGACGAAAAAGTGTGCCAAACCCTATGCATAGGTTCATGGGCGGAACCCGCAAGTTGATCACCAAAACATACGTCAAGTGGATCAATAGAATACCCCATTGTCACCACGGGTATCCCACGCAAGACATACATCAAGTGTTCTCAAATCCTTAAAGACTCAATCCGATAAGATAACTTCAAAGGGAAAACTCAATCCATTACAAGAGAGTAGAGGGGGGAAACATCATAAGATCCAACTATAATAGCAAAGCTCGCGATACATCAAGATCGTGCCACCTCAAGAACACAAGAGAGAGAGAGAGATCAAACACATAGCTACTGGTACATACCCTCAGCCCCAAGGGAGAACTACTCCCTCCTCGTCATGGAGAGTGCCGAGATGATGAAGATGGCCACCGGAGAGGGATTCCCCCTCCGGCAGGGTGCCAGAACGGGTCTAGATTGACTTTTGGTGGCTACGGAGGCTTCTGGCGGCGGAACTCCCGATCTATTGTTCTCCCCGATCGTTTTAGGGTATATGGGTATATATATAGCAGGAAGAAGTACGTCAGGGGAGCAATGAGGGGCCCACGAGGGTGGAGGGCGTGCCCAGGGGGGTGGGCGCGCCCCCTGCCTCGTGGCTTCCTTGTTGCTTCCCTTACGTGCACTCCAAGTCTCCTGGGTTGCTTTCCTTCCAAAAATAAGTTCCGTGAAGTTTCAGGTCAATTGGACTCCGTTTGATTTTCCTTTTCTGCGATTGTCGGTGTCAAAACCGGCGGATCTCGGGTAGGGGCCCCCGAACTGTGCGTCTAAGGCGGATGGTAACAGGAAGCAAGGGACACGATGTTTACCCAGGTTCGGGCCCTCTTGATGGAGCTAATACCCTACGTCCTGCTTGATTGTTCTTGATGATATGAGGATTAAAAGAGTTGATCTACCACGAGATCGTAGAGGCTAAACCCTAGGAGCTAGCCTATGGTATGATTGTTTATGTTGTCCTACGGACTAAACCCTCCGGTTTATATAGACACCTGAGGGGGCTAGGGTTGCACAAAGTCGGTTACAAGGGAGGAGATCTTCATATCCGTATTGCCTAGCTTGCCTTCCACGCTAAGGAGAGTCCCATCCGGACACGGGACAAAGTCTTCAATGGATACCCAAGTAAGTAATCCCATGGCCGAACACACCGTTTCTGTTATTCATCATAACATCATTCTGAGAAGTCGCTCTTTGACCAGGACTGGATAACAAAGGCGAAGATGATCAGGTGTCCGGCCCCCCTTCCCGAGGGCTTGGCCAATCCAGTACTAGACAGAATGCTGGAGCCGGCGCCTTATCAAGTGCCCTCGAAGGAAGATAAAGGGGGGAATAAAGAGGCCGGAAGCAAGCCTCACTCACTACTCGCCCCAACCGGGGGAACGAGCGCCTCCACGAAGGAGGACAACCAGGAAGAAGAATCTGACATTCCCTCTTCCCGGGGAAGGAAGAGGACCACCTCTGAAAATCCGGAAACAGAGGTTTCCAAACGAGGGAAGAAATCTTCGCCAGAGGGTCCTGCCCCGGGGGATACCCTTGCCGCACAGTGTCCGCAAGGGACTCAGCCCTCTACCGAGCTATAAGTAATAAAAAAGTACTTAGTAGTGAAAATATCCTACCTTACTTCTGAAGACAATAACCGAAGCTTATATCTTGTAGTTCGGATCGTAGCCCTTCTCGACAGAGTTCGTCTTCGAGGGATCTTCTTCCGGAGATGATGGAGAGCGAAACACCTCCCCCTTCCACCCCGCCTCATGAAGCGGGCGACCCTGAAGTGTCGTCGCGGAGGGTTTGTCCTGATCTGCCAAGGCCAGGGGGTAATCCCTTGGCCACCCGGAGTCCGCAGTATTCGGCTCCTAAAGAGAGCAACAGAAAGAGTCCGGAACCGTATAGTGTGCGGTCGGACACACTTAAGGATCTTCTGGAGCAAGCGGCCATCTCAAAAGCGCATCGTACACTAATGAGTACGGTAGTTGAAAGGAGTTCATCCGCTAAAAGCGGATTGCATGAAGCTTTCATGAGTCTGCTAAAAGGCTTTGAGGTACGTGACATAGTGTATGTTTTTGACAGTACCACACACGTTAGGTGCGCCCTATGTAGATAGTAGCCCCTGAGACTCTGGTTGTCGTCGAAAATAGCGGCAAACAGAGGATCATAGTCCTAGGTAATAACCAGACCGTATGTGTAGGTGACTGAAGCTCCGGTGGCTAGCCGGACTGATGGGTTTGCCGAGCTAAAGCGGCAACTTGATGCGGCAGATGCCGACATCGTGCTTGTCAACAAGCAGCTTGACGAGGCACAGGGTGAGTGATTTCTGCGGTGATCAACGCATAGTAAGAGGAGCAGGATGCCAATATCTTTAATATGTTGTGACTGCAGATGGAGCTGCCACCGTGGAGACCCTTCGGGCAGAGCTTGCCCGGGCCAAGGAACAAGCAAGGAATAGCGATGCAGCCGCTCTAAAGGCAGTCGAAGAGCTGCGGGCCGAACAGTCCGCGCATCGCCAGAGCAAGGAAAGGATAGCCCAGATGGCCATTGAGTTGAAAGATGCCGCTGACCGTTACCAGCTTCTTGAAGAAGAAATCCGAGCGAGGGCGACGGACCTAGAGAAGGCCATGGTAGCAACCAAGGAAGCCCACTCTAAAATCAGAGCGATGAAGGAGGAGTTGCATCAAGCTGCGGATATCGTGGTTGGGAAGCCCTTCTTGTTGCGGACTAAGTTTAGAGATCCGAAGTATGCTTCTCTTGATCAACTATGGAGTTCTGCGGACGCCTACGTGGATTTGGCGGCAAGTGCTGCTGATGCGGCTGAGTACTTCAAGGATAAAGGAGATCGCGAAGTGGAAAAGCTGTTCTGGTCACAGTTCCATGCTCCAGTGCGTCCGCTGCTGCTGAATGAGCAAATGGCCGAGTGGGCCGAGCTCCATAGGTTGTCCGGACTCGCCATGCGGTCCGTTGTGGACCATCTGTGGCCGGGAGGGCCAATGCTGAATAGTTACTTTAGTTTGGTGCAACAATTCCTTGGTGCTGTGCCACACATTGATGCTATGAAGAGGTCGGCGTGCATAGAGGGTGCGCGGATGGCCTTTTCCCGTGTCAAGACATACTGGGCGGAGATGGAGGCCACCACTGTTGCGACATAGGGTTTGGCCGTGGGCTGAGTGGCTGCCGAGCACTACTTTGAAGAAGTTCTTGAAGGCGCTCGTTCGATAGAGGCTCAGTGCTCGAAGAATATTATGTTCTTGTGACATGTACTCCCATTGTAAAAACAATGTTTTGAGTTATGAAGGCTGTGTTTATACTTTTGCCTGAAAGTATTATGATGCCTCCTGTGCGGCCGTTTATGTATATATGTATATAACCTAAAAGTTTGCAGTCGTCGGCTTCCGCCACACACATATAATGCGGGGGTGTTCGCAAAAAACACGTATTCACACTTGATCCAACGTCTTGGTCCATTAAGGAGGTGGTAGCACAGTGAACGAGGCAATCGGACTATATTGCTTTAACACTTTCACTTAGCCACAGGAGTTTGACGGTGGGGCTACTATATAGCCCCTGGTACTTCTGCGCTCGTCCGAATACGGGGCGCATACGTACATGACCGGGAAAAGGCCCTTCGTTAATGCGGAGGAATCCCGAAGATTCCGCTGGGTCATCGAGTGGTTGACCAGTCTCGCGCTATATCATGACAGTCAGTTTTCGGCTTTCTCTACTAAGGTGCTCATCCGGATGAACCAGGGCACAATCGCAGTAGTTCTTCCAGTGCTACCTTAACCGATATAGCGGAACGTAAGGTACCAAAACATGGGAGCCGGGCCAACCCAACATTTGACCGAAGACATGATTCGGAGCTGATGCATATAAGGCCAAACTCGCGACGCCGAACACTCCCTAAGGTATTCAGTCTTTATAACATATGCCGGGTGGAATAATGCCCTTAATAATAAACCCCGGGTGTCCAGGTACGTGCAATATCCTGGCGTGGCCACATGCCAATACGTCGGCATCCTTCTCGGTTGTATTGAGTATCGGAGGATGTGGGCAACAAGAGATAGTAAAAAAGGTTGACGCAGGGTCTTAATCTAAAAAGAAACCTTTGAGCGGGTCCCTGCTGCACGTCTGCGCCTGTGTCTCTGTTGTTCCATGTCCTGGACGGGTGGATCACGATTGTCATCTGTAAAAGAGAAGAACTTAGGTGAAAGTTGTCGTGCCAGAAAATTGGTTATTGTCAATAAACCATTAAAATTTAAGATAAGTAAAGTTGAGCCGGACTAGCCCTGATTACACGCAGGAAGCCCCTGGTACCATCTAGGAGGGCTTGACTATCAAACAAATCTCATGTATATGTAGTGGTGCACCGGACTCGTCTAACCGTGTCCGTGGTCTTGACGACCTATCATTTTTTCTGGTTGGTGAGGCCATCTAGTGCTCGGTGGCTAAAGCCGCCGCACATTCTTCCGTGCGTAGAGCACACTCAGTATTTCCGCTAACTGTGATGGTGCCACGTGGACCGGGCATCTTAAGCTTGAGTGAAGCGTAATGCGGGATTGCATTAAAACGAGTGAAAGCCACTCTTCCGAGTAGTGCCTGATAGCCACTTCGGAATGGAGCGATGTAGAAATTTAACCTTTCGCTTCGGAAGTTGTCGGAAGAATCGAATACAACCTCTTGTAATAGAGAGCCCGTGCAGCGGGCCTCTAGGCCTGGTATTACTCCCTTGAAGGTAGTAGTACGGTGGCTTATTTTTGATGGGTCTATCCCCATTTTGTAGACTGTGTCCTGATATATCAGGTTTAGACCGCTGTCGCCATCCATGAGGACTCGTGTGAGATGGTATCCGTTTATTATTGGGTCTAACACCAAGGCAGCCAATCCTTCGTGCCGGATGCTTGTCGCGTGATCCCCGCGATCAAAAGTGATCGGGCAGGCCAACCAAGGGTTGAACCTAGGGGTGACGGGCTCTATAGCGCGTGTGTCTCGGAGTGCATGTTTGCTTTTCCTCTTTGTCACATGGATCATGTTGACTGTTTTAACCTCTGGTGGGAATTTTTTCTGTCCTCCAGTGCCATGCTGGCGAGGTTCGTCCTCGTCTTCGCTTGGTGTCTCCCCCCCTTGTGTTCGGCGTTTAGCTTACCGGCCTGCTTGAAGACCCAGCATTCTCTGTGGGTGTGATTTGCAGGTTTATCGGGGGTGCCATGAATCTAACAGAGTTTGTCAAGAATCTTGTTTAGGCCAGACGGTCCGTCTCTGCTGCCTTTGAAAGGCTTTTTCCGCTGACCTGGTCGAGAGCCCCTGAATCCGGCGTTTACCGCCGTATTATCTGGGCTATCCTCTTTATTTTGATGCTTGTTTTTATGGCGTCGTGGTTTTCCATTGCCATCCCTATCTTCGGATGTGCTTGGGTCGCTGGTGCTGCTGCGGGCTAACCAGCTGTCTTCGCCCGCGCAAAAGTGGGTCATGAGACTTGTTAGAGCTGCCATTGTTCTCGGTTTTTCTTGGCCGAGGTGTCTGGCAAGCCATTCGTCTCAGACGCTGTGTTTGAAAGCTGCTAAGGCTTCAACGTCCGGACAGTCGACGATTTGGTTCTTCTTGGTAGAAACCTGTTCCAAAGCTTTCGGGCGAACTCTCCGGACTGTTGAATTATATGACTTAAATCGTCTGCATCCGGAGGTCGGACGTAGGTCCCTTGAAAATTAGCCCGAAAAGCGTCCTCGAGCTCCTCCCAACTTCCAATTGATTTTTCGGGGAGGATTTTCAGCCAGTGCCGAGCTGGTCCTTTAAGCTTGAGGGGCAAGTATTTAATGGCATGGAGATCGTCTCCGTGAGCCATATGGATATGGAGGATAAATTCCTCAATCCAGATCCCAGGGTCTGTGGTCCCGTCGTACGCTTCTATGTTCACTGGTTTGAATCCTTCTGGGAATTCGTGGTCCAGCACCTCATCGGTGAAACATTGGGGGTGGCGGCACCCATGTACTTGGATGTACCATGGGGTTCAGACGGTTGTAGTATTTGGTTTTGATTTTGTGCCGAAGCACGCTTCCTAGATCCATTGATGGATCTGGTCGCACCGGATTTTTGGCGCAAGTCCTCACGTACATCGCGTGTTGACTTATGTGCGTATTTGTTATCCGCTCTATCGCGGTCACAAGGTGGTGGATCTGGCCGGTTGGCCGTTTCATTATTTGGCTGTGTGTGCTCTAAGAACTCCTCGTCGAATTTGGGTAACAGCTTGCGCTTTGGATAGCTCTTTGTGTGGTAACTTCCACCATACTTTGCTTCGCAGTTGATCACTTTGTTCCACCTGCCGTTGAGTGTGTTTTGTGCGGCCTTAAGCCTTTGCTTCTGCTTCTTCAGACTCCTCGCTATGGCAATAAGCCTTCTGCGGAGGTTCTCTTGCTCCAAGTGCGTTTCCGGGATGATGTGTGCATCTTCGTCCAGACCGTTTTCCTCCCCGAATGGGGTTTGATGAGGGTTATCCTCGGCATCGCCGTGTTCGGACGTCAGATCTGTACTATGTTCGCTGCTTGCAGCTTCATCGTGCTCTGCCGTCGAGGCAATGTGGTTGTTTCCTTTGGAGTCGACTGGAGTGTTATTTTCTCTTACGTTGTTATCGCTGTTTTTGCTAGGGTGGGACTTAGAGCGGCGTCGCTGACGTCGGCGCTTGGGTTGCTTCTTGGAGGGGCCATCCTCCGCTGTATCTTCGCCATTGCCTTCTTTGGGTGTATCCACCATGTATATGTCATGTGATGAAGTGGCTGGTGCCGGATCCTATTCGTCTCCAGCATCTTCGTCCATGTCGTCGATGTCTTCGGAGTCGAAGTTGAGCATGTCGGTTAAGTCTTCGACAATGGCTACTAAGTGGGTGGTGGGCGGGCAGCGAATTTCTTCGTCGTCCGTATCCCATTCTAGCCGGACATAGTTCGGCCAAGGTTCTCCTGACAAGGAGAGAGATTTTAATGAATTTAGCACATCGCCGAAAGGCGATGCTGAAAGATATCCGTGGAGGTGAACTCGATGATCGGCGCCTAGTCGGATTCGATGGGCACGAATGCAGGCGGCTCGGAGTCCATGGCCGGAGACGAATCCAGTGGTTCGGCGACACGGCTCTCATAAGGGGTGAAGTTAGTATCCGACTCCATCGCCACTGAGTGCAGCCTCCATGGCGGGGTCTATCCCTCCGTCATTGGATGGCGCGATTTGCTCCGGATTGAAGGCCGGAGGAGTTGCAGATGCGATCTCCCGAACACTGTCCGACGGCAGAGTTACATTGTGCTCGTAGTAACTGTGCGACGCACCTGACACGGGCTCGAATCCGTCGAAGATCAAGTCTCCACAGATGTCGGCGGTATAGTTTAAGTTTCTGAACCTGACCTGATGGCCAGGGGTGTAGCTCTCGACCTGCTCCAGATGGCCAAGCGAATTGGCCCGCAGTGCGAAGCCATCGAATACAAGGACCTGTCCGGGGAGGAAAACCTCACCCTGGACCACATCGCTATCGATGATCGAAGGAGCCATCAAGCCTTATGGTGACGACACAGTGGAACTCTCAATGAAAGCACCAATGTCGGTGTCAAAACCGGCGGATCTCGGGTAGGGGGTCCCTAACTGTGCGTCTAAGGCGGATGGTAACAGGAAGCGAGGGACACGATGTTTACCCAGGTTCGGGCCCTCTTGATGGAGGTAATACCCTACGTCCTGCTTGATTGTTCTTGATGATATGAGGATTAGAAGAGTTGATCTACCACGAGATCGTAGAGGCTAAACCCTAGAAGCTAGCATATGGTATGATTGTATATGTTGTCCTACGGACTAAACCCTCCGGTTTATATAGACACCTGAGGGGGCTAGGGTTACACAGAGTCGGTTATAAGGGAGGAGATCTTCATATTCGTATTGCCTAGCTTGCCTTCCACGCCAAGGAGAGTCCCATCCGGACACGGGACGAAGTCTTCAATCTTGTATCTCCGTAGTCCAACAGTCCGGCCGAAGGATATAGTCCGGCTGTCCGGAGACCCCCTAATCCAGGACTCCCCCAGCGATACTCTAAAAGAAGGAAAAAACAGAAACTGGCACTGGGCTCTAGGTTAATAGGTTAGTCCCAAAAATCATGTAAAATAGCATATAAATGCATATAAAACATCCAAAACAGATAATATAATAGCACGGAACAATCAAAAATTATAGATACGTTGGAGACGTATCAACGTCCACTCCAAGTCCCCTGGATCACGTTTGTTCCAAAAATCACGCTCCCATAGGTTTCATTCCGTTTGGACTCCGTTTGATATTCCTTTTCTATGAAACACTGAAATAGGCAAAAAAACAGCAATTTGGGCTGGGCCTCCGGTTAATAGGTTAGTCCCAAAAATAATATAAAAGTGTAAAATAAATCCCGTTATCATCCAAAACTAATAATATAATAGCATGGAACAATAAAAAATTATAGATACGTTGGAGACGTATCAAGCATCCCCAAGATTAATTCCTGCTCGTCCTCGAGTTGGTAAATGATAAAAATAGAATTTTTGATATGGAATGCTTCCTAACATATTTCTCAATCTAATTTTCTTTATTGTGGCATGAATGTCCAGATCCGAAAGATTCAAGATAAAAGTTTAATATTGACATAAAAATAATAATACTTCAAGCATACTAACTAAGTAATCATGTCTTCTCAAAATAACATGGCCAAAGAAAGTTCATCCCTACAAAATCATATAATTTGGTCATGCTCCATTTCCGTCACACAAGAATGCTCTCATCATGCACAACCCCGATGACAAGCCAAGCAATTGTTTCATACTTTAGTAATTTCAATCTTTTTTCAACTTTCACGCAATACATGAGCGTGAGCCATGGATATAGCACTATGGGTGGAATAGAATATAATGAAGGGGTTATGTGGAGAAGACAAAAAAGGAGAAAGTCTCACATCGACGCGGCTAATAAATGGTCTAGGGATATGCCCATCAATTGATGTCAATGCAAGGAGTAGGGATTGCCATGCAACGGATGCACTAGAGCTATAAATGTATGAAATCTCAACAAAAGAAACTAAGTGGGTGTGCATCCAACTTGCTTTCTCACGAAGACCTATGGCACTTGAGGAGGCCTATAATGAAAAATTCCCACTAGTATATAAAAATGACAAAACAAGAGACTCCCTATCATAAAGATCATGGTGCTACTTTGAAGCACAAGTGTGGAAAAAGGATAATAGCATTGCCCCTTTTTTATATTTTATTTTTTTGGGCCTTCTCTTTTTTATTTGGCATTTCTCTCTTTTGTTTGGGACAATGCTCTATTAATGATGATCATCACACTTCTATTTATTTACAACTCAATGATTACAACTCGATACTAGAACAAGATATGACTCTATATGAATGCCTCCGGTGGTGTACCGGGATGTGCAATGACTCATGAGTGACATGTATGAAAGAATTATGAATGGTGGCTTTGCCACAAATATGATGTCAACTACATGATCATGCAATGCAATATGACAATGATGATGCGTGTCATAATAAACGGAACGGTGGAAAGTTGCATGGCAATATATCTCGGAATGGCTATGGAAATGCCATAATAGGTAGGTATGGTGGCTATTTTGAGGAAGATATAAGGAGGTTTATGTGTGATAGAGCGTATCGTATCACGAGGTTTGGATGCACCGGCGAAGTTTGCACCAACTCTCAAGGTGAGAAAGGGAAATGCACGGTACTGAAGATGCTAGCAATGATGGAAGGGTGAGAGTGCGTATAATCCATGGACTTAACATTAGTCATAAAGAACTCACGTACTTATTGCAAAAATTGTCAAGTCATCAAAAACCAGGTATTACGCGCATGCTCCTAGGGGGATAGATTGGTAGGAAAAGACCATCGCTCGTCCCCGACCGCCACTCATAAGGAAGACAATCAAATAACACCTCATGTTTGAAATTTGTTACACAAAGTTTACCATATGTGCATGCTACAGGACTTGCAAACTTCAACACAAGTATTCCTCAAATTCACAACTACTCAACTAGCACAACTTTGATATCACTATCTCCATATCTCAAAACAATCATCAAGTATCAAACTTCACTTAGTATTCAATGCACTTATATGCAAGTTTTTTATTATGCCTAAAAAAATTGCCATGTTGTTCTAAAGGACTCTCAAAATAATATAAGTGAAGCATGAGAGATCAATTATTTCTATAAAATAAGACCACCACCATGCTCTAAAAGATATAAGTGAAGCACTAGAGCAAAAACTATATAGCTCAAAAGATATAAGTGAAGCACATAGAGTATTCTAATAAATTCCAATTCATGTGTGTCTCTCTCAAAAGGTGTGTACAGAAAGTATGATTGTGGTAAACTAAAAAGAAAATATTCAAATCATACAAGACGCTCCAAGCAAAACACATATCATGTGGCGAATAAAAATATAGCTCCAAGTAAAGTTACCGATGAACGAAGACAAAAGAGGGGATGCCTTCCGGGGCATCCCCAAGATTAGGCTTTTTGGTGTCCTTGGATTTACCTTGGGGTGCCTTGGGAATACAAAATCTTAGGCTCTTGCCACTACTTGTTCCATAATCCATCAAATCTTTACCCAAAACATGAAAACTTCACAACACAAAACTTAACAAGAAAATCTCGTGAGCTCCGTTAGTGAAGGAAAACAAAACACCACTTCAAGGTACTGTAATGAACTCATTGTTTATTTATATTGGTGTTAAACCTACTGTATTCCAACTTCTCTATGGTTTATAAACTCTATTACTAGCCATAGATTCATCAAAATAAGCAAACAACACACGGAAAACAGAATCTGTCAAAAACAGAACAGTCTGTAGCAATTTGTAACTAATGCAAACTTCTGGAACCCCAAAAATTCTAAAATAAATTTCTGGAAGTGAGGAATTTATCTATTAATCATCTTCAAAAATTATTAACTAAATATCACTCTCCAATAAAAAATGGCAGCAATTCTCGTGAGCACCAAAGTTTCTGTTTTTTACAGCAAGATCAAAAAGACTTTCCCCAAGTCTTCCCAACGGTTCTACTTGGCACAAACACTAATTAAACACAACCAAAACATAGGATATATAAATTATTTACTACTAAACAGGAGCAAAAATCAAGGAATAAAAATAAAATTGGGTTGCCTCCCAATAAGCGCTATCGTTTAACGCCCCTAGCTAGGCATAAAAGCGAGGATAGATCTAGGTATTGCCATCTTTGGTAGGAAATCCATAAGTGGCTCTCATAAGAGATTCATATGGTAATTTAATTTTCTTTCTAGGAAAGTGTTCCATGCCTTTCCTTAATGGAAATTGGAATCTAAAATTCCCTTCCTTCATATCAATAATTGCACCAATCGTTCTAAGGAAAGGTCTACCAAGAATAATAGGACATGAAGGATTGCAACCTATATCAAGAACAATGAAATCTAAGGGCACGTAATTCCTATTTGCAACAATAAGAACATCATCAATCTTTCCCATAGGTTTCTTAATAGTGGAATTCGCAAGGTGCAAGTTTAAAGAACAATCATCAAATTCATGGAAACCTAGGAAATCACACAAAGTTTTTGGGATCGTGGAAACACTAGCACCCAAATCACACAAAGCATAGCATTCATGATCTTTAATTTTTATTTTAATAGTAGGTTCCCAATCATCATAAAGTTTTCTAGGGATAGAAACTTCCAACTCAAGTTTTTCTTCATAAGATTGCATCAAAGCATCAATGATATGTTTAGTAAAAGCTTTATTTTGACTATAAGCATAGGGAGAATTAGCACGGATTACAACAAGGAAATACAATCTGTCAAAGTGCAATTATCATAATTAAATTCCTTGAAATCCAAGATAGTGGGTTCGTTGCTGTCTAAAGTTTTGACCTCTCAAATCCCACTTTTATCAATTTTTGCATCAAGATATAAAAACTCCGAATTTTTGGGACGCCTTCTAACTAAAGTTGACTCATCTCCAGTCCCATCATTATCAGGATTCATATTGCAAAACAAAGATTTAATAGGGGACACATCAATCACTTTTAGATCTTCATCTTTATTATCATGAAAACTAGAAAAACACGCTTTTATGAAGCAATCTTTTTTAGCATGCATCCTAGCGGTTCTTTCTTTGCACTCATCAATGGAAATTCTCATGGCTTTGAGAGACTAATTGATATCATGCTTAGGTGGAATAGATCTAAGTTTCAAAGAATCAACATCAAGAGAAATTCTATCCACGTTCCTAGCCAATTTGTCGTGGGTTTGTCACGGCAGATGTCCTCGTGAAAGGACTTAGTCGTGGAGCCATCGCTACGGGTTAGCTTAAAGGGGTCAAACCGGACAAGGGACACGGGGGATTTTATACTAGTTCGGCCCCTTCGATGAAGGTAAAAGCCTACGTCTAGTTGTGATTGGTATTGCTAGGGTTTCGATGACCAGGGAGCAAATCCGCTTTGCCTGGCTCTCAAGTTGTTGTCTGTTGTCCTAATTCACGGCCGTGTCATCCCTTTATATACATAGGTTGACACCCGCCGGTTTACAGAGTGCCGAGGCCGGATCATAAAACGTGTCCGGCTCGGTCTCTATTCCTCTAACTTACAATACAAGTTACATGACAGAGCCGGTTTACATCTATAGGCTTTAACCCGCCTTTGGGCCTTGGGCTTTCGTAAAGCGCCACCATCCTCACATCTTCATGGGCTTCTATCTTCATGGAGCTAACCCGGCCACTCCTAGCTAGTTTACCTCCAGTAATCATATCCCCAAAATTAGGCCCCTGATTGATTTGAACTTGTTCATGTAAATCTTCAATACTTAGAAAAAATCCTTGCCCTGGCACCTTCGCATGAATCTGGTAAACCGTCGTGATGTCATCTTTTAGATCCATAGTAAACCTTCATGACATCATCTACCCGTTGACGATAAAGATACCCTTCATTAATGAATATCCAACCCTCGAGGCGACATCCTTATTAACTATCCATTTTAAGCTCCTCGATTTATGCACTTGTCGCTTATCGGTTAACCTTATAAATAGGCCCAAGGGCCATCCTCTTTTTCCCCCTTCGCCTCCTTCGCTTCTTCTTCCTCCTTGCGACGTCTCTGCACCCGAGCGCCGCCGCCGTCGCCGAGCTTCGCCTCCGCCTCTCCATTGGCCGCTGCATCAACCTGATTGCACCAGAGAGCTGCGACGTGCCTCCGTTACTTCAACAGTCGCTGTAAGTCCTTTCCTTTCCCCCTTTGTAGATCTGTCTAGGGTTTCCTTGTTCTTCGCAGTTCATTGAAGTTCATCAGGGCTCCGGTGCTGCTCTTCCCTGTTCCCCCTTAGTCCATGGATAAAAAACCTCTAGCTTGATATATTCCGCGTAATGGTTTATCTTCCGCTACCAAAACAAACCCGTGTGTGCACAAAAACGGATTTGAACCTTTACGAACTGCTTCGGGACCAACCCTTTTAGGTCAAAATATTTTTGCTTTCCTGTCCTTCGGTAGATCCAAAATATCCATGTCCCCTTGTGGAACCTGTTTTACATTACTTAGTCCTTCTTGCCTTAGATCTGTACCCTCTTTATCACTTCGGCGATTTACCTTTGTAAAAACAATCTATCACATACCATTAGTCCCCTGTGAACCGACACTACTAGGGAAAACCTTATACACAGAATATTACCAGCAGTGCTCTTCAAAATACGACGCTACTGCTATTTAGTAGCATCGCGTGCCGGGAAAACGCGCTACTGAAAGAAAAATAGCAGTAGCGCGTCATCTCTAAACCGCGCTACTGCTCTAATTGCCATGACCTCGCCGCCCATCTAGTTATAGCAGTAGCGCCTTACACCGTACCGCGCTACTGCTATTCTCCTTACCTGCAGCGCCTTTTCATACCCGCGCTACTACTAACCCTACCTTATCCCCACGCGGCTGACCCTCTCTCTCTCTCACTCTCCCTCTCAGTCACTCTCGCCCACGCCGATAACCATTGTCGTTCGTCGCCGCCGCCGCCATCGTCCGTCCGCCACCGAGGTACTCCCTCCTTCCGTCCCTCCTCCTTCCACCGCGCCCTCCTCCCTCCTCCTCCCACCGCGCCCTCCTCCCTCCGCCTGCGGCCGCCCCCTCCTCCCTCCTCCTCCGGCAGCCATCCTCCCACAGCCCCTCCCTCCTCCTCCTCCCACCGCCCCTTCCCCCTCCTCCTCCGGCCAGCCCCTCCCCCTCCTCCTTCGGCCGCCCCTACCCCTCCTCTCTCCTCCCTCCCTCCCTTGTCTCTGTTTTTGCAAATCGTAGGTAACTAGTTTATTTAGCAAGTGATTAATATAACCAGCTTATTTGTATTAAGTGCTTAATGGACCTAGTTTATTTAGTAAGTTCTTAATAGAACTACTTTATTTAGTAATTAGTTAATAAAACTAGTTTAATTAGAGTTAGGATTTTATATAAGATATTTTCGAATGTTTTTTCTTCATATTTTGAATCATTGAAATGCAATGACCATCGATAAGTGGCCTATGTTTTGCCGGAGTGTTGACTAATTTCTGTTCCGGCAAATTTCAGGCGCTCGATGTGTCCTTTTTTTAGCAAAGGTCATGCCGGATTTTTTGGGTTTTGCTGTCGAGTTATAATCTCTGAATTTTGAACACAGGAGATGTCTGATGACGATGGGATCCCGGAGTGCGGGTACTGCTATGATGACCGGGGTGTGTGCGACATGTTTCCTCACCTGCAAAATGATAGGTTTTTCACCGTGAAGCTGGAAGAGACCTTCGATGTTTGTACGGTACGCAACGACAAGCATTTCATCATAATTAATATCATCACTTGTGCTTCTTTTGTTCAACGTGTAATTTATGGATTTTTTTCAATTCGATTAGTCCATCCCGTGCCATGCTAGACCATATGTATTGGAGAAGCTTGGTTTTGGTTTAGATGAATTTGAGAATGTGGAGACGAGGAGGGCTCACTTAAGAACTAAACATGGTTACGAGTTTCTGGTTAAGTTCTACAATGCGGTCGATCACTCCCATTTCGGTTGCTCTAAATGGTAAGCTCCCTGCAAGGCATATGGATTTGAGGAGGGAATGCGAATAAGATTTGATATTCGTCCCGAAGATTATGATGATGATGATAATATCGACATCTGGGTGGATGTGGATATGCGTCCAGTTTTGCCTAGATGTGAGTTTGTCAAACTAATTTGTTAAGTTTAGTAATTTATGTTGTTAATTTAAAAATATTTGGTGTTCGTCCATACTAAACTTATTTATTTATAATTTTCAGCTTATTTCTTATCTTCAAGAAATACTCGGAAGATAGTAGACAACACATACTACAGCTATGACTCCAAGCTTAATTGTGAGGAGAAAGGTTATCTTGTCTTATTCATAGAAGATGTTGAGGCCTTCAAAACCAGTCACTCTATCAGCCCAAATTATACTAGATACGTGCCACTAGTCCATACATTGCTTGATGATAACTTCATTGCTAAAAGCTTGGTAAGATTTTGTTAATGATGGTAACTTCATTGCATACATTATTCTTAAGTAAACCATTGCTAACTATATATGTTACTATTTTGTTTTTGAACAGAGGCTCCCGAAGCAGGTTTTGCCTGACATGCTATTTACCAAAGGTGATATGCATATGGTTAGCTTACGACCAACTCCTTCGGAGGCTTACCATACTGCATACTCGATTTCTTCAAATGATGGAAGGCTCAAAATCAAAGAATGGAGCAAAGTGATGAATGCGCACACACAAATAATTGGAGACAAAATGAATGTGTGCAAGCCACAAGTTGGAGATAGGTTTATGTCCATTCTTCATTATGGTGAAGGACCGGTTTATCTGTTTTATGGTATTTTAGCTAGGAGAGAGGAGTAGGTCCTAAGTATTAAGAACAATTAGTTAGTGTTGATTATATATGACTACAATGTCTTAGACTTGATGGTGATGCTGAGTAAGAGTAGTGACTATGAGTACTATGATGATGATGAGGACGAGTTGTTATTATAACCAGTGACGAAGTTGTTATATGATGTACCATCATGGACGAAAATGATGATTATGAGGAGTTATATGACAATGATATATTATGATGACAAGTTGTTAATGATATTATGATGATGATGAGAAGTTATTATGTCATTGGGTGAAAGAACCGCCGATTAGTTTCAAATGGATGGATCCAAAGTGACAATTGGTTACTTTGGATCCATGCACTTGAAACTAATCCAAGGTTCTTTCACCTAGTGATTTAATAACTCATTACGATGTAAAAACAATCTCTAAATTGCTACCGTATGAAAAATTGTATACAAGTATATGAATACGACATAAAATTGAAAAGAAATGGAATAGAGAATAATAGTAGTAGTGGTTGTTTTCGAAAGCACTACTAATAATTAGCAGTAGCGATTGACTTGGAAAGCGCTACTACTAAGTAGATATAGCAGTAGCGAGTGCCAGTAGGTGCTACTGCTAAGCATTAGCTGTAGCGCCTTATCAGTAGCGCGCTTACCCGCGCTACTGATAGGCCAAAAACCAGCGTTACTGCTAGGCTTTTCCCTAGTAGTGCGGCAAGTACTTTATCTCCGTTGCCATACTCCGGTTTAACAGTATGCATATACCTTTGTTCCAATGTTTCCTTGTCATTCCTTATTGTATCAGTCTCCGGTTTATGAAATTTTGCAGACTTGTATATCTTTATTCCGGTCACCTTATGCACCACCATGAATGAATTCTAAACCGGTACTTCTTTTCAACTTTTCAGTTGTAATGGCCAAACAGTTCTACGCCTGTAACTGGGCTCCTTCCCGGGTTACCGAGGAGCAGCTTAATGGAATGGTCAGAATTGGTACCTTACCAAAAAAGAATGAGATCCAGTGGCGAGTTCCTGGACCGAAGAATCCTCCCACCCCATAAAACCGCCCGGGTCAAAGTTTTTCCGGGATGTGCTTGCCAGTTTCCAACTCCACCCTCAAGATATTGGACCCAACTCGGTGTCCAATATATGCAATTTCCAAGTCTTCTGTGAGGTGTACTTACAAGAAGAACCAACTGCTGAGCTGTTCCGAGATTTTTTTCATCTGAACCGGCACACGGAATTTGTAGACGGACCCAACACTGAACTTGGTGGCGTCTCTATTCAGAAAATAAAAGAGGTTGAATTCCCTCATGCCAAGCTGCACAGTCACCCCAAAAAAGTGGAACCAAACATGGTTCTACTGTAAAGACACTTCCCCTGAAGACGAGAATCCTCTGCCGGGTTACCATGCCCACCGGCTTTCCAACACTCATCCACTGCTGCAACGTCTAAGTGCCCAGGAACGGGCCTCATATGCCCCTCAACTCGCCAAGCTTCGAGCCTTTATGGCCAACGGTTTATCAGGCGTCGACTTTGTGCGCTGCTGGATATCCTGGAGCATCTTACCATTAAGTCGCTGCTCCGTTTTAATGTGTGAGTACACTGGTGAAGTAGAAGACCCCCAACGTCACATCAACATTCAATTAACCAATGAAGAAGTCACTGAGGGTGTCAAGAAGATTTTGAATGAATCGGAATCTGTCTGCCGCCAAACCGGCTTGAACCCTTCTACACAAAAAAGCAACCGCCTGCTGTAAGTACTGTCTTTCCGCTTCACACTTGATATCTTGTAGACTGTACAACCTGTGAACACCCTTCTGCTTGTTTATAAACAGGGTGATGATCCGTTCTGGAAGAATAAACCTCAAGAAAAAGCGGCAAAGCCATCCTGTCGTGGAATTGTCACGTCAGATGTCCTAGTGTGAGGACTTAGTCATGAGGCCAACGCTTCTATGTGGTAGCTTGAGAGGGGTTGAGCGGAATCGAGAGATGCAACACAAGACAGGGATTTAGACAGCTTCGGGCCCCGGGAAACATCATCCGGTAACAACCCTACATGCTGTTTGAGGCTAGGTCTCATTATCATCACGAGGGAGTCGTCGTAAACCAACTCTCCTCTTTGTGTCTAGCCCTAAGATTGTTTCTTCTTGCTTGTCCCTCTTTGGGGAGCCCTACCCCTCCTTATATATGTTGAAGAGGCGGGTTACATGTAGAGTCCAACTCGGACTTAAGACTTAACTATTCTAACTTATCTTCATGGGCTTCTTAACATCTTGGGCTTCATAACATCTCGGGCTTCATAACCCCTGACAACCTAGTTATCACGGTTTGCCGGTTTAACATTGTCTGCCATTTTAACATTGTCTGCCGGTTTACCACCAGCCGGTTTACCATCTGTCTTAGCCATCTGTCTTGACTCTCTGTCTTAACTCTCCGCCAGTTTACCATCCGCCAGTTTACCAAGTCCCAGCCGGGTTACGACTCCGGCCGGGTCATACCGCGGGGTATATCCCCGACATTAGCCCCCAGTTTAATTTGGATTTATCCATGTTAAACTGATCCTGATCATCTTTGAATCCTTGTCATTTCCTTCTAGAAAATACGGGTCAATAGGCCAGCTTCATAATCAATTTGCTGACATTGGTTTGTCACAGAGAAATATTGTAAAGAATAACTCCTTTGACTCAGCTCCCAATGCTTAAGAAATATTGGTCTTTGAAATACTCATCTGATCTTCAGCCGGTTTAAGAATGTAGAACTTTGTCGGTTTACAAAGCTTGATGGCACCGGATCATAACCGTTTGTTAACATCAAGCTTGAAAATATACCTCCTTTCTATGCATATCACTTGTAGCCCCCAAGTCTTAAGAAGGGAGCGTAGTAACTGCTTAAGACTTGCTTCAATATGAATGTCACAAGCTTGAAGAAATCCAGGTTGTTCATCTCAATCACTAGTCAGAACGGAGTATTCCACATATGTAGCCCCCAAGTGCCGGATTATCATGCTTGCAGCAACCTTGGACTTGTAATTTCCTGATGCTCATAAAAACATGAATTGTTGACAGGAGCAATTGGTAGCCCCCAAGGGCCGGCTCATTATGATGTGACGAGTCGGTTCTTCAATAAGACTAATAAAAATGATTTTTCATTAGCCCCCAAGTGTCATGGTGCATGCTTGCAGCGACATGAGACTTGCATATTTGATATAATCTTAAGTTGAATAATGTAGCCCCCAAGTGCCGGGTAGTAAGCCTGCAGCAACTTGGGACTATTCCTTCAATTCTAAAATAAATCATATCCATTGACAATATAATAGCCATTGCGCTAAAGCGACTTTGAAAACCTTAATCATAATACTGGTTACTGATTACCATAATAAAATCCAGCCATGTTGGCTATTTGAAGATTTGAATAATATAATCCAATGATTTATGAGTGCATGATTCCAATGGCGCAATCCAAATATATGCTGGCGACTTATAGTCGAAAACCAGACCGGGCTGATAGTCTCCGGATTATGATTTAATCGTGTTCCGTCAATCTGTAACTGACAGTTGAACCAGATTTAATAATGTTGGTTGAAAACGCAACAGAAAAAATATTTTATCAAAAGAAAAACAGAAGCAAAGGCAAAGATAAAACCATTGCAAATGAGGCTTTGAGCCGATCAAGTGGCATTACCATGGTCGGACAAGACCATGCCCCCCAAAAAGGCGTAGCTATGGTTCAAGTCAGCCAAGTCCCTAAATGATGCATTGGCATTACGCCGATCAAGAGGTGTAGCGATGGTTCGGGTTCGACCAAAGCCCCCAAGTGATGCTGTGGCACTAGGCCGATCAAGAGGCGTGACTATGGTTCAGACATGACCAAGTCCCCAAGTGATGTTCTTGCTTTTCGCCTACTGTCGTGGTTTTGTCACGGCAGATGTCCTAGAGAAAGGACTTAGTCGTGGAGCCATCACGACGGGTTAGCTTGAAGGGATTAAAGCGGACACAGGGACGCAAGGGAGTTTATACTAGTTCAGCCCCTTCGATGAAGGTAAAAGCCTACGTCTAGTTGTGATGGAATTGATGGGGGTTTCGATGACTAGGGAGCAAACAAGCTTCGCCTATGTCTCGAGTTGTTGTCTGTATCCTTGAACCGCCGCCGGGTCGTCCCCTTATATACACGGGTGACTCCCGTCGGCTTACGGAGTTCCAATACCGGCTCATAGATGTGTCCGGTTTGGTCTCTACTTATTCCTAACTTACAATACAAGTTAACTACTAACGCCGGTTTACGGCTACAGGCCTTGAACCGACCATGGGCCTTGAGCCCTCCTCTGTCTTCTTGGGCTTTAACATACTTAACTACTGACGAAGTTAACCCAGCCCGGATAGGCCGGTTTACGCCCAGTCGTAATATCCCCAACATTAGGCCCCAGATTGATTTGAACGGGTTCATGTCAATCCTTTAACAAAAGCTTCATCTTCAACATCTTCTCATAAATTGGTAAATCGCCATGATGTCATCTTCTCTGATTGCTGTAAACCGGAGTGACATCACCTGTCATAACAAAGCTATCCATTATGCTTCTTTGTTTAATAGATCGGCGGAAATCGAGGCGACGGCTCCGTTTCGTGGCCCCTTGATTGTCGCACCTGACACATGTTCTTTCGCCTTATAAATAGGACCGAAGGGTCATTTCTTTTCTCCTTCCGTGCCTTCTTCGTCTTCCTTGCATCGCCAGCCTCGGAGCTCCGCCGCCGCCGTCGACCTCTGCCTCAACCTTGGCCGCTGCATCAACCTGAGCGCACCAGGGCTTCGTGGCAACCTTCCGCATCTTCCTCAGCTCTGGTAAATCTTCCATCCTTTCCCCCGCAGATCTGACCTAGGGTTTCGCAGTTCTTCAGTGTTCATCGTCTGCCTCTTGCTCATATGATAGATCTTTAGATGGCTCCGCAAATCTTTATTCTGTGCAATGGTAGCTGTTTACCCTTCGCCTTCACTTGCCCATCTCAAAACCATAGATCTGTATGTACGTCTTGTTCATTGATTCGGTATTGCTCCTTTTGGACCTCTGAATATTTATCTTTTTTCTGAACTTGCTTTAGATCCATCGCTGTAGAGAAATCTTACGAAATCTGTTTCTGTAAACTTACTCCTCTGCTTCAATGTTTAAACCCGACGGTTTAACCTTGTAGAAAAAAATTGCCAAACCGGTTTATACCATTAGTCCCCTTGTTGAACCGCCAAATGTTGTTGCTTCATAAAACTCCGGTTCAGATAGATCTGTCTCCGCTTTAACATTGCACATACCAATATACCTTGATCAAATGTATTTTTGAACCGAGATCTTCTACCATGTAGATTCCATCATGGCCAAGCAAGTATATGAATGCAATTGGGTTCCTTCTCGCATCACAGAGGCTCAGCTGGACGATCTAGTCTTGATCGGCACTTTAGGCAGCAAAGATACCATTCATTGGAGGGCTCCTGGCAAAGAATGCCCTCCCACTCCTCAAGAAGGAGAAGTTGTTGTTTTTGTAGATCACTTAGCTCGGGGCTTTAAACCACCCGGTTCTAAATTTTACCGAGATGTTTTGGCCGATTTCCAACTCCATCCACAAGATACTGGCCCCAATTCTGTTACGAATACTTGTCACTTCCAAGTGCTCTGTGAAGCGTTCTTTCAAGAGGAGCCCACAGTGGAATTGTTCCGAGACCTTTTCCATCAAAACCGCCGTACTGAGTTTACTGACGGCTCCAATACGGAGTTGGGTGGCGTGGCGATCCAGAAAAGGAAAGAGGTCACATACCCTCATGCCAAACTGCACAGCCACCCCAAAGAGTGGAATCAGACATGGTTCTACTACAAAGATACCTCCCCTGCTGGTGAGAATCCCTTGCCCGGCTTTCGTCCGGAGCGGCTCAGCAATACACACCCTTTTCCGCAAAGATTGACTGCCCAGGAGAGAAGCAAATATGCTCCTCAACTGTCGAAGCTTAGAACCTTTATGGCCAACGGTTTAACAGGGGTTGATCTCGCTCGCTGTTGGATATCATGGAGCATACTGCCCCTTAGTCAGCGCTCCGGTTTGATGTGTGAATATACCGGCAGTGTTGATGACCCACTGCGACATTCCAGAATCCAGCTCACCTATGAAGAAATCACAGAAGCTGTGAATAAGATGCTAAATGAACCGGAACATATCTGTGCTAGAAACGGCCTGCTTCCCTTCTGTGCCACCAACAAACCTCCAGTTGTAAGACCTTGATTTTTCCTTTTGCTGAATCTATTATTGATATATCTGGTCATTGTTTAATATCAGTGTCTGTGTAATCAGGGCAATGATCCGTTTTGGAGCAAGAAATTGCCGCAGGAGAAACCGGAAAAACCAGACAAACCGGAAAGAGCAACCTGGCAAAAGACTAAAGCTGTAAAGAAGGCTGCCCATAGGAAAAGAACTACTGCATCTTCTAATCCGGCCCCTGATGATGATGTGGATAATCCGGACCTTGAGGTAGAGCTTGACTCACTTGGCTTATTTTTCATGCGTCTTATTGATGATGATATTTGTCAGGATGATGCCGAAGCCAGCCACGCTGATGCTGCAGAGGTAATTATTCTCTCTTCCGATTCAGAACCTTTGCCTTCGCTAAAAATCTGTCAGGCAAACCGGAAAGTTAAATTTTCTCATCCTCTTGCTTATTTGGATCCCAAATTTCTTATGAAGACCCAACAGCACGAAGCTCGTCGCACAACCCGGCACAGCGGCCAGGTAGTTACCTCCGCCGGTTTACCGAACAGTCCGGTTCGGAAACGCCATTCAGAGGTCTCTAATTTGCTTGTCAGTGATTGTCCTAAAGCGGGCTGCTTTCGCCAACCTCTTAATCCATCTGACTCCGATTACCAGGTTACTTCCCACTCATCCTCTGGCGAGTCATCGGCTACTCAGCTGCCACCGCTCAAAACGGTGCTTGGGTAAGCTATACTTATTATGATACTTACAGTACATTGCCTTAGAACATATGCTGTATTTGATTTTCTTATTCTTTCCAGGGCCAAACCTAGGCCAAGCAAGAAGGCCCGCCTGGACAAAGCGGTCGAAGAAGATGCCGTTCTTGAGCCAGGCAAGACACCCGATCTTGAAGCGGTTATTCCTGAGGATATACCCAACGATCCACCGCAGCAAGACGACGATCTTATTGCTGAAGAGAGACCTACTGATGCCTCAGGTCCTATCAATCAGCCCACAGGCTCCATCCGGATTGAGAGATCCACCGGTCCAGCAAAACCTATTGACAAGCCAACAGCCCCAGTGCAAACCGGCAATACTCAGGAGGATGAGGTTGTCATTACTGGCACTGGCCATACCGAGCCAAGCAATCTTGTTGCTTTGTCCAAACATTCTGCCAAGGAAGAATTTGCTGCCTTTGGTAAAGGCAAGTGGAATGCTGATCTGGCAACTTACGCTGCTCTGAACGCCCAAGATATCCATTCCGGCTACCTGAACCGGCTGTATGCCAGCCGTGACTATGAAGCCAGTCTGATAAATATGATGAAGGATAAATACGAGGTAACCTCCATACGCTCTTTCTTGCTTGTATGCTTCAATATTTACTGACTCTCCTTAGCCCCCAAGGGCCGATTTGTAATCTTCTTTCAAATCGGGACTTACTAACATAAATCTTAATACATTGAACTTTTGCCGATGTAGCCCCCAAGGGCCGGTTCAACTTAGCATAGTTAAACCGGTACTTTAAGTAATTGAGATTGCCGCATCAGAATATATATACGAGCAAATAGCCATTAGCCCCCAAGTGCCAAGTTGAATACTTGTATTGATCTTGGGACTTTGCAAGCAATTGAAAGATGAAGATCGAATATGCATTAGCCCCCAAGTGCTAAGTGCATAACTTGTTATGTGGTTGGTACTTGAATCCTTATACCGATTTGTTGAAGCATATATCTGTATGCATGCAGGCGGAGCTGAAGACGAAAGAAACCCAAGTCACCGATCTCCAAGAAAACCTAAAAACCCAATAGGCTGAGACCTTCAAAGCAAAAGAGGAATTGGCCAGCGCTTTAAGCGCCATGGAACAGCTTAAGGAGAGCTTCAAGAAGAAGCGGGCAGATTGGGCCACTGAAAAGTCCGCTTTGATCAAACGAGCAGAGGATGCCGAGGCTGCACTAAAACCAGTGGCAGATGAACTGACCAGCATAAAGCGGCACGTGCATGCCATGACTACTTCTATCTTTGGTAAGCCAGTTTGCCTTCTGAATTGGCTCTGCCTTCTTACAGAGTCGCCGGTTTATTAACCCTTTATGGTATTTCAGGGACACGCATTGGTCACTTGGGGTCAGATGTGCGGAAGAAATTGAAAGCCGCCTATACATTGGTTGAAAAATTGTATACTGGTGCCCAGCGGATCATCTGTACCGCATCTCATAACAAACCGGCGCCCACTTTGATTCAAGATACTCTGATGAAACTATCGGTGCTTCCTGCCCGGGTTGAAGAGTTGAAGAAATCTGCTGCTCGAACCGGTGCAATCAATGCCTTAATCCAGGCAAAAGCTTGGGTGCCGGATTTTGATCCTATTGAAGCGGCTCAGGGCTATCCCAGCTTGAAGGAAGACGGGTCAGAATTTAGTGAAGCGGATCTGCGAGCAATAAACCGGGAGGTACGTCCGCTAGCTTGTCAATTGGCTGAAGAAGCAGATTTGTCTCATTATCAAGCCCAATATGACAGTCAGAACAAGCGAATAGCTGCACCAATCCATGAATCGGAAAATCTGATCCCTCCAATCCGTAAGCATACTTACGCTCCCGATATTGACCCGTCATTGCTGATCCATGATGAAGCTGTTTTTCAAGCATTAATGGGAATCGACTAGACAACTATGGATTTCCAGCCACTGGGTAGAGAAACGGAGGCTGAAGCGGCGCAGGATGACCCACAACCATCAGGCCAGGCTGGTGACCAAGCTTGAACCGGAAGCCGGTTTTAAAACTGCCTCTCCTTTGCGAAAAACAATTATATTATTATGGGCACCATGTTGCCTTGTAATAGGCTAGTTGATACTTTTGACGTTGATATGCCTTCGTGCATAATTTGTTCTTCCTGTGGTGATGAACTTTCTAAAGCACTTTCTGAAATGAGAAATTCATTAAGTGCCACCGCGGTTGTACCGTCAGGCGGAATATGATGTCTGCATATATGAAATCAAAACATCCAAAACAAAATTTTAAGTATATGATCAAATTTTTGAGATACATAATACCTGCCATCGTTGAGCGTGAAGTTGGCTTGGCCAATCTTGAAGCGGAGTTTTGCAAACCCACACTATTGAGGAGATAACATCTCCTGTATATATATGACTCTGGTTTACCATGTAAACCATGCCGGGTTATAATAAACATCGTGTTACTCCATAAGAGGATGTTAACAACAAGGATCAAACCGGGCAAATAGTCTCCGGATTGACGTGAACTGTGTTCCGTCAATGGATTGGTTGAAAACTTTGTCGGTTTTAAAAAGAACGCAATAAAAAAGAAAAAAGAATCTGGCAAAGAAAAATGCGAAGCCAAAAGCAATGAGAAAACCGTTTGCAAAAAAGATTTATTTGAGCTGATCAAATGGCGTTACCATGGCCGAACACGACCAAGCTCCCGTTAGGTGTAACTATGGTTCTAGTCAGCCAGGTCCCCAAATGAAACCGTGGCAGTTATGCCGACCAAGTGGCATGGCGATGGTTCGGGTTCAACCAAGCCCCCAAGTGATTCTGTGGCCTTAGGCCGATCAAGAGGCATGAGTGGTTCAGACGTGACCAAGTCCCCAAGTGATCTGGTGGCTCTCGCCTATCAAGAGGTATGGTATTGGTTCGGACACGACCAATCCTCCAAGTGATATAACACGATGCTTTTAGAAAAGCGAACTCAAGGGGTAAACTGGAAGCCGCTTTAGAACAACTCCGTGTAACCACACATGATGTAAAAGAACAGATACCCCGCTTTAGCTGAGGTTCCGGTTTATTATAGTTAATATATACATCGCTGTAATATGTACATAAGTAGAACCAATGGCTCAGGTATAATAAGGCCAAAGATGAGCTATGTTCCACGGCCTGTTGGTCTCCTCCTCTGATGTACGTGAGTCCTTATGTTCTCGAATATCGATCAGATAGTATGACCCGTTGTGCAGATTCTTGCTGACCACGAAAGGCCCCTCCCAAGGTGGGGATAACTTATGCATATCAGTCTGATCTTGAATGAGCCGAAGCACCAAATCTCCTTCCTGGAAGGTTCTGGTTCTGACTCGGCGACTGTGATAAAGACGAAGATCCTGTTGGTAAATCGCTGATCGGGCGGCTGCTATGTCACGCTCTTCATCCAACCGGTCCAAAGCATCTTGCCGTGCCGTTTCGTTGTCCGCTTCAATATAAGCCGTTACACGAGGTGAATCATGACAGATATCACTAGGGAGAACCGCCTCCGCTCCATAAACCATGAAGAACGGTGTGTATCCTGTTGACCTGTTGGGTGTTGTATTGATGCTCCACAACACAGATGGTAATTCTTCTACCCAACAACCCAGCGTTCTCTGCAAAGGAACCATGAGCCGGGGCTTGATGCCTCTCAAGATCTCTTGATTAGCTCTTTCTGCTTGACCATTGGACTGCGGGTGTGCCACTGATGAAATGTCGAGCCGGATGTGCTCTCGTTCGCAGAACTCCTTCATGGCACCTTTGGACAAATTGGTACCATTATCTGTGATGATAATGTGTGGAAAGCCAAACCAGAAAATCACTTTTTAATGAACTGAACCGCCATGGCCGCATCACACTTGCTAATAGGTTCTGCCTCCACCCACTTTGTAAACTTGTCAACCGCCACCAGGAGGTGGGTCTTCTTATCTTTGGACCTTTTGAAAGGCACAACCATATCCAGCCCCCAAGTCGCAAACGGCCAAGTAATCGGAATCATTCTCAATTCTTGAGCTGGTACATGAGCACGTCTTGAGAACTTTTGGCAACCATCACATCGTCTAACCAGATCCTCTGCATCAGCATGAGCAGTTAACCAATAGAAACCATGGAGAAACGCTTTAGCCACCAGAGATTTTGAACCGGCGTGGTGACCACAATCCCCTGCGTGGATCTCACGCAAAATTTCACGGCCTTCTTCAGGAGACACACAGCGTTGAAATGCCCCTGATACACTGCAATGATGCAACTCGCCGTTGATAATAGTCATGGACTTGGATCACCGGATTATCTGTCTGGCCAGAGTCTCATCCTCTGGTAACTCGCCCCGGTTCTTGTATGCCAAGTAGGGAAGCGTCCAATCCGGAATAACATGAAGAGCTGCCACCAATTGAGCTTCTGGATCAGGAATAGCCAAATCTGCTTCACCGGGGATCTTGACCGACGGGTTGTGCAGCACATCCAGAAAAATATTGGGCAGAACCGGTTTGCGCTGAGAGCCCAGCCGGCTTAAAGCGTCTGCCGCTTCATTTTTCCGCCGGTCCACGTGGTCCACCTGATAGCCTTTGAAATGACCTACAACAATATCCACCTCACGGCGATATGCTGCCATGACTGGATCCTTGGAGTCCCAAGTGCCAGACACTTGCTGAGCCACGAGGTCCAAGTCACCGAAGCACTTAACTCGACCTAGATTCATCTCCTTAGCCATCCGGAGACCATGGAGCAAGGCTTCATACTCAGCTGCATTGTTAGTACAAGGGAACATTAAGCGGAGAACATAACAAAACTTGTCACCTCGTGGGGAAGTTAATACGACTCCAGCCCCCGAACCTTCCAATTGCCTGGATCCGTCAAAATGGATGGTCCAATATGTGTGATCCGGCTTTTCTTCAGGTGCTTGCATCTCCGTCCAATCGTTGATAAAATCAACCAGTGCTTGAGACTTAATTGCCGTCCGAGGCACATACTTCAAATCGTCCGGCCCAAGCTCTATAGCCCACTTGGTAATCCGGCCAGTTGCTTCCCGGTTCTGGATGATATCTCCCAAAGGAGCAGAACTGACCATCGTAATTGGATGCCCTTGGAAGTATTGTTTAAGCTTCCGGCTTGCCATAAAGACTCCATACACCAACTTCTGCCAATGCAGATACCTTTGCTTGGACTCAATGAGCACCTCGCTGATATAATAGACCGGACGTTGAACCGGATGCTCCTTACCTGCCTCCTTTTGCTCCACCACAATAGCCACGCTGACCGCCCGAGCATTAGCAGCAACATATAGAAGTAACGGCTCCTTGTCAATGGGAGCGGCGAGCACAGGCGGATTGGCCAATTGCCGCTTTAAGTCCTCAAATGCTTCATCAACAGCAGAACTCCAGACAAACTGATCCATCTTTTTCAACATCTGATACAAAGGGATTGCCTTCTCACCAAGGCGACTGATAAACCGGCTTAGCGCGGCAATCCGGCCCGCCAGGCGCTGAACATCATTGATACACTTCGGTTTAGCGAGGGAGGTGATGGCTGTGATCTTCTCTGGATTAGCCTCAATTCCCCTATTGGACACCAAGAAGCCTAATAACTTGCCCGCCGGTACACCAAAGACGCATTTGTCCGGATTAAGCATCATCTTGTATGTCCTCAGGTTATCAAAAGTTTCCTTTAAATCACCAATCAGAGTCTCCTTCTCCCTGGATTTAACCACGATATCATCCACGCAGGCATGTACATTACGGCCAATCTGTTTGTGTAAACAATTTTGCACACAACGTTGATAAGTTGCCTGAGCACTCTTGAGCCCAAAGGGCATAGACACATAGCAGAAGGCTCCAAAGGGAGTTATGAATGCCGTTTTCTCCTGGTCCTTAACTGCCATTTTGATCTGATGATAGCCAGAATATGCATCCAAAAAACTTAAACTCTCACAACCCACCATAGCATCAATAATTTGATCAATACGGGGGAGGGCAAAAGGATCTACTGGACAAGCTTTATTAAGATCTGTGTAATCCACACACATGCGCCAGGTACCGTTTTTCTTAAGGACCAACACCGGATTGGAAAGCCACTCAGGGTGAAAAACTTCAACAATAAAACCAGCTGCTAAGAGCCTGGCTACCTCTTCTGCATTTGCCTTGCGTCTTTCTTCGTTAAACCGGCGGAGGAACTATTTCACCGGTTTGTATTTAAGATCCACATTAAGGGTGTGCTCAGCAAGTTGCCTCGATACACCTGGCATGTCAGAGGGCTTCCATGCAAAAATGTCCCGATTCTCACGGATGAACTCGATGAGCGCGCTTTCCTATTTCGGATCCAAATTAACATTGATGCTGAACTGCTTGGACGAATCACCAGGTACAAAGTCAACAAGCTTAGTTTCTGCTGCCGATTTGAACTTCAGGGCCGGATCATGCTCCGTAGTTGGCTTCTTTAATGGAGTCATGTTTGCCGGATCAACATTGTCTTTATAATACTTCAGCTCCTCGGTGGCACAAACCGACTCTGCATAGGCCGCATCACCTTCCTCGCACTCCAAAGCAATTTTGCAACTTCCGTGAACCGTTATTGTCCCCTTGTGACCCGGCATCTTGAGCTGCAAATACACATAACAGGGTCGTGCCATAAACTTGGCGTAGGCCGGTCGCCCAAATAGGGCGTGATACGGACTTTGGATTCACCACTTCAAACATCAATGTCTCCGACCTGGAATCATGATCATCCCCAAAGGCCACTTCCAGAGCTATCTTGCCAACAGGATATGCTGATCTGCCAGGTACTACACCGTGGAACACCGTATTAGACGGTTTAAGATTTTTATCTGTCAGTCCCATACGACGGAAGGTCTCATAGTACAAGATATTAATGCTGCTACCTCCATCCATGAGCACCTTGGTGAACTTATAACCTCCCACCTGAGGCACCACCACCAGAGCCAACTGACCCGGATTATCGACCCGGGGTGGGTGATCCTCTCTGCTCCATATGATTGGCTGTTCAGACCAACGTAGATAACGGGGTATGGCCGGTTCAACAGAGTTGACCGCCCGCCTCTGAACCTTCCGGTCTCGCTTGTCCAAGCTAGTGGTGAAAACATGGTACTGCCCACTACTCAACAGCTTTGGGTTGCTTTGGTAACCTGACTGTTGCTGTTGTTGGTTGTAACCACCCTGGTTGTTCTGACTATTTTGACCATTATGTCCGCCCGGATTACCATTAAATCCTAAACCGGAACTTCCTCCACCGTAACCCGGCCCGGATCCTGAGCCACCGCCAGATTCGTGATCATACCGGAAATTATTAGAATTCTTGAACTCCTGCATAATAAAACAATCCTTCCAAAGGTGGTTTGCCGGTGACTCCTTCGTCCCATGTCTTGGACATGGCTGGCTTAGCAGATAGTTTAGGCGTTCTGGGTTAGGATTGGGTGCCCCATTACGATTTTTCGGTTTACCCCTGCGTCGCTGGCCATTGTCCTGTGCGTTAGTATTAGCCACAAAGTCCATGTTACCATCCGCTTTACGCTTGCCTCCACCACCATTGCCTGCCCAGTGATGCTGCTGACCCTTGGAATTGTTGTTCCTCTTTCCCTTCCCTATCTTGTCATCATCAGATTCGGGATCCTTGGTACTGTCAGAATCAGCATATTTCACCAAAGCGGCCATGAGGGTCCCCATGTCAGTGCAATGACGCTTCATCCGTCCCAACTTCAGCTTTAGGGGCCCAAACCAGCAGTTGCCTTCTAGGGTTAATACTGCAGTGTCAGCGTTGATGCGGTCTGATGAGTGCAACACTTGTGAAATCCGGCGCACCCAATGAGTTGTTGACTCTCCTTCCTCCTGGATGCATGCAGCTAAGTCCACTATCGACATAGGCTGTTTACATGTATCCTTGAAATTGCTGATAAACCAGGCTCGTAATTGGGCTCACGAACTGATAGAATTAGCCGGCAAGCTTTTTAACCAAGTACGGGCCGTTCCTTCAAGCATCATGGTGAAGTATTTCGCACATGCCGCGTCATCCACATCAACCATCTCCATGGCCATCTCATAGCTCTCCACCCATGTCTCCGGAGGCTGATCCGCCGTGTAATTTGGTACCTTGCGCGGGCCCTTGAAATCCTTGGGCAGGCGCACATTGCGTAAAGCGGGGATAAGGAAAGGCACCCCCAAAGAACTAGAAGTAACACCAGGTTCGATCGAGATGGTTGGACGAACCGGTGTGAGCTGCCGAGCCTGATGCTGTGCGGCTAACTCGGCCTCCCTGCGCGCTCGGGCCCGGTTCACCACTTCCTGAGCATCATCAGCACCACCCGTTGGGTTGTTGCCACGGGGTGCTCCACGTTGTTCGTTACTCGACATTGCCGATTCATCCATATGTCTACTATAGCTCCGGCTTGGACGGGGGGTCGAGTGGATCCAGTCGCGGTTGTACGAGTATGCTTCCTATTGGACCAAGGCTGTCCTCAGAAGCTCCTTCACCCGTCGCGTCTCTACTGCCTGCGGCGAATTACCTTCAATTGGAATGGCCTCCAGCCGTGCAGCAGCGGCAATGAGATTGTCCATCGGGTTGGAGTAGTGACCCGGAGGTGTTGAAACAGTTTGAGGTATAACGGTGTTTTGACGAGGCTGAACCGGTGCGCCGGCCCCGGGAGCTTCAGCCCGGTTTCCCTCCATCGGATTGCCGGTTCCTACTCCTGGAGTGTTGAAAAGGTCTCTAGCCTCAAAAACCGGAGGCAAACGGGATCGGTACTTCCTCCTCATGACTTCCTGCGACGCACTCTGGTCCAACATGAGCCTGTAGGCTTGTCGTCTAAAGCGGCCCGCTCCGTGGCCATCCTGGTGTCCTCGGCTGCCAGATCTGCCTTGGCCTGGGTGATCTGTTCCTTCACTTTCGCAATCTCGGCGTTGTGAACGCCCTGATCCGCCGGATTAGCCTCCGCCATAAGCACAGTCAATGCATCAAATAGCTCTGATAGAACTTGAGCCGGCGGGCGCACAGGGTCTCCTGCCCCGGCAGCCGTTGCCGCTGCTGAACCGGAGGTCGTTGCAGCAGCGGTCGAAGAATGAAGCGCTGCTTGTGTGCCAGTCATGAATATTCCAACCCGGTTGGGTAGATCAGAGGGGTCTGGAATACTGTCGCCATTGGAACAGCCCCCAATCCGGCCGTCTTGTAGCTGATAAAGAGATTCGGTTTCTCCGGTCGATGACTCGTCATCGGAACAAACGACGGTATCACCGCGAGATTCCGATCCATCCTCATAACTTCCTCCATGGATGACTCCCACGAAGGCACGCTTCATGGCCGGTTTAACCCGGGCGGATCGCGCACGCTGAGCCGTCTCGACGAGGTCGGTGCAGATGTCCAGCTCGGGGCCCGGTTCACCGATCTTGCCAATGAAAACGTGAATGCCACCAAAGGGGACCTGGTACCCGTACTCAATTGAGCCGACCTCGGGGCCCCAGCCTGCGTCGTCGATGTAGAGCTTGCCGCGACGACTCTTAGTCATCCGGCCTGTGGCGTAGCCCACGAGTCCTTCAAAGCGGCCCTCCAAGAACTTGAAACCATCGTGCGATAGCCCCACGGTGGGCGCCAACTGTCGTGGTTTTGTCACGGCAGATGTCCTAGAGAAAGGACTTAGTCGTGGAGCCATCGCGACGGGTTAGCTTGAAGGGATTAAAGCGGACACATGGACGCAAGGGAGTTTATACTAGTTTGGCCCCTTCGATGAAGGTAAAAGCCTACGTCTAGTTGTGATGGAATTGATGCGGGTTTCGATGACTAGGAAGCAAACAAGCTTCACCTATGTCTCGAGTTGTTGTCTGTATCCTTGAACCGCCGCCGAGTCGTCCCCTTATATACACGGGTGACTCCCGTCAGCTTACGGAGTTCCAATACCGGCTCATAGATGTGTCCGGTTTGGTCTCTACTTATTCCTAACTTACAATACAAGTTAACTACTAACGCCGGTTTACGGCTACAGGCCTTGAACCGACCATGGGCCTTGAGCCCTCCTCTGTCTTCTTGGGCTTTAACATACTTAACTACTGACGAAGTTAACCCGGCCCAGATAGGCCGGTTTACGCCCAGTAGTAATATCCCCAACACCTACCAAATGGCGTTGCTATGGTTCGGACATGACCAAAAGCCCCCAAGTGATACTGTGGCATTGCGCCGATCAAGAGGTGTGACTATGGTTCAGACATGACCAAGCCCCAAAGTGATAAATAATATGATAAGCCAATAAGGCATGATACCCATGTTTGAACCGCGCATCATGGCAGCAGGTCCTCTTTGGCACCCTTTAACTTTTTGCAAGAGATAAATCCTTCTTGAACCGGGATTTTGAGCCGGATATTGAGAGCTTCAAAGCTATGTAGGAGAACAAATTTCCCTTAAACCGGATTGCAAACTGGAATCTTCATTTTCAGCCGAAAATTTTCTGGCGACCTTTCAACTCGAACTTGTGAGAAGTTAATTGTTTTTTAAACCGGACATTTTTAAACCGGATTTGAGCGCTTCAGAGCTTTGTGGGAGAATAGATTTCCCTTGAACCGGATTATAAACCGGAAGTATCATTGTGAGCCGGAATATTTCTGACGGCCTTTAAATTTTCATAAATATAACATTAGCCTCCGGGACCGGGTTTCCCTTCAACATCCTGGGGCACTTGAATTTGCTGAAACTGGCAAGACTTGCTACGTCATATCATCGTAGCCCCCGAGTCTTAAGATGACTCAAGGAGTTGTCTTGAGATTCTCCGTACTTGACCATAGCAGAAGGTATATATCATCGGTGTTAACAACGCGATGTAAATCCACAGAAGATTGAGGTGACTGCGGCGGGTTATAAATGATCCCGTATGAGCCGTGTCAGCAACTCGGCCAATGGTTCCTTCCAACTGGCTGTTTGAAGTTTGACCAAACTGTAGTGGCAACAATTTGTGTGCATGTCCATTGATCCATCCAGTGCAGACTGCGGCTGAATGATAATTTGCCTCCAATTTATTGGAAGAAAAACCGGGCTACCCAAGCAGTGACTTGCTCATACTCAATACACAGCTCATGCAGACAAGTGCGGCCCGGTATGCTGATGTAGACCAGGCCGCGAGAGACGGATGACAAAGATGACCACATCATCAGAGATAGCTCGGACAAATGAGTCGATCGCGGTATTGCAAGCCGGCAAGGACGAGCGAGTTAATTCGCAGGGACGGTCCCGGTGAGTTGAAGTAGTCCGGGCCGCCAGAGCGGCAGCTTGCGCACATCCATTTACCGGGTAATGAGCCACGGACGCATACTAGGTGCAATATTACAAGTACATGCTCCGTCTCCGTGGTATAAACCACATTTGCAGTAAATCATTGTCCTGCGTACAAAAAATACAGCAAGGCGGAGTAGTTGTTTGTCGAAGGAAATCAACATCTACCTAAAATATGTAAGATAAATATCACCTGATTTTGTTTTTGTCGGATGAACGCAGATGCTGGTGCCATATAATACTGAACAGTATATGGACGTTGAATTTCACTGATGTGATGTAGCATAATATCCACATGACCCTCTATTGTAACCTTTTTTTCAAGGGCACGCAACCTTCTTCGCGTGCTTTATTTCTCTGCCCCTCGTGTGTTGCAGCAGCAGGTAATTGCATTGGTATTATGTAGATGTTTAACTGAGAGTACTATCTTTAGCACTATCCATGTAGTCTTTGCCTTGCACTCAGAGTAAGTCTGATGAAAATGCCGTTGACTGCATACGTGCTTCATCTAGTACTTTCCAAGGACTAGCAAAGTATCACAAAACTTAAACTTGCAGGTGTATGTGCCCCCCCCAGCCTCCGCTCTGCTCTGTCTGTACCATATACATGCAAACACAACTAGCACTAGCCAACATGGGCGAGGGCGTGCAGGACACAGAAACGAGCTCAGCAAGAATTTGTCCGTGGCTATAGAACTTGGCGCTGGCGACTTGATCTGACCGCTGGCGGCTCACACTGATGTCTAAACCGGCCCGCAGCGGCGGGTTGAAGTCATCTGGCTGGGGGTTTGCAACGACCTCTACTTCCCCGGTTTCCCTCGCTTATGAGAAACACCCAAGACAGGTGCTCGTGAAAGACGACTCGCAGACCGGCGGCGACTCGCAGGCCGGTGGTGACTTGGAGCGGCGTCTTGAAACAGTCAGACCGCCGGTGGGTTCGATCGAGGCGGTTCACAAGACCCGGTGGCCGCGGCTCAACGTGGTGGCGGCAATGGCAGGGCTGGCTCAAACCGGCGGCAGACCCCAGCGGATTGCAGCTCGAGGAGTCCGGCAGCTCAAAGACGAGGCCAGGGCAGTTTTAAGGCAGCAGGTGCCCAGCGCGATGGTAAGTGGTCAATGAGGCACCGGCGGGTCAAGGCTGCACTGGGGGCACGGCAGCGACGGGTTGGAGAGACACGGCCGTGGCCGGTTCCGCGCGAGCATGCATAGCAGCAGGAAGGACGACGGTTTAGTGGTGAGGCCATAACGGCTTGGAAGCTATAGCGGAGGGCCGCCAGAGCGCGCGGCCGTGGCCAGATCCGGCCGAAGCCAAGGCCGTACGGGCGAACAAGCTGCGTGGGGCTGGTGATGAGGTCGTGGCAACTGCTGGCGGTTTAGCGACGGGGCCGGCGGGTCAGACGTGCGGGCGCTCGAGGCAGTGTAGCGCTGATGCAGCCGGCGCAGCCCAGCTCCCGCTGTAACTTGATGAGGTGAAAAACTGCCGCAGCGTCGAGGTTAACCCGTCGATAGCAGAAGTGCGTCAGGTAGGGTAATCCGGGGCGGTTCAGAACTGCGACTGCGGCAGCAACCTGGCTTCTGCGCGGGGACGGCTCAAGGTAACTGAAACGGCTCGCCGAGGTGAAGGTAGTACAGGTCCTCGTGGTGGTTTGAGGACAAAGCGCATCACAGCGTTGATGGAGAGTCGTCTGTGAATAGTATAAAACAGAAGCGACCCACATCCACCCGGTCAGTGGAAACGGCCGGGTCACGCAGATGCGATCAGCAGTGGCGACTTGGTCTGGGCGTGCAGCAAGCTGAGGCGGCAGTGCGAGGACGACGCAGTTGCTGCTGAGGAGGCCTGCGGCCGGGCGGATCACGGTGGCGACTCGGCGAAGGCAAATCCGGGTTGTAGCAGGGGCTTGACTCGGCGGCGGTTTGTCTTTGGGTAAAAATTTTCTGTAGCTCGGCGACGGCGCCGGGTTACGAGGCGGTTTGTAGCAGGAGCTTGACTCGACGGCGGTTTGGCTCGGTCGGAGGCCACTTGGCCACGACGGGGACCAAGCACGGCCAGGGGAGACGCGGGCGTTGGAGAACAAGGCAAACCCACTGCGGCTCAGCGATGGTGATTCCCTCTCCGAAGTGAGTCGGGGCGGTGTTGGCGGCGACGCAGCCGGTTTGACGACCGGCGACTCTTCGTGCGGGCGTTCGACGAGGGCGACTCACAGGCAGAGGGGAGCCGCAGCGGCGGGTTACTGAGGCTGTAGCCGGCTCAACGCAGCAGGGATCCACGGTGTGTTATGGCCGCGGGAACGGCGGTCTATCCCGAGATCGAACGGGGCAGGTCGCGGAGGCGGAGCAGAGGACGGGCGTGATTCGGAGATGGCCAGTGCTCAAGCGAAGCTGGACGAGGCCATGGCCGCTCGGAACCCAGCGCAACAGTGGAAGCGGCTTGGAGGTCCCCTGGCAGTCGGCGGTTCACGGTGCGGTCGGCAGAAAGGCGCGAGGCCAAGGCGGCTTGGCATGAGCAGCCCGGAGGCGGAGCTGACGGGTTGGAGAAGAACAGAGGCAGAGGCCGGCGATGGCAGCTTTGGCAACTCAGCGCGAATCTGTTTTTGGGTCGTGCGCTTTGCCAAGTCCACGTCCGCCTCACCTTCCGGGTCGTGGCCCTCCTTCTTTTGTTTTTTTTAAAGATACCCTGACGATGATCCGGCAGCAGCTCTTGGACTCTTCTAATTCAGATGGATGTAGTAATGGCCTGGGAGTAGTATTGTAATTCGGCGGATTAGCCTGTAGCCTCGGATGACTTGCGTACATACAGAACTCCTGTCGGTCTCGGTTTAAGCGGTGTTCCAAACATTGATCCGGCTTCAGATCGCTGTACTTTGAAGGAATAAACAACACCAGCAGCTACGAGTTGATGCTCCGGGACTTGTAACGGGTCCGATCAGATACCAACAGAGGTTGATGGTCTTAGCGACACAGTGATTTGACAGCTTGATCTAGATGCTGTGCCCAACCCGCCGATTAAAAGTCATACATGGATAAACTTCCTGTTGGCTTCGACGGATCATCAGACGAGAGCGGCACACAAGTTGTAACCCTAATTTCTTAAACCTTAAAATCTCATAGATCCCAAATCTGAACTGACCACCTTTGAAGTCGATGCAAGTCCTTTCAAACCGGTTCATCCGGAAAATTGCAGACTTCTCGATCCCTAAAAAAGATCTCTTCAAAAACTCAACATCACCGTGCGCGAGCCCCACGGTGGGCGCCAACTGTTATGGAATTGTCACGTCAGATGTCCTAGTGTGAGGACTTAGTCGTGAGGCCAACGCTTCTATGTGGTAGCTTGAGAGGGGTTGAGCGGAATCGAGAGACGCAACACAAGACAGGGATTTAGACAGCTTCGGGCCCCGGGAAACATCATCCGGTAACAACCCTACATGCTGTTTGAGGCTAGGTCTCATTATCATCACGAGGGAGTCGTCGTAAACCGGCTCTCCTCTTTGTGTCTAGCCCTAAGATTGTTTCTTCTTGCTTGTCCCTCTTTGGGGAGCCCTACCCCTCCTTATATATGTTGAAGAGGCGGGTTACATGTAGAGTCCAACTCGGACTTAAGACTTAACTATTCTAAGTTATCTTCATGGGCTTCTTAACATCTTGGGCTTCATAACATCTCGGGCTTCATAACCCCTGACAACCTAGTTATCACTGTTTGCCGGTTTAACATTGTCTGCCGGTTTAACATTGTCTGCCGGTTTACCACCAGCCGGTTTACCGTCCGTCTTAGCCATCTGTCTTGACTCTCTGTCTTAACTCTCCGCCGGTTTACCATCCGCCGGTTTACCAAGTCCCAGCCGGGTTACGACTTCGGCCGGGTCACACCGCGGGGTATATCCCCGATACATCCCGTCCTAAAACAAAAGCCGTCAAGAGAACCTCAAAGCGGAAGGCAGCTGAACGCATCAGCATGGAACTAGTTGATGACGCAGATGAACCGGAAGCTGATGTAGAACTTGATTCAATTGGCTTCCTTTTCATGCATCTCATTAAAAATGATACTTATCAGGAGGACGTGGAGGGCAGCCAAGCTGATGATGTAGAGGTAATTACCCTTTCCTCCGGTTCAGACTCTATGCCAACACCAAAAATCCGTCAAGCAGTCCGGAAAGTAAGCTTTTCTCATCCTCTTGCTCATTTGGACCCAACATTTGTTTTGAAGAAGTAGCAGCACGAGGCTCGCCGCACAACCCGGCACAGCAGCCAAAAGGTCACTTCGGCCGGTTTACTTGATACCCCGGTTCGAAAGCGCCGATCTGAGGTCTCACCTCCTTCTGACAATTCTTATCCCAATGCAGGTTATTTCCGACAACCTCTTAATCCGTCCGATTCAAATTATCAGGTGACACCTCCCTCATCTTCTGGCGAGTCAACAGCGACCCAACTTCCTCCCCTCAAAACTGTAGCTGGGTAAGTACTTAAACCCCTTCTTTGAATGTTTCCATACCTTGTATACTATGCTTAACTTTCGCATCTTTTCCTATTTTTAGAGCCAAAGCCAGACCCAGCAAAAAGGCTCGGGTGAACAATGCGCCTGAAGACCAGGCGGCTCATGAACTGGAACAAATAGTTGAACCGGAACAAGCTATGGAACCGGAGGGTCCAAATCCTGAAGCTACTTTTGATGAGCCACCCCCTCAAGATCACAATCTTGATGAACATCCAGAAGTTGATATTGCTGCGCCTGATGCTGAACCGGCCGATCCAATCCGAGCTGATGACAGGCATTCTAGTCCAGTGAGAGCTACTGAAACCCCATCAACTCTAGAAAAAGCTGCTGGAGACAAAGAAGGTGATGTGAGCATTACCGGTATGGGCCACAACTCTCCTGGCCATCCTGTAATCTTGGCCAAACATAGTGCCAAGGAAGAGCGTGATGCCATGCAAAAAGGCAAATGGAGCACTGACTTGTCAAGCTACGCCCATCTCAGCGCTGAAGAACTCCACTCCGGCTTTTTAAACCGTTTGCACTCAAACCGTGATTACAAAGCTGGTTTGGTGAACCTGATGAAAGAATGCTATGAGGTATTTTCATCATCTTTCCTTTCTTGATTTCAAAGTATAAACATCAGCCCAAGTAGCCCCCAAGGGCCGGTTTATGATGTTAATCGTAAGCCAGGACTTTGTAATATCTTAATCCTTGCATGCCGATCCTCCATATGTCTAGTTATCATTTAGAAACAAACCGGTACTTTATCATTGTATTCATGTAGTTTTCATCGGTGTAGCCCCCAAGGGCCGGTTTAGCCTTGCGAGGTAAACCGGGTCTTGACTCAATGCGTTAGCTTTGAATAGATGTACATTAGCCCCCAAGTGTTAAGGATAATGCTTGCATTGTACTTGAGACTTGTGAAAAGTATGTTAATGATAGAGCAAATAGGCATTAGCCCCCAAGTACAAAGTGCATAACTTGTTATACGCTTAGTACTTCATGACCTGTTTTGATAATACGCCTCATCTTTGTAGGCTGAGTTGAGTAAGAGGGATGCTCAAACCGCTGATCTTCAAGAGAACGTCAAATCTCAGCAAACAAAGGCTGCCAAAGCCAAAGAAGAGCTGACCAACGCCTTAGCAGCTATGGAGAAGCTGAAAGCAACTTTTGATAAAGAGCGTGCAGACTGGGAACTGGAGAAGGCCGGTTTAACAAAGAAGGCCGAGGACGCCGAAGCAGCCCTGAAGCCGGTGGTTGACGAACTGACAGACTTAAAGCGGCAGATTGACGCCATGACTGCCACTGTGTTTGGTAAGTGCCTCCTTGTGCAGGTTGTCGACGTTGTAAGTTCTTATCAATGGCCAGTTTACTGATACTGAACCATGACAGGGACCCGCATTGCTCATCTAGGCTCTGATATGCGGATGAAACTTAAAGCGGCCTACACCTTAATAGAGCAGTTGTTCTCTGGATCCCAACGTGCCATTTGCACTGCAGCCCATAACAAGCCGGCGCCATCGTTGATAAAGGAAACAATTGAGAAACTGGCCATGCTACCTGCCCGGATCAATGAACTGAAGAGATCAGCCGCAAGATCAGGAACGTTGACCGTGCTAATCCGGGCCAAGGCATGGATTCCAGATCTTGAACCGACAGATATCATCAAAGGGTATCCTGGCGTGAAAGAAAATGGCTCATACTTCAACAATGACGATCTGCGAAGGCTGACAAAGGAGATGCAAACTGGCGGAAGATACAGATTTATCTCATTTCTAACTGGTTTATGATGCTGAGGAAAAGAGGCAGCCCACGGTGATCCATGATGTTGAAGATCTTGTGCCTCCAATTCGTAAGCATACTTACGCTCCTGACATTGACCCCTCCAGCCTTATCCATGAAGAGGCCGTGTTTCAAGCTTTAACCGGAATCGATTGGTTGAAGGTTGATTTCCAGCGTCTGGGGAGGGATGAAGAGGAGGTAACTGCGCAAGATTACCCTCAATCGTCAAGCCGTCCCAATGATGATTCCTAAACCGGCTGCTGGTTTATCAGCTACAGTCTGCCACTTCTTGAAAACAATTATTCATTTGGGCCATTTTGAAACGCCTTGTAATAGGATAGCAAAAACGCCTCTATCTACCATGCCATCAAGCATGTTTAGGTTGCTTGATACTTTGAAAACTTGTTTCAGTTTTGGGATCTATTTATGCATAGTCCATTATGATTTGTGTTCCTGCATACAAGAACTTGAAAGCGTCCTAGTGGTTTACCACTGGACGGGTCATGATGCCCAAAAATATATACATAACTTGGATGAATAACCAAGATTTGTATTAACCAGATAACATAAATAATATCTGTGACATACCTCGTTGGCTGAACAACTGCTTGTATGGTAAAGGTGAAAAACACCAATCCGGAGTGTTGATAACTCCTTGCCCTCTTGCCGGTTCATATAGAGACCATACTGGGCTAGAATAGCCGTTGATTTGTTCGTATAATGCTGGTGACATCTAGTCAAAGCCAAACTGGAGCAGTACGCTACCAGTTTAAAAACTGGTCATGTATTGGCAACTAAGCGTTGAAAGTCATGCCGGGTTGTAATGAACACCGGTTTATCAAAAAAATATTCATAAATCCCTTATCATAAAAAACAGCAAAGACAAAAGAAATATGCAAGGCTGTTCATGGGCTACCAGGCCCTAAAGCGAGGCTTTTCATGGGCTGCCAGGCCGCTGAGTTAAACCATTTTTGCAAAGCCTTTTAAGATGGACCTCAATCTTTAACCAAGCACTGTTTTAACTTTGACAAGTTCAGGGTCCATGGGATTGACTTGTCAAACGTTCAATGGGTCATACCAGGTTTACCTGGACGGAGTGGCTTACTTAAAGAGGCGGGATAACCTGGGGTTTTAGGTGAATACACCTGGCTTCCAAGCCTGGCTTGATAGCCTATTACAAGGGTGCAAGCTCGTTGTTCTTTGAGAAGCAAGGAGCCCCCAGGTAATATTTGAGATGTGCTCAGTGGTTTACCGATGTTTGAGCTGTGCTTAATGCAACAGACTCTCTTTGGCTCCACATAATTTCCTTTTGGCTTGAAACCTATCAAGCGGTGTAGCTATGGTGTGAAGACAACCAAGCCCCCTAGTGATATCCCTTTTTGGTTTTAAACCAATCAAGAGGTGTAGCTATGGTTTAGATACGACCAAGCCCCCTAGTGATTTTCTTTATATCTGTGTGGCCGTATAGGCCAGGTTAATAAAATACCACTTTGTCAGTAGAAGCTCCTGTAGGCACACACACATGATGTAAAAAGAACAGAGACCCCGCTTTATTTGAGGCTCTGGTTTATTATAAAATATATACATTGTCATAAGTATGTACATAAGAAGAGCCTGTGGCTCAAGTATAGTAAGGCCGAAGAAGAGCTATATTCCACGGCCGCTTGGTCTCCTCCTCCGATTTACGTGAGTCTTTGTGCTCTCGAACATCAATGAGGTAGTATGACCCATTGTGCAGATTTTTCCTCACCACAAAAGGTCCTTCCCAAGGTGGGGATAACTTGTGCATATCAGTTTGATTCTGGATGAGCTGGAGCACAAGATCGCCCTCTTGAAAAGTTCTGGTCTTAACCCGGCGGCTGTGATAACGTCGGAGATCTTATTGATAAATCGCCGAATGTGCTGCTGCGAGATCACGCTCCTCATCTAACAGGTCCAGTGAGTCCTGACGTGCCTTCTCATTATCAGCTTTAACATAAGCTGCCACACGGGGCGAGTCGTGACGGATGTCACTAGGAAGAACCGCCTCTGCTCCATAAACCATGAAGAAAGGCGTGTAACCCGTAGATCTGTTAGGTTTGGTGTTGATGCTCCTCCACCCAACAAACTGGTGTCCGCTTTAAAGGAACCATCAGCCGGGGTTTAATACCTCTAAAAATTTCTTGATTTTCCCTCTCTACTTGACCATTAGACTGGGGGTGAGCCACTGATGCTACATCAAGCCGGATGTGCTCACGTTGGCAAAATTCCTCCATCTCACCCTTTGACAGATTAGTACCATTATCAGTAATAATAATATGTGGGAAACCAAACCGGAATATCACATTTTTGATGAATTGAACCGCCATGGCTGCATCACACTTACTGACTGGCTCTGCTTCCACCCACTTGGTGAACTTGTCAACTGCCACTAACAGGTGGGTCTTTTTGTCCTTGGATCTCTTAAAGGGTCCAACCATATCAAGCCACCAAGTCGCAAACGACCAAGTTATTGGAATCATCCTCAACTCCTGAGCCGGAACATGAGCGCGGTACGCAAATTTTTGACAACCGTCACACCTTTTGACTAAATCCTCAGCATCAGCATGAGCTGTTAACCAATAGAAACCGTGACGAAATGCTTTAGTCACCAAGGATTTTGAACCGGCGTGGTGACCACAATCTCCTTCGTGGATTTCTCGCAAAATCTCACAACCCTCTTGAGGAGATACACAATGCTGAATTGCCCCTGTGACGTTGTAACGATGTAACTCTCCATTGATTATGGTCATTGACTTGGAACGCCGGATTATCTGCCGAGCCAAGGTTTCGTCCTCTGGTAACTCGCCCCGGTTCATGTAAACCAAGTACGGGACTGTCCAATCCGGTATAAGATGCAAAGCTGCCACCAATTGGGCCTCCGGGTCAGGAATAGCCAACTCCTCCTCTGTTGGTATCTTGACCGACGGATTATGTAGTACGTCGAGGAAGACATTAGGTGGGACCGGTTTACGCTGAGAGCCAAGGTGGCTTAAAGCGTTCGCCGCATCATTTTTTTGCCGGTCTATATGGTCAACTTGATAACCCTTGAAATGACCAGCCACTATGTCCACCTCTCGTCGATATGCAGCCATGAGTGGGTCCATAGAATCCCAAGTGCCAGATACCTGTTGGGCCACCAGGTCCAAGTCACCAAAGCACTTAACCCGGCTTAAGTTCATCTCCTTAGCCATCCGAAGACCGTGGAGTAAAGTGATACGTCTCCAACGTATCTATAGTTTTTGATTGCTCCATGCTATATTATCTACTGTTTTGGACATTATTGGGCTTTATTATCCACTTTTATATTATTTTTGGGCCTAAACTATTAACCGGAGGCCCAGCCCAGAATTGCTTTTTTTTGCCTATTTCAGGGTTTCGAAGAAAAGGAATATCAAACGGAGTCCAAACGGAATGAAACCTTCGGTAACGTGATTTTCTCAATGAACAAGACCCAGGAGACTTGGACCCTACGTAAAGACGCAGAAGAGGAGGCCACGAGGTAGGGGCGCGCCTACCCCCCCCCCCCAAGCCGCGCCCTCCACCCTCGTGGGCCCCCTGTTGCTCCACTGACGTACTCCTTCCTCCTATATATACCTACGTACCCCCAAACGATCAGATACGGATCCAAAACCCTAATCCCACCGCTGCAACTTTCTGTATCCACGAGATCCCATCTTGAGGCCTGTTCCGGAGCTCTGCCGGAGGGAGCATCGATCACGGAGGGCTTTCTACATCAACACCATAGCCCCTCCGATGAAGTGTGAGTAGTTTACCTCAGACCTACGGGGTCCATAGTTAGTAGCTAGATGGCTTCTTCTCTCTTTTTGGATCTCAATACAATGTTCTCCCCCTCTCTTGTGGAGATCTATTCAATGCAATCTTCTTTTTGCGGTGTGTTTGTTGAGACAGATGAATTGTGGGTTTATGATCAAGTCTATCCATGAACAATATTTGAATCTTCTCTGAATTATTTTTATGTATGATTGGTTATATTTGCAAGTCTCTTCGAATTATCAGTTTGGTTTGGCCTACTAGATTGATCTTTCTTGCAATGGGAGAAGTGCTTAACTTTGGGATCAATCTTGCGGTGTCCTTTCCCAGTGACAGTAGGGGCAGCAAGGCACGTATTGTATTGTTGCCATCGAGGATAACAAGATGGGGTTTTCATCATATTGCATGAGTTTATCCCTCTACATCATGTCATCTCGCGTAAGGCGTTACTCTGTTTTCATTAACTTAATACTCTAGATGCATGCTGGATAGCGGTCGATGAGTGGAGTAATAGTAGTAGATGCAGGCAGGAGTCGGTCTACTTGTCTCGGACGTGATGCCTATATACATGATCATACCTAGATATTCTCATAACTATGCTCAATTCTGTCAATTGCTCAACAGTAATTGGTTCACCCACCGTAGAATACTTATGCTCTCGAGAGAAGCCACTAGTGAAACCTATGCCCCCCGGGTCTATATTCATCATATTAATCTACCAATACTTAGTTATTTCCTTTTGATTTTATTTTACTTTGCATCTTTATCATAAAAATACCAAAAAAATATTATCTTATCATATCTATCAGATCTCACTCTCGTAAGTGGCCGTGTAGGGATTGACAACCCCTTAACGCGTTGGTTGCGAGGATTTATTTGTTTTGTGCAGGTACGAGGGACTCGCACGTAGCCTCCTACTGGATTGATACCTTGGTTCTAAAAAACTGAGGGAAATACTTGCGCTACTTTGCTGCATCATCCCTTCCTCTTCAGGGAAGACCAACGCAGTGCTCAAGAGGTAGCAAGAAGGATTTCTAGCGCCGTTGCCGGGGAGGTCTACGCAAAAGTCAATATACCAAGTACGCATCACATACCCTTATCTCCCACATTACATTATTTGCCATTTGCCTCTCGTTTTCCTCTCCCCCACTTCACCCTTGCCGTTTTATTCGCCCTCTCTCTCTATCCTCCTTCTCTTTCCCGTTTTCCTCTTTTTGCCCGCTTCCTTTTTGTTTGCTTATGTGTTAGTTCGTTTGCTTGTCACGATGGCTCAAGATAACACTAAATTGTGTGACTTCACCAATACCAACAACAATGATTTTATTAGCACTCCGATTGCTCCTCTTACTGATGCTGAATCTTGCGAAATTAATGCTGCTTTGCTGAATCTTGTCATGAAATATCTGTTTTCCGGCCTTCCTAGTGAAGATGTCACTACCCATCTAAATAGCTTTGTTGATTTGTGTGATATGCAAAATAAGAAAGATGTGCATAATGATATTGTTAAATTGAAGCTATTTCCTTTTTCGCTTAGAGATCATGCTAAAGGTTGGTTTTCATCTTTGCCTAAAAATAGTATTGATTCATGGAATAAGTGCAAAGATGCTTTTATCTCTAAGTATTTTCCTCCCGCTAAGATCATCTCTCTTAGAAACCATATTATGAATTTTAAGTAACTTGATCATGAACATGTTGCACAAGGTTGGGAGAGAATGAAATCAGTGACACGGAATTGCCCTACTCATGGTTTGAATTTGTGGATGATTATACAAACTTTTTATGTCGGATTGAATTTTTCTTCTAGAAATCTTTTAGATTCGGCCGCGGGAGGCACTTTTATGGAAATCACTTTAGGAGAAGCTACTAAACTCCTAGATAATATTATGGTTAATTATTCTCAATGGCATACTGAAAGATCTACTAATAAAAAGGTGCATGCGATAGAAGAAATTAATGTTTTGAGTGGAAAGATGGATGAACTTATGAAATTATTTGCTAGTAAGAGTGTTTTTCTGATCCTAATGATATGCCCTTGTCTACCTTGATTGAGAATAATAATGAATCTATGGATGTGAATTTTGTTGGTAGGAACAATTTTGGTAACAATGCATATAGAGGAAATTTCAATCCTAGGCCTTATCCTAGTAATCCCTCTAATAATTATGGTAATTCCTACAACAATTCTTATGGAAATTATAATAAGATGCCCTATGATTTTGAATCTAATATTAAAGAATTTATTACTTCGCAAAAGAATTTCAATGCTATGATTGAAGAAAAATTGCTTAAGATTGATGATTTGGCTAGGAAAGTTGATAGAATTGCTCTTGATGTGGATTCTTTGAAACTTAGATCTATTCCACCTAAGCATGATATCAATGAGTCTCTCAAAGCCATGAGAATTTCCATTGATGAGTGCAAAGAAAGAACCGCTAGGATGCGTGCTAAGAAAGATGCCTTTATAAGAGCATGTTCTTCTAGTTGCTATGAAAATAAAGATGAAGATCTAAACGTTATTGATGTGTCCCCTATTAAATCTTTGCTTTGCAATATGAATCTTGATAATGATGGGACTGAATATGATCCACCTTTACCTAGAAGGCGTTCGAAGAATTCGGAGTTTTTAGATCTTGATGCTAAAATTGATAAAAGTGGGATTGAAGAAATTAAAACCCTAGATGTTGCTAAACCCACTATTTTGGATTTCAAGGAATTTAATTATGAAAATTTCTCTTTGATTTATTATATTTCCTTGTTGCAATCCGTGCTAAATTCTCCTCATGCTTATAGTCAAAATAAAGCGTTCACTAAACATATCGTTGATGCCTTGATGCAATATTATGAAGAAAAACTTGAATTGGAAGTTTCTATCCCTAGAAAAATTTATGATGAGTGGGAACAAACTATTAAAATTAAAATTAAAGATCATGAATGCTATGCTTTATGTGATTTGGGTGCTAGTGTTTCCACGATTCCAAAGACTTTGTGTGATTTGTTAGGTTTCCGTGATTTTGATGATTGCTCCCTAAACTTGCACCTTGCGGATTCCACTATTAAGAAACCTATGGGAATAATTAATGATGTTCTTATTGTTGTAAATAGGAATTATGTGCTTGTAGATTTTATTGTTCTTGACATAAATTGCAATCCTTCATGTCCTATTATTCTTGGTAGACCTTTCCTTAGAACGATTGGTGCAATTATTGATATGAAGGAAGGAAATATTAGATTCCAATTTCCGTCAAGGAAAGGCATGGAACACTTTCCTAGAAAGAAAATTGAATTACCTTATGAATCTATTATGAGATCCACTTATGGATTGCCTACCAAAGATGGCAATACCTAGATCTATCCTTGCTTGTTATGCCTAGCTAGGGGCGTTAAACGATAGAGCTTATTGGGAGGCAACCCAATTTTATTTTTATTCCTTGATATTTGCTCCTGTTTAGTAATAAATAATTTATCTAGCTTATGTTTCGGTTGTGTTTTTGTGTTTAATTAGTGGTTGTGCCAAGTAGAACTGTTGGGAAGAGTTGGGGAAAGCCTTGTTAAACTCGCTGTAAAAAACAGAAACTTTAGTGCTCACAAGAACTGCTTTCATTTTTATTTGGAAAGTGATATTTAGTTAATTATTTTTGAAGATGATTAATAGGTAAATTCCTCACGTCCAGCAATTTATTTTAGAATTTTTGGGGTTCCAGATATTGCGCTAGCTACAGATTACTACAGACTGTTCTGTTTTTGACAGATTCTGTTTTTCGTGTGTTGTTTGCTTATTTTGATGAATCTATGGCTCGTAAAATAGTTTATAAACCATAGAGAAGTTGGAATACAGTAGGTTTAACACCAATATAAATAAAGAATGAGTTCATTATAGTACCTTGAAGTGGTCTTTTGTTTTCTTTTGCTAACGGAGCTCACGGGATTTTCTACTTTGAGTTTTGTGTTGTGAAGTTTTCAAGTTTTGGGTAAAGATTTGATGGATTATGGAACAAGGAGTGGAAAGAGCCTAATCTTGGGGATGCACATGGCACCCCCAATATAATCTAAGGATACCTAAAAGCCAAAGCTTGGGGATGCCCCAGAAGGCATCCCCTCATTCGTCTACTTCTATCGGTAACTTTACTTGGAGCTATATTTTTATTCACCACATGATATGTGTTTTGCTTGGAGCGTCTTGTATTATTTTAGTCTTTGCTTTTTAGTTTACCACAATCATCCTTGCTGTACAAACCATTTTAGAGAGCCATACATGACTTGGAATTTGTTAGAATACTCTATGTGCTTCACTTATATCTTTTGAGTTATATAGTTTTGCTCTAGTACTTCACTTATATCTTTTAGAGCACGGTGGTGGATTTGTTTTATAGAAACTATTGATCTCTCATGCTTCACTTAGATTATTTTGAGAGTCTTAAATAGCATGGTAATTTTCTTAAAATCCTAATATGCTAGGTATTCAAGATTAATAAAATTTTCTTATGAGTGTTTTGAATACTAAGAGAAGTTGGATGCTTGATGATTGTTTTGAGATATGGAGGTAATAATATCAAAGTGGTGCTAGTTGAGTAGTTTTGAAATTGAGAAATACTTGTGTTGAAGTTTGCAAGTCCCGTAGCATGCACGTATGGTAAACGTTATGTAACAAATTTGAAACATGAGGTGTTATTTGATTGTCTTCCTTATGAGTGGCAGTCGGGGACGAGCGATGGTCTTTTCCTACCAATCTATCCCCCTAGGAGCATGCGCGTAGTACCGAGGTTTTTTGATGACTTGTAGATTTTTGCAATAAGTATGTGAGTTCTTTATGACTAATGTTGAGTCCATAGATTATACGCACTCTCACCATTCCATCTTTGCTAGCCTCTTCGGTACCGCGCATTTCCCTTCCTCACATTGAGAGTTGGCGCAAACTTCGTCGGTGCATCCAAACCCCGTGATATGATACGCTCTTTCACACATAAACCTCCTTATATCTTCCTCAAAACAGCCACCATACCTACCTATTATGGCATTTCCATAGTCATTCCGAGATATATTGCCATGCAACTTTCCACCATTCCGTTTATCATGACACATTCATCATTGTCATATTGCTTAGCATGATCAGGTAGTTGACATAGTATTTGTCGCAAAGCCACCATTCATAATTCTTTTATACATGTCACTCTTGGTCCATTGCATATCCTGGTACACCGCCGGAGGCATTCATATAGAGTCATCTTTTGTTCTAGTATCGAGTTGTAATCATTGAGTTGTAAATAAATAGAAGTGTGATGATCATCATTTTCTAGAGCATTGTCCCAAGTTAGGAATTATTAAAAAAAGAGAGAGAAAGGCCATATAAAAAAAGAGAAAGGCTAAAAAAATGAGAGAAAAAGAGAGAAGGGACAATGTTACTATCCTTTGCCACACTTGTGCTTCAAAGTAGCACCGTAATTTTCATGATAGAGAGTCTCTTGTTTTGTCACTTTCATATACTAGTGGGAAGTCTTCATTATAGAACTTGGCTTATATATTCCAACAATGGGCCTCCTCAAGTGCCCTAGGTCTTCGTGAGCAAGCAAGTTGGATGGACACCCACTTAGTTTCTCTTGTTGAGCTTTCATACATTTATAGCTCTAGTGCATCTGTTGCATGGCAATCCCTACTCCTTGCATTAACATCAATCGATGGGCATCTCCATAGCCCATTGATTAGCCTCATTGATGTCAGACTTTCTCCTTTTTTGTCTTCTTCACATAACCCCCCTCATTATATTCTATTCCACCCATAGTGCTATGTCCATGGCTCGCACTCATATATTGCGTGAAAGTTTATAGGTTTGAGATTACTAAAGTATGAAACAATTGCTTGGCTTGTCATCGGGGTTGTGCATGATGAGAGCATTCTTGTGTGACGAAAATGGAGCATGACTAAACTATATGATTTTGTAGGGATGAACTTCCTTTGGACATGTATTTTGAGAAGACATAATTGCTTAGTTAGTATGCTTGAAGTATTATTATTTTTATGTCAATATCAACTTTTTTCTTGAATCTTTCGGATCTGAATATTCATGCCACAATTAAGAAGAATTACATCAAAATTATGCCAAGTAGCACTCCGCATCAAAAATTCTGTTTTTATCCTTTACCTACTCGAGGACGAGCAGGAATTAAGCTTGGGTATGCTTGATACGTCTCCAACGTATCTATAATTTTTGATTGCTCCATGCTATATTATCTACTGTTTTGGACATTATTGGGCTTTATTATCCACTTTTATATTATTTTTGGGCCTAACCTATTAACCGGAGGCCCAGCCCAGAATTGCTTTTTTTGCCTATTTCAGGGTTTCGAAGAAAACGAATATCAAACGGAGTCCAAACGGAATGAAACCTTCGGGAACGTGATTTTCTCAATGAACAAGACCCAGGAGACTTGGACCCTACGTAAAGACGCAGAAGAGGAGGCCACGAGGTAGGGGCGCGCCTACCCCCCCCCCCCCCCCCAAGCCGCGCCCTCCACCCTCATGGGCCCCCTGTTGCTCCACTGACATACTCCTTCCTCCTATATATACCTACGTACCCCCAAACGATCAGATACGGATCCAAAACCCTAATCCCACCGCTGCAACTTTCTGTATCCACGAGATCCCATCTTGAGGCCTGTTCCGGAGCTCTGCCGGAGGGAGCATCGATCACGGAGGGCTTTCTACATCAACACCATGGCCCCTCCGATGAAGTGTGAGTAGTTTACCTCAGACCTACGGGGTCCATAGTTAGTAGCTAGATGGCTTCTTCTCTCTTTTTGGATCTCAATACAATGTTCTCCCCCTCTCTTGTGGAGATCTATTCAATGCAATCTTCTTTTTGCGGTGTGTTTGTTGAGACAGATGAATTGTGGGTTTATGATCAAGTCTATCTATGAACAATATTTGAATCTTCTCTGAATTATTTTTATGTATGATTGGTTATATTTGCAAGTCTCTTCGAATTATCAGTTTGGTTTGGCCTACTAGATTGATCTTTCTTGCAATGGGAGAAGTGCTTAACTTTGGGATCAATCTTGCGGTGTCCTTTCCCAGTGACAGTAGGGGCATCAAGGCACGTATTGTATTGTTGCCATCGAGGATAACAAGATGGGGTTTTCATCATATTGCATGAGTTTATCCCTCTACATCATGTCATCTTGCATAAGGCGTTACTCTGTTTTCATTAACTTAATACTCTAGATGCATGCTGGATAGCGGTCGATGAGTGGAGTAATAGTAGTAGATGCAGGCAGGAGTCGGTCTACTTGTCTCGGACGTGATGCCTATATACATGATCATACCTAGATATTCTCATAACTATGCTCAATTCTGTCAATTGCTCAACAGTAATTGGTTCACCCACCGTAGAATACTTATGCTCTCGAGAGAAGCCACTAGTGAAACCTATGGCCCCCGGGTCTATCTTCATCATATTAATCTACCAATACTTAGTTATTTCCTTTTGCTTTTATTTTACTTTGCATCTTTATCATAAAAATACCAAAAAATATTATCTTATCATATCTATCAGATCTCACTCTTGTAAGTGGCCGTGTAGGGATTCACAACCCCTTAACGCGTTGGTTGCGAGGATTTATTTGTTTTGTGCTGGTATGAGGGATTCGCACGTAGCCTCCTACTGGATTGATACCTTTGTTCTAAAAAATTGAGGGAAATACTTACGCTACTTTGCTGCATCATCCCTTCCTCTTCGGGGAAAACCAACGAAGTGCTCAAGAGGTAGCATAAAGCCTCATACTCAGCTGCATTGTTAGTACAAGGGAACATTAAGCAGAGAACATAACAAAACTTGTCACCTCGTGGGTAAGTTAATATGACTCCAGCCCCCGAGCCCTCCAATTGCCTGGACCCATTAAAGTGAATAGTCCAATACGTGTTATCTAGCTTTTCCTCTGGTGCCTGTAGCTCTGTCCAATCATTGAGGAAGTCCATGAGTGCTTGGGATTTGATCGCTGTGCGAGGTGTATATTTGAGCCCGTGAGGTCCAAGCTCAAATAGCCCACTTGGCAATCCGGCCAGTTGCTTCTCTGTTTTGAATGATATCTCCCAGAGCGGCCGAATTGACCACTGTGATAGGATGACCCTAAAAATAATGTTTGAGCTTCCGGCTTGCCATAAACACCCCATACACCAGCTTCTGCCAATGTGGATATCTCTACTTTGATTCGATAAGCACCTCACTGATATAATAAACCGGCCGTTGAACTAGATACTCCTTTCCAGCGTACTTGCACTCCACCACAATAGCCACACTAACAGCCCGGGCATTAGCAGCCACATATAGCAGTAAAGGCTCTTTATCGATCGGAGCCGCAAGGACAGGTGGTTCAGCTAACTACCTCTTCAAATCCTCAAACGCTTTATCAGCCGCATCACTCCAGACAAAGTCATCCATTTTCTTTAACATCTGATATAAAGGGATAGCCTTCTCCCCTAGACGACTGATAAACCGGCTCAAAGCCGCAATCCGACCTGCCAAACGCTGAACATCGTTGATACATGCCGGTTTAGCTAAAGAGGTGATAGCTGTGATCTTCTCCGGATTAGCCTCAATGCCCCTGTTAGACACCAGAAAACCCAAGAGCTTGCCTGCCGGAACACCAAAGACACATTTGTCCGGATTAAGCATCATCTTATAAACCCGGAGGTTATCAAAGGTTTCTCTTAAGTCATCTATCAATGTTTCCTCCTTCCTGGACTTTACCACAATATCATCCACATATGTGTGAACATTGCGCCCAATCTGCTTATGAAGACAATTCTGAACACATCGTTGATAAGTCGCCTGGGCACTCTTGAGCCCAAAGGGCATGGAGACATAGCAGAAGGCTCCAAAGGGAGTTATAAAAGTTGTCTTATCCTGGTCATTAACTGCCATTTTGATCCGATAATAATCGGAATAAGCATCCAGAAAACACAAACGGTCACAACCCGCCATAGCATCAATAATCTGATCAATACGAGGGAGGGCAAAGGGATCTGCTGAGCAGGCCTTGTTCAAATCTGTGTAGTCCACACACATACGCCAAGTGCCGTTTTTCTTAAGAACCAACACCGGATTAGCCAACCACTCTGGGTGAAAGACCTCCACGATAAACCCTGCGGCCAACAGCCGAGCTACCTCCTCACCGATAGCCTTGCGCCTTTCTTCGTTGAAGAGGCGGAGAAACTGTCTAACCGGTTTAAACTTAGGATCTATGTTAAGTGTGTGCTCAGCGAGTTCCCTCGGTACACCTGGCATGTCAGAAGGCTTCCATGCAAAGATGTCCCGGTTCTCACGGATGAACTCGATGAGCGCGCTTTCCTATTTGGGATCCAAGTTAGCGCTGGTGCTGAACTGCTTGGATGAATCGCCAGGAACAAAATCAACCATCTTAGTGTCCGTGGCCGATTTAAACTTCAACGCCGGATCGTGCTCTGTAGTTGGCTTTTTCAAGGAAGTCATGTCTGCCGGATCAACTTTGTCCTTATAAAACTCCAGCTCTTCCGTGGCACAAACCAACTCAGCGTAAGGTGCATCGCCTTCTTCACATTCCAAAGCAATCTTCCTGCTCCCATGTACTGTGATGGTCCCCTTATGACCTAGCATCTTAAGCTGCAGGTAAACATAACACGACCATGCCATGAACTTGGCATAAGCCGGTCGCCCAAACAGGGCGTGATATGGACTCTTGATTTTCACCACCTCAAAAGTCAAATTTCTGACCTTGAATCATGATCATCTCCAAAGGCCGCCTCTAGAGCTATCTTGCCCACTGGATATGCAGACTTACCGGGCACCACACCATGAAAAATAGTGTTCGACGGTTTAAGATTCTTGTCTGTCAACCCATACGGCGGAAGGTATCATAGTAGAGAATATTGATACTGCTTCCCCCATCCATGAGCACCTTGGTGAACTTATACCCCCCAACCTGGGGTGCCACCACTAAGGTCAGATGACCCGGATTATCAACCTGGGGTGGGTGATCCTCTCTACTCCATAAAATGGGTTGCTTAGACCAGCGCAGATACTGAGGCACTGCCGGTTCAACAGAGTTCACGGCCCTTTTGTGAAGCTTTTGATCATGCTTGCTCAAGCTAGTGGTGAAGACATGATACTGCCCACTATTCGACTGCTTTGGATTGCTCTGATAACCCGACTGCTGCTGCTGCTGATTCCCCTGATGGTTATAACCTCCCTGGTTGCCCTGGTTCCCTTGATTGCTATGGCCGGTTTGATTGCCTTGAAATCCTGAACCGGAGCTTCCACCTCCATAACCCGACCCATGAAAACCACCTCCTGAACCGCCGGGCGGGCCATTGTCGTATTGAAACATATTGGAGTTCTTGAATTCTCGCATGATATAACAGTCCTTCCAAAGATGTGATGCTGGCTTCTCCTTCGATCCATGCTTTGGACAAGGTTGATTTAACAGGCGCTCCAGATTGGGGCCTGAACCTCCGCCCCTCTGGGGTTGTTTGCCCTTACGACGTTGACCGTTATCCTGAGCATTGGTGTTAGCCACAAAGTCCAAACTATTGTTGGCCTTGCGCTTATCATTATTCCCATGACCTGCCGGGTTATGCTGTTGTCCCTTGGTGTTGACGTTCTTCTTCCCTTTCCCCGGTTTGTCCTCCTCCGAGTTAGGGTCTTTGGTATTATCTGAATCGGCATATTTAACCAAAGCGGCCATAAGCGTTGACATATCATTGCAGTGATGTTTGAGCCTTCCTAACTTCTGTTTTAGCGGCAGAAACCGTCAATTGCCCTCCAACAATAACACTGCGGTATCCACATTGATGCGATCCGATGAATGCAGAATGGCTGAGACCCGCTTCACCCAATGGGTTGTAGACTCCCCATCCTCTTGAACACAAGCGGCCAGGTCCACAATCGACATAGGCTGCTTACAAGTATCCTTAAAATTCTGGATAAACTGGTGCTTTAATTCGGCCCATGATCCGACAGAGTTAGCTGGCAAGCTCTTTAACCAAGTGCGAGCTGTCCCCTCCAACATCATGGTGAAGTATTTAGCACACACTGCTTCATCCACATCTAACATCTCCATTGCCATCTCATAACTTTCAACCCATGCCTCTGGTTCCAAATCGGTGGTGTAATTGGGCACTTTACGAGGTCCCTTGAAATCCTTGGGAGTCATACATTACGCAAAGCGGGGGTAAGACACGGCACCCCTAAATAACTGAAGACCACACCTAGCTCTATTGAAGCGGTAGGGCAAACCGGAGTAGGTTGACGAGCTGCATACAAAGCTGCTAACTCGACTTCCCGACGCGCACAGCCATGATCCACCACATCCTGCGCATTAGTGCCACCACCTGCCGGGTTGTGTCCTTGCGGCGAGCTACGGTGACGTGCACTGCTTAATACGGCCGGTTCATCCTCAACGTGCCTGCTGTAGCTCCGACTCGGACAGGGGGGATGAATCCTCTCACGACTATGCGAATAAGCCTGCTATTGGTTCAAAGTTGTTTGAAGGAGCTCTCTGGCCCGTCGTGTCTCAATCGCAACTGGCGACTCGCCGCCAGTTGGGAGTGCTGCTAATCGTGAAGCGGCGGCCACAATGTTGTCTAACGGGTTGGAGTAATGCCCCGGGGGCGTCGGAACATACTGTGGTACAACGTTGTTCTGACGAGGCGGGTCCATCGTGCGTGGCTGAACCGATGCTCCTGTTCCCGGCGCCTCCGTCCGGTTTACCGCCGGCTGGTTACTGGTCCCGACTCCTGGCGTGTTGAAGAGATTTCTTGGCTCATAACCCGGCGGGAGGTGCGACCGGTATCTTCTTCTCATGACCTCCTCTGAGGCATTCTGGTCCAACCTAAGCCGGTAGGCCTGAGCTTCCAACTCGACCTATTCTGTAACCATCCTGGCGTTCTCTGCTGCCAGGTCTGCTTTAGCCTGAGTTATATGATCTTTTACCTTTGCAATCTCCGCATTATGCTGATCTCGGGCTGCTGCGTCCACCTCCACGGCCATCAATGTTGCCAAAGCGTCGAACAAATCAGAACAAAACTTGAGGGGGAGGCGGCGCTGAGCCCCCTGCTCCTGCTGGCGTTGCTGTTGCTAAACCGGAAAGCATCGCCGCAGCGGTGGATGAATGATGCGCTGGTTGTGTACCGGCCATGAAGATAGCGACCCGGTTTGGCAGATTGAGGGGGTCCGGAATACTGTTGCCATCAGAACCTCCGCTAATCTGGCCGTCCTGCTACTGATACAGCGATTCAGTCTCTTCGGTTGAAGACTCGTCATCAGAACAGACAACGGTTTCTCCATCAGATGCCGGTCCATCCTCATATTCCGCCCCATGGATGACACCTACGAAGACATGCCTTGCTGCGGGCTGAACCGGGGAAGGGCTTGCACGCTGAGCCGTCTCGATGATGTTGGTGCAGGTGTCCGGCTCAGGACCCGGTTCGCCGATCTTGACGATGAAGACGTGGATCCCACTAACGGGGACCCGGTACCCATATTCGATTGAACCGGCCTCGGGACCCATCCTGCGTCGTTGATGTAGAGCTTGCCGGGATGACTCTTCGTCATTGGTCCCACAGCGTATCCATTGAGTCCATGAAAGCTGCCCTTCAAGAACTCGAAACCATCATGCGATAGCCCCACGGTGGGCGCCAACTGTCGTGGGTTTGTCACGGCAGATGTCCTCATGAAAGGACTTAGTCATGGAGCCATCGCTACGGGTTAGCTTAAAGGGGTTAAACCGGACAATGGACACGGGGGATTTTATACTAGTTTGGCCCCTTCGATGAAGGTAAAAGCCTATGTCTAGTTGTGATTGGTATTGCTAGGTTTCGATGACCAGGGAGCAAATCTGCTTTGCCTGGCTCTCGAGTTGTTGTCTGTTGTCCTAAACCGCGGCCGGGTCGTCCCTTTATATACATAGGTTGACGCCCGCCGGTTTACAGAGTCCCGAGGCCGGATCATAAAACGTGTCCGGCTCGGTCTCTATTCCTCTAACTTACAATACAAGTTACATGACAGAGTCAGTTTACATCTACAGGATTTAACCCGCCTTTGGGCCTTGGGCTTTCGTAAAGCGCCACCATCCTCACATCTTCATGGGCTTCTATCATCATGGAGCTAACTCGGCCACTCCTAGCCGGTTTACCTCCAGTAATCATATCCCCAACACAACTCATCAATCTTAAGCAATTTTTCTTCAGTCAAAGCATTGAAACTCTTTTGCGAACCAATAAATTCTTTAATACTAGATTCAAAATCAGAGGGCATCTTATTATAATTTCCATAAGAATTGTTGTAGGAATTACAATAATTATTAGAGGAATTACTAGTAAACGGCCTAGGATTAAAATTACCTCTATACACGTTATTACCAAAATTGTTACTACCAACAAAATTCACATCCATAGATTCTCAATCAAAGTAGACAAAGGCATATCATTGAGAACAGTAGGAGCACTCTTATTAGCAAACAATTTCATAAGTTCATCCATCTTTCCACTCAAAACATTAATCTCTTCAATTGCATGCACCTTTTTACTAGTAGATCTTTCAGTGTGCCATTGAGAATAATTAACCATAATATTATCTAGGAGTTTGGTTGCTTCTCCTAAAGTGATTTCCATAAAAGTGCCTCCTGTGGCTGAATCTAAAAGATTTCTAGAAGCAAAATTCAATCCGGCATAAAATTTTTGTATAATCATCCATAAATTCAAACCATGTGTAGGGCAATTACGTATCATTAATTTCATCCTCTCCCAAGATTGTGCAACATGCTCATGATCAAGTTGCTTAAAATTCATAATATCGTTTCTAAGAGAGATGATCTTAGCGGGAGGAAAATACTTAGAGATAAAAGCATCTTTGCACTTATTCCATGAATCAATACTATTTTTAGGCAAAGACGAAAACCAAGCTTTAGCACGATCTCTAAGCGAAAACGGAAATAGCTTAAGTTTAACAATATCATTATCCACATCTTTCTTCTTTTGCATATCACACAAATCAACAAAGTTGTTTAGAGGGGTAGCGTCATCTTCACTAGGAAGGCCAGAAAATGGATCTTTCATGACAAGATTCAGCAAAGGAGTATTAATTTCACAAGATTCAGCATCAGTAAGAGGAGCAATCAGAGTGCTAATAAAATCGTTATTGTTGGTATTGGCAAAGTCACACAATTTAGTATTATCTTGAGCCATCGTGACAAGCAAGCAATCCAACACACAAGCAAACATGAAACAAGCAAAAGAGGCAAACTGGAAAAGAGAGGGGGAACAGAAAAGGAGGGCGAATAAAACGGCAAGGGTGAAGTGGGGGAGAGGAAGACGAGAGGCAAATGGCAAATAATGTAATGCGAAGGGTAAGAGTTGTGATGGGTACTTGGTATGTCTTGACTTGGCGTAGATCTCCCCGGCAACGGCGCCAGAAATCCTTCTTGCTACCTCTTGAGCACTACGTTGGTTTTCCCTTTAAGAACCTCGCAACCAACGCGATAAAGGGGTTGACAATCCCTTCACGGCCACTTGCAAGTGTGAGATCTGATAGAGATGATAATAATAAGATCAATATTTTTGGTATTTTTATGATATAGATTGAAAGTAAAGATTGCAAAATAAAATAGTTTGGAAACTTATATGATGGAGAATAGACCCGGGGGCCATAGGTTTCACTAGTGGCTTCTCTCAAGATAGCATAAGTATTACGGTGGGTGAACAAATTACTGTCGAGCAATTGATAGAAAAGCAAATAATTATGAGAATATCTAGGTATGATCATGTATATAGGCATCACGTCCGTGACAAGTAGACCGACTCCTACCTGCATATACTACTATTACTCCACACATCGACCGCTATCCAGCATGCATCTAGATTATTAAGTTCATAAGAACAGAGTAACGCCTCAAGAAAGATGACATGGTGTAGAGGGATAAACTCATGAAATATGATATAAACCCCATCTTTTTATCTTCGATGGCAACAATACAATACGTGTCGTTTCCCTTTGTCACTGGGATCGAGCACCGCAAGATTGAACCCAAAGCTAAGCACTTCTCCCATTGCAAGAAAGATCAATCTAGTAGGACAAACCAAACTGATAATTCGAAGAGACTTGCAAAGATAAATCAATCATACATAAAAGAATTCAGAGAAGATTCAAATATTATTCATAGATAAACTTGATCATAAACCCACAATTCATCGGATCTCGACAAACACACCGCAAAAGAAGATTACATCGAATAGATATCCAAGAAGATCGAGGAGAACTTTGTATTGAGATCCAAAGAGAGAGAAGAATCCATCTAGCTACTAGCTATGGACCCGAAGGTCTGAAGTAAACTACTCACACATCATCGGAGGGGCCATGGAGTTGATGTAGAGGCCATCCGTGATCAATGCCCCCTCCGGCGGAGCCCCGGAAAAGGCCCCAAGATGGGATCTCTTGGGTACAGAAGGTTGCGGCAGTGGAATTAGGTTTTCGTGGTGCTCCTGGAGGTTTGCGGAGTATATGGATATATATAGGAGGAAGAAGTAGGTCGGTGGAGCAACGAGGGGCCCACGAGGGTGGAGGGCGCGCCCAGGGGGGTAGGCGCGCCCCCCTGCCTCGTGGCCTCCTCGATTGTTTCTTGACGTCCACTCCAAGTCCACTGGATCACGTTTGTTCCAAAAATCACGCTCCCGAAGGTTTCATTCCGTTTGGACTTTGTTTGATATTCCTTTTCTACGAAACATTGAAATAGGCAAAAAAACAGCAATTTGGGCTGGGCCTCCGGTTAATAGGTTAGTCCCAAAAATAGTATAAAAGTGTAAAATAAAGCCGGTTGTCATCCAAAACAGATAATATAATAGCATGGAACAATCAAAAATTATAGATACATTGGAGACGTATCAATTATAAAGGTGCTCTATAGGTGTCTCCGATGGTGTTTGTTGAGTTGTCATGGATCAAGATTAGGATTTGTCACTCCGATTTTCGGAGAGGTATCTCTGGGCCCTCTCAGTAATGCACATCACTATAAGCCTTGCAAGCAATGTAACTAATAAGTTAGTTGCGGGATGTAACATTACGGAATGAGTAAAGAGACTTGCCGGTAACGAGATTGAACTAGGTATTGAGATACCGACGATCGAATCTCGGGCAAGTAACATACCAATGACAAAAGGAACAACGTATACCATTATGCGGTTTTGACCGATAAACATCTTCGTAGAATACGTAGGAACCAATATGAGCATCCAGGTTCCGCCATTGGTTATTGACCGGAAGTGAGTCTCGGTCATGTCTGCATAGTTCTCGAACCCGTAGGGTCCGCACGCTTAACGTTCGATGATGATCGGTATTACGAGTTTATGTGTTTTGATGTACCGAAGGTAGTTTGGAGTCCCGGATTTGATCACGGACATGACGAGGAGTCTCAAAATGGTCGAGACATAAAGATCGATATATTGGAAGCCTATATTTGGACATCGGAATGGTTCCGAGTGATTCGGGCATTTTTTCGGAGTACCAGGAGGTTACCGGAACCCCCCGGGGAATATATGGGCCTTATTTGGCCTTAGTGGAATAGAGGAGAGGGAAGGGAAAGGAGGGAGGCGCGCCCCCAAGCCCAATCCGAATTGGGAGGGGGGCCAGCCCCCCTTTCCTTCCTCCCTCTCTCCTCCTTCCTTCCTCTCATACTCCTACTTGGAAGGGCTCCTACTTCTACTAGGAAATGGGGAATCCTACTCCCGAAGGGAGTAGGACTCCCCCAGGGCGCGCCATAGAGAGGGCCGGCCCTCCCCCTCCTCCACTCCTTTATATACGGGGGAGGGGGCACCCCATGGACACACAAGTTGATCATTGATCTTTTAGCTGTGTGCGGTGCCCCCCTCCACCATAATCCACCTCGGTTATATCATAGTGGTGCTTAGGCGAAGACCTGTTCCGGTAGCATCATCATCACCGTCATCACGCCGTCATGCTGACGAAACTCTCCCTCAAAGCCCTACTGGATCGTGAGTTCGCGAGACGTCACTGAGCTGAACGTGTGCAGATTGCGGAGGTGCCGTACTTTCGGTACTAGGGATCGGTCGATCGTGAAGACGTACGACTACATCAACCGCATTGTCATAACGCTTCTGCTTACGGTCTACGAGGGTACGTGGACGACATTCTTCCCTCTCGTTGCTATGCATCACCATGATCTTGCGTGTGCGTAGGAAAATTTTGAAATTACTGCGTTACCCAACACTATGATGAGCCCAAATTCCAATAAATGGCTTGAGGCCATGAAAATGATGTAGGATCCATGTATGAGAAAGAAGTATGGACTTTGGTGGACTTGTCCGATGATCGGCAAGCCATTGAGAATAAATGGATCTTCAAGAAGAAGACTGACGCTAATGATAATGTTACTATCTACAAAGCTCGACTTGTCGCAAAAGGTTTTCGACAAGTTCAAGGAGTTGACAGAGACTTCCTCACCCGTAGCGATGCTTAAGTATGTCCGAATCATGTTAGCAATTGCCGCATTTTATGATTATGAAATCTGGCAAATGGACGTCAAAACTGCATTCCTTAATGGATTTCTTAAAGAAGAGTTGTATATGATGCAACAAGAAGGTTTTGTTTATCCTAAAGGTGCTAACAAAGTGTGCAAGCTCCAGCGATCCATCTATGGACTGGTGCAAGCATCTCAGAGTTGGAATATACGCTTTGATGAGTTGATCAAAGCATATGATTTTATACACACTTACGGTGAAGCCTGTATTTACAAGAAAGTGAGTGGGAGCTCTGTAGCATTTATGATATTATATGTGGATGACAATATTGTTGATTGGAAATGATATAGAATTTCTGGATAGCATAAAAGGATACTTGAATAAGAATTTTTCAATGAAAGACCTCGGTGAAGCTAGTTATATATTGGGCATCAAGATCTATGGGGATAGATCGAGACGCTTAATAGGACTTTCACAAAGCACATACCTTGATAAAATTTTGAAGAAGTTCAAAATGGATCAGTCAAAGAAAAGGTTCTTGCCTGTGTTACAAGGTGTGAAATTGAGTCAGACTAAAGCCTGACCACTGCAGAACATAGAGAGAGAATGAAAGTCATTCCCTATGTGTTTGGCGGGGAGGTACCAAAGTAATCCAGGAGTGGATCACTGGACAACGGTCAAGAACATCCCGAAGTACCTGAAAAGGACCAAGGATATGTTTCTCGTTTATGGAGGTGACGAAGAGCTCGTCGTAAAGGGTTACGTTGATGCTAGCTTTGACACTGATCCGGATGACTCTAAGTCACAAACCGGATACATTTTTATATTGAATGGTGGAGCTATCAGTTGGTGCAGTTCCAAGCAGAGCGTCATGACGGGATCTATGTGTGAAGCGGAGTACATAGCTGCTTCAGAAGCAACACATGAAGGAGTCTGGATGAAGGAGTTCATATCCGATCTGGGTGTAATACCTAGTGCATCGGGTCTAATGAAAATCTTTTGTGACAACACCGGAGAAATTGCCTTGGCAAAGGAATCCAGGTTTCACAAGAGAACCAAACACATCAAGAGATGCTTCAACTCCATTCGTGAAAAGGTCAAGGATGGAGACATAGAAGTTTGCAAATTACATATGGATCTGAATGTAGCAGACCCGTTGACTAAGCCTCTTTCGCGAGCAACACATGATCAACACCAAGACTCCATGGGTGTTAGATTCACTACAATGTAATCTAGATTATTGACTCTAGTGCAAGTGGGAGACTGAAGGAAATATGCCATAGAGGCAATAATAAAGTTGTTATTTTATATTTCCTTATTCATGATGAAGGTTTATTATTCATGCTAGAATTGTATTGATCGGAAACCTAAATACATGTGTGAATACATAAACAAATACCGTGTCCCAAGTAAGCCTCTACTAGACTAGCTCATTGATCAAAGATGGTTAAGGTTTCCTAACCAAAGACATGTGTTGTCATTTGATAACGGGATCACATCTTTCGGAGAATGATGTGATGGACAAGACCCATCCGTTAGATTAGCATAATGATCGTTCAGTTTTATTGCTATTGCTTTCTTCATGTCAAATACATATTCCTTCGACTATGAGATTATGCAACTCCTGGATACCGGAGGAATACCTTGTGTGCTATCAAACGTCAGAAGGTAACTGGGTGATCATAAATATTCTCTACAGGTATCTCCGAAGGTATTTGTTGAGTTGGCACAGATCGAGATTAGGATTTGTCACTCCGAGTATCGGAGAGGTATCTCTGGGCCCTCTCGGTAATACACATCATAAGATTGCAAGCAAATGACTAAGGAGTTACTCACAAGGTGATGTATTACGGAACAAGTAAATAGACTTGCGAGTAACGAGATTGAACTATGTATGAAGATACCGACAATCAAATCTTGGGCAAGTAACATAACGAGGGACAAAGGGAATTACGTATGTTGTCATAACGGTTTGACCTATAAAGATCTTTGTAGAATATGTAGGAGCCAATATGGGCATCCAGATTCCGCTATTGGTTATTGACCGGAGAGGTGTCTCAGCCATGTCTACATAGTTCTCGAACCTGTAGGGTCAGCACGCTTAACGTTCGTTGATGATATAGTGTTATATGATTTGGTGACCGAATGCTGTTTGGAGTCCCGGATGAGATCATGGATATGACAAGGAGTCTCAAAATGGTAGAGAGGTAAATATTGATATATAGGACGATAGTATTTGGACACCGAAAGTGTTTCGGGACGTACCGGGCAGAAATGGGGTCACCGGAATGGGTTCCGGGCACCCCCCGGGAAGATATGGGCCAAAGGAGGGGACAAACCAGCCCACAACGGGGCTGGCGCACCCCTCCCATGGCTGGCTAGCCCTAAGGGGAAGAAAAGGGGAAGGGGTGGCCCCTCCTTCCTTTCCCTCCTCAGGAGAGAAAGGAAAGGGGGGGGGGCACCTCCTCCTTCCTTCCTGCCACGCTCCAAATAAGGAAGGGGGGGGGCTTGGGAGAGACCCCAAGTAGGATTCCTCCTACTTGGGCGCCCCCTTGGCTGCTCCTCCCTCCCTCCCACCTATATATATATGTGGGAGGGGGCGCCTAGTACACAACAGACAATTGTTTAGCCGTGTGCGGCGCCCCCTCCACACTTTACACTCCCCGTCATATTTTCGTAGTTCTTAGGCGAAGCCCTGCAGAGATAACTTCACCATCACCATCACCATGCCGTCGTGCTATTGTAACTCATCCACTACCTCATCGTATTGTTGGATCAAGAAGGCGCGGACGTCACCGAGCTGAACGTGTGCTGAACGCGGAGGTGCCATACGTTCGGTACTCGATCGGTTGGATCACGAAGAAAGTTCGACTACATCAACCACGTTGAGAAACGCTTCCGCTTACGGTCTACGAGGGTACGTAGACACACTCTCCCCCTCTGGTTGCTATGCATCTCCATGGATAGATCATTGCATGTGCGTAGAATTTTTTTGTTTTACATGCAACGTTTCCCAACACATTTGTTCCTGGGAGACTAATAACACATAATGTGCTAGTTGCTTATGAATGTTTTCATGCTATCAAAAAGAAAACACATGGGTTGGCTGGCTTGTGTGCTGTAAAGCTTAACATGCATAAAGCATAGGACATAGTGGAATGGGGGTTTCCGAAGGCAATGATGCAGCGTTTGGGTTTTCATGAACATTGGGTAGAATTGATGATGGAATGTGTGTCATCGGTTAGTTATAGAGTAAGAGTTAATGGAGAGGAGACTGAGCAATTTACACCAACCGTGGGTTGAGAAACGGTGATCCTTTATCCCCTTACCTGTTCGTTATTTGCTCCGAGGGCCTATCTAGTATGTTATTACACGAGGAGGAGATTGGTGGCCTCGAAGGTGTAAAAGTTTACAGAAATGCTCCCTTTGTTTCTCACCTTCTTTTTGTAGATAATTTTGATGAAGGAAAATTTGGCAAATGCAAACGCACTGAAAAACGTTCTGGATATATATTGTTAGGGTTTGGTTCAATTAGTCTCAACCGCTAAATCCATCATTTTCTTCAGCCCAAATAATTCAGTGCTAGTAAGAGAGAATATTTGTAATCAACTGGATATATTGACTAAGGCCCTCACTGATAAATACATGCGGTTGCCTTCCATGGTGGGAGTGGATAGGAGTGACTTTGTTCAACATCTTGTTGATCGGGTATGTGAGAAGCTTAAAGGCTGGAAAGAAAAGATGTTATTTGTTGGGGCCAAGGAGGCTTTGTTGAATGTTATGGCACAGGGAATTCCCCCATAAGCAATGTCAGTGTTAATTTGCCTTTGAGAATTTGCAAAGCTATTACTGATGAGATTGCAGCCTACTGGTGGGGAGATGATGAAACAAAGAAAAAGATGCATTGGATGGTGTGGTGGAAGATGTGCATTCCGAAGAGGATAGGAGGTATGGGCTTTAGGGACCTTCATAGATTTAATCTTGCTATATGATAGCAAAGCAATGTTGGTGACTAATATAGAATTCAGAATCTTTTTGTGCCAGTGTTCTCGGTGCAAAATACTTCCCAGATGGTGATATTCTAAATGCAGGGCCAAAGGGTGGTTCTTCTTATAGATGGCAAAGCATTTGTGCACGCATCCAAACCTTTAAAAGGGGGTGTATTTGGAGAGTGGGAACAAGTGATAACATTAATATTTGGAGAGATTCATGGATTCCAACAAGCAACAACATGAAGATTATCACTCCTAGAGGGCAAAATTTGTTATCCAAAGTAGAAGACATCATTGACCCACATACTGGATACTGGGATGAAGAATTAATCCATGATCCATTCTACCATGTTGATGTGCATCACATATTACAAATCCCTTTGAATATGCAAGGAATTGACGACTTTATTGCATGGCACTATACAAAGTCTGGTACATTCTCAGTTTGATCTGCTTATCATAGGGAATGTGAGCATAAATTTGGAAAACGTATGCATGCGGAGGATGGCCAAGGTCGAGCAAATCCTATCCCCATTTGGGCTGACATCTAGAAACTTAAGGTGCCCGCTAAGGTTAAAAATTTCCTCTGGAAATTATTACATGGGATCATTCACTCTAAAGGTGTATTGGCAAACAGACATGTTTTAACACAAGCACAGTGTCCGGTCTGCTTGAGGGGAACTGATGATATTCAACACTGTCTTTTCAGCTATAAGAGGGTTAGATTTATTTGGGAATAGTTGGATCTAACAGAGACGATCAGGAAGGCCATATGTCGAGACCGATCATGTTTTGTTAACTTGGATCAAGTTACAGATGAGAACTTAGGGAAGAGTATTGGAGGTCTACATATACCCGAGCTTGTGGTTGCGGCATCTTGGTACCTTTGGTGGCAATGCCAGCAGCTAACAAAGGGTGCATCAGTACTGCCAGCAGATAGAAAAACAACATCCATCAGAGCAATTGCCACAAATTTCTGGAGAGCAACTGAAAAGAAGGACGAAAGGAAGAAGGAACCGAAAAAGTGGTGCAAACCATTGCATGGCTTTCTGAAAATTAATGTAGATGTTTTATTCCACGTAGAAGACCGATCAGGAGCAAGTGAGGCAGTCATTAGAGATGAATTGGGTTATTTTGTAGCTGCTGCAACATGTTCGCTCCACATGTTTCTGATGCGGCTAGTGCTGAAGCAATTGCTCTCAGGCATGGTATTAATTTGGCAGCTCATGTGGGATGCTTGAGGATAGAAGTAGCAGCCAAATTAATTTCCACGGGCTCACAGTGTAGCAGATGCTTTGGCTAAGCAAGCATATATGCTGAAGAATTCTTCTGTTTGGGAAGATGATCCGCCTGATTTCATTTCTTCTTTGATTGTAAATGGCATTGCTATTGTCTGAAAAACGAAATCTTTACCCTGTAAAAAAAGTATTATTTCTCCCCAACTATTTGCTCATCATTGGAATTGTTCTCAAAGTTGACAAAATTTACCCATGCAAAAGACAAAAAATATTGATTTGCTTGCACCTTCAATCAGTAATTTGGACCAAAGTGTCTGGTCTGAACCAAAGTGCCTCTTTCTAGATGCTTAAGAAATGACACTTCAAATATGACCGACCATTTCGTAAAGAAAACATGATCGACCGTGATCTAGAAGCCTCTAAACCAAGTTCGCCAATTGGAACTGGAAAAATGATGCAAAAGAATGAACGCACCAGAAGGGGAACTCAGATCCAAGCTGTAGTTTGTGGCCATAGAATAAATTAAACAATGATCCAACTCATGTTCTTCAAGGTACCCATTTAGAAATTTCTTAACACTATCAAATAGCTCCTAATCTGAATACTAACTATGTGATTTGTATCCCTACTCTAATGTGTATTTGATCCTTTGAATCTACTTAACTATAGCAGTTGCGGTAGAGGAATGGTATTAGGAAGACATCTAGGAAAAAAGTGATTGATTAAATTATTAAATGACTACATGGTATTACGTTTTTCTTCTCACTCTTTTGTTTGTTTTTATTATCTTTCAAACTAACTAGATACTTGCTTCCCTTCGATCTTCACCTGTGAGCCCGTGGATTCACCTCCCCTCCCCCTCCGCCTGTTGCTCCGGCGGCTAGTGGCAGGGGCGGGTATTCCTGATGCCTCGTCTTAGATAGGTAGTATTTTAGTTCTCGCAAGGGCGACACTCGGACGGATGGCGGCACTTCTTCTTCAAGTTAGTCTTCCGGACTCCGATCCTCCTCAAGTTCGTTCTTCCAGACAAATTAGACAGAGCTCCGATGTAGATTCCTGCCAGCTCCTCGGAGCGGCAAGGTTAGGGTTTCTCAACATGCGTACATCGAGATTTGGTGTGAGGTTCTTCATATCGATTCACGGATTCAATGGCGACGACTGCGGCTCCCGAATGCTGGTCCTTCGGGGCACGTGCACGAAGACCTCCCAGCTGTCATCAACAAGGTCAGGTCGGATCCGGTATAGGAGCCGCGACAGCGGTGCGAGGCGGCTTGTTCAGCCGGCGGCAATGGTCGTTCGGTTGTCCATGGACCTCAATGTAATTTTTATTCTGTTTGGTGCTTTGTATTTCTTATGAATCTGTATAATAAATCTGATAGTTTCGCAAAAATAAAAACTAACTAGATACTTAATTTCTGTTTATGTATTTGGATTGCTAAACCTCAGTCGACTAGAAAAAAGAAAAAAGAAAATTTTGCATGAATCATCACATAAGATCTTATGAATATAGCATCGACTGAGACTTGGTTAAGTCGTAATTGATTGAGATCTGGCCACACCCTTTATGTATTTTTGGGTTAAGGACATTTTTTTTGCGTTGCAGCGCACGAGCATTTTTACTGGTTGTTAAAAAAGGAATTATAGAAACCGTTGGACATCTTGACGTACGAAGTTGTCAGCCATGGCTAGCTCCTGAAGCCACACGCACGGCTTGAGTTGAGTGAAGTCTGATTTAAACCTTGAATTTGTAGAGCTCGTCCAAGATGAACCCTTACCTTCAAATCCCTGAAGTTCGTACCCTGTACTTCATAATTCCGGTCGTTTTTAACCCTAAGGTCGTATCCAAACAGGAAAAGGGCCGGGATTGGCGGATTAAGCATAACATATGTGTGTGGCCTACTTATCAGTGGGAGAAATAAAGTGTGAGGCCATTTCTCGGCAGGAGAAATAAATAGCAAGATGAAAATGGAAAGAATACGATACGGACCAGCGAGCAAGATCGAGCTCTGCACCTGTTAACCATCCCAACTAACTATCTTTTGGTATGTCTAAACAAAAAAATACTGCATGCGCAACCGGTCGCCGCCGCCACGAGAGAGGAACGGAGCGGGCTGCAGTGTGGCTTAGGAGTAAGGACAAGACTGCGTGCATGCGGGGTGGCCGGAAGCCACGGCGACGAGCAATTTGAGCGGCAGCGGAGGACGACTCTAGGTATAGGAGCCATGCGCGGAGCTACATTAGGAAATGGGTGTACATATGTGCACCCATTAATTTTGGTTTGCACTCTAAGAACATGTAAGACACAAGCGTAACAAGAGTATTTTGCATATACTATCAATTAGTTCTAATTGACTAAGATAACACCGATCTTGAATTATGTACACCCACTTTTGTAAACCTGGCTCCGCCACTCAAGGAGCAGTTGCAAGACGGCGTACTCGACGGCTGTAGGCAGGAACGAGGATGCACGACGGCGTACTCGATGGCTTTAAGCAGGAGCGAGCGAGTGAGTGCGGGTGCACGACGGCATACTCTACGGCGAGCAGGTAGGACTTCGGCCTCGGATGCGGTGTTGCGCCCATGTGCAGGACACTGGCCTTGAACGCAACGGCCTCGGAGGTGAGAGTGTGTTGGTCGTCGCTCTGGCGTCCCGTCCCCGCCCAGCCGCGCACGCCGTCCACGAACTCCCGTTCAACCAGAGAACCCATGTTCCGGTACCTAGGCAAATCGTGGGACGAACTAGGCCGCCTGGGGCGCGATGACTCTGAGTTGGCCTTGTAGCCGACGCGGGTGGCGCCCCGCTACAGAGAACAACTCTTTTAGCTGTAGTAATACAGCTTGCCTAGCATTCATTAATCCATGCAAATAAAAAATATCATGCATGCAACGGAGTATGCAATCCAAGCCAAGTCAACAATCTCAGCGTCTCCCTGCCACATCATCAAATCCCCTTCTAAAAGAGTGTCGAGGTTAGAAACGACCGGGATTATAAAATACAGGTGTAGACTTCAGAGATCTGGAAGTGAAGGTTCATCTCGGATGAGCTCTATAAATTCAAGGTTTAAATCGAACATCACTCCCTTGAGTTTGACTAAGCTATGGACGGAATAGGCGGGAGTGGCTTGCCAGTGGACGAGTGGGCTGGCGGCTGGCCTTTTTATAGCCCGCGTGAGAGTATGATACTAGTTATGATACTATTATTATGACTAGCCTCAGGGCACCGCTCTACTGTTTACGTCTGTAGGTACATGCATGCATCCATGGCCATTGAACGCTATACATGGATGGTTACAAGTCTCGCTGGACTTCTCGACGTGGATGCAGATATGAACGGCGTACGTGCAGTCGTGCACCCTTGGATTTAAAATACTTTCGGAGTGTGACACAAGCGTACGGCGCAGAGAATCAAATAGTATTTCAGCTTATAATTTGAGAGGGGCAGGCAGATAGACACCGGGGAATAACAAGGTCGCTGTCCGGAGCGAAAAGACGATGTATGTCTTGTTGTGCGCGCGTGCCCTGCCGCTCATGGCATCGCCGGGTGGTCGCGGTCGACGTACCATTTCAGGATAGACGACGCCGCGTGCCCGCAGAAGGTCGTCCGGCCGCCGAGAATTTCTGAGGACCCGGGTTAACGGCGTCGCGGGCCAAGCCGCCCAGAGCAGCACGGCGGGCACATGTATGACAATCTTACTGATCTTCGTTATCAGAAAAGGGCAATGTCATCAAGCCTTTTTTTCACCGCTGTCCTACCTTGTCACACATTCCCTGGATGAGCACGGTTCGCTTCCGTTCGCTTGATGATGATGTGGCCGTGACATCCGTGTCCCGCTACATGATCACCGAGTCCGCCCTCACTTCCGAGCCTGTTCAGATGCAACCAGTGCTAAGTCAGCTTTGGTGTAGCTCCATTTACATCAACCTCTCCACACGTTGATCCACTTTCGTGCACACCGTCACAACATGCTAGATCGTAGTGCCGGAGGTCTTGCAAGATTTGTGTGCTTAAACATGCCTGCATATTGTTGTGAGTCGCAGTAAAATGTGATGTTGCTTGTATGTAATCTTAATGTCTTATGTGTTTTTGTTTAAGTCTTTTTCTTTTTCTTTCTTTGGACATTCGGTGTCACCTTATTTCCCCTTATGTGCTCCCATAGCCGTGAATATCTAGTAAATGCTCCTAGACAGTAATAGTGATTAACCTCTTTATGTAATGTCTATACATACCATTTAATGTTCATTTCTGTAGAGTCGGGATCTGGTGTACCCATTTTTTGTCCCGATTTCTATATTTTCTAGATGGATTTCTTTGTTTCTTGATCATGTAAGATCAACGAGGACATTCCTTCGCATATTGGAAGCCTATTTTTTTTTTCTATTTCTATGTCTGTTAAAATCCTATGAATCAATGAGAACCAGTTATCATACCAATGCAAACAACAAGTGACGAGGCTATGCTCAATTTTTTTAATACACACAAAAAGGTCAAATACACAGCAAATGCCATTCATCTGACAACATTCTTTGCTTCATTTAATTATTTCTCCATTATAAAAATGGTCTTACACTTAAGGCCTAGGTACACGCCGCGGCTGGAGGTGGTAGCGTTATTTCCGGAACACGATAACCTGCAAAATTTCATTCTTCATATCATAATGATGAACATGGGAAATTATATAAAGTGTAAATTTATATATTTCTGTGTGTTTGAGTGTGTGTGTGTGCGCGCGCGCAAATATGACAATATACCAACCTGCACAATGAGTGTGTGTGTGCAACCCATTGCCGCATACATGTGTAGCCATGGCAAACTTGGCTAGACTGAGCAAAGTCAGTTCGTGAGCGGTGAACCGATCACAAACGCAGTGGATGTCTTTTGCATCTCTTATTGTATTGCAACATGCGCTATGGAGTGGCGGGTACTGGTCACCAAGTTTCTTTTCGATATGATGCCAACAGTCTCGCATCACCTTTTTTTTATCAAGGAGGCAGTGATCTACCTGGTTGGCCTCTCGTGCATGGAGCGAACAAGAAGAGAGAGCCACAAGGACTAGGAAGCATAACACTCCAGCTACTTTTGCGTTGGTCATGTTCTATGTTGTGTAGCACTATTGGTATGTGTTTATGCAGGACTTCTGCGCCACTCAGTCTGTATATATAGTGGCCATAGTGCAAGTTTTTAGACTCCATTCGCTCACCGATCGCTTAATTGGACTCTTTTAATTAAGTGAGAGATATATGACTTGGATATGTTATAATTTAATGTTTGCACATCTAGATCTTGTATCAAATTGTTGGCAATGTATGTTGATGCAACCTATTAATTATTGGCAATGGAGTAGTTGATTTCAAACTCTTGATGGTAAAGGATACTTTTAACTAATGTAGGCACATGTGTGGTCCTTGTATTATCAAATTGATGGTAAAGGATACTTTTAACTAAATATAGCTAGGTGCATCCATTTCTTGTATCAAATTGATGGTAACGGATATGTAGATAAGCCTATTTATTTGTCTATCTATCTCCATCTCTATCTCTATCTCTATCTCTATCTATCTATCTATCTATCTATCTCTATCTCTATCTATCTATATCTATATCTATTTATCTATCTATTTTTATATCTATCTAATACTAATAACGAACTCCCTACATATTAAAACGTTAATCAGTGAAAACAAGAAATAGAAACCGGTGATTTTAGCGGGCCTGAATTACTACGGTTACGATATATTAATAAATCCCTTGGACGTTTCAATTGATAAATAGAACTTGGATCTCAATCAGGGAAAAAAAAGAATAGATATGATGCAATCTAACCAACCGTTCAGATTTGACACGGTAGATGAGACGTCATGCAATTGTCAAAATCATGACCGTGTTTCTTTGTTACTAACCTAGATACGACCAGATTCGTATATCTCCAGCCAATTTGCAGTCCATCGATTATTCCAATGCCATCTCATGGCCTTGGCTTGGAGGAACTATGCCACCTGATAAAGCAATGTCATTTTTACACTTACTAAAATCCAGTGTGTTAATACCATGCTACCGTGGATTCTAAGATCTAATTCTCATAAACAAAATCACGTAACTGTATATGCCCTCTTGTCAGATGGAGAGGCATGCCAGGAGTCCACCTGCTTCCACCATCAGGCTACCGCCAAGTCTATCCATTTTGAACCGGCACGCAAAACATACCAGGTAAATATACATTGCATACACAGATAAAGACATAGAAGTAAGGGCATGTCCAACACCGACCCTCAAACTGTCCAGACTGTGTTGTCCGAAGCGTGGAAGTCATCTAACACGGGTCTATATTGGTTTGTGGCGCGGTCCGGGCGTACATTCTCCCGTAAACTGCAGACAAACCGAAGGGCTTGCTCCCGTCCGGACAACACCCACACTCGGTTCTGATCGCCTTGGCCCACCCAAACCCCCTCCCTTGCCCGTGGCGCGCTTCCAGCTCGAAACGGTCAGCGCTGCTCCAGAGCGTCTGTGCTCGCATTCATGCCTGGCCAGATGCGATCACTCACTGGCGCCGGAATTAAAGCGGCACCCCGGATGCGAGAGCGCATCCCACGCCGCTTCCCGATGCAGGCGACTACTGCACGTTTAAATGAGACGACGATCGCCCATCCATCCGTCTGCTGCCCATGTTAATGACACGCGGTTGCTGAGGCGTCTACTCCGGTGCCACCCGTCCGTCCCTCTGCTGTCCACCATTGCTATATAAAGTGCTACCCTGGCCATAGCTGCAGTCATCCACCTCCGATCCCTCTCCGCACCACTCCTACAATGGATTCCTCCCTCACCAAAGCTCCGTGGGACGAGCTGAAGCCGGACCGTAAGAAGTAGATGGCCGCCACTGCTGTTGTTGGTGGGCCGGCAGGAAGCCGGAGGACGACGACGTCCCAATGGAGGACGCAACCGACAACGAGCTGGCGCCACCCTCCTTCTCCGCGCCACTCTCGCCGGTGCATTGCACCATGACCATCGGCAAGGCCCGTGCTTATTACATGGACATGGTGTGGGAGTAGCAAGAGGAGCAGTTCCGGGAGGCGTAGACCGACACCACCTACAACCCCCAACTCCTCTAAGAGCACTTACAGGCGGAGGAGCAGCTCATCGCCGGCAGGGCGATCACGCCGGACGCGGACCTAGTGGAGTCGGAGTCATTGCTTGTCGGCATCCTGGGGGTACCCAGACTTGCCTGCCTGCGGCCCACGACATGGCTCCGTCGACGGCCCAGTACGGCCCAGCTTCATCAACAACAACCCAAGACCCTCGCGAGGGGCCAAGCCTTGCGAGGCTGACGACACCAAGACCTCCCTGGGGGCGGCCTCACCAGGCTGGCTCCCGAGGAGCGGAGATATCTATGCAAGGTGCACCTCGCGAGGCTCACATGACGTGAGCCATGACAACCAAGGCCAGGCGGGCGCCAGCGGGCACAGTGTACCAGTTTCCTCTTTGGTGCCAAAGAGGCGAGCGCAGGCGCAGAGTCCCGATGAATCAAGCAAATGTTTCCATATCGGTGCAACAAGACCAAGACCACCAGGACAGCAGAACAGAGGTCATCGCGGAGCCCACAGCAACGTCACCACCAGAGGCTTTTGCAGGCAAAGACCACTTTTGTCAGGATAACTTGTACTAGTTGTCTCCCTTTGAATTTGGCCGTTGTGGGATCCCTTGCTACCTATATTTGTGAAGAGGACCAATGCCACTATAAATAGGACTTAGCCACCACCATAGAGGGGGGGGTCGATTCCACCCTGACCATCCACTAGCTCATCGAGCTCAAGAACACCTCACCTCCCGAGGCTGTTCTACCACTCTACTAGTTCATCCTCAGCCCCTCGAGGCAATCGACCACAAAGCTGGAGTAGGGTATTACACCGCAAGGTGGCCCAAACCAGGATAAGTTGCTGTGTCTCTTGTCTGTTGGGTTCGTCGAGCTAGGCCTTGGAATCGTTGGGCGGGCATTCTAGGGAGGACGAGTTCTTCGCACACACCCCAGTGTTCAACCTCTCAAGGGTCTGCGGAACCCCGAATCCGACATTTGGCGCGCCAGGTAGGGCTGCGTCGGAGCCTCTCTTCCGCCGATCGACTCGCCGCCGCTCCATCGCTTCCATGGCTGACGCTCGTCGAGCCCGTGCTGAGCGTTAGGCTGCTCTCACCCCTCGCGTCGCTCGTCGGCGGTGCTCCCAGTCGTTCTCCATCGCCTGCCGCCAACGCCGCCATCCACTACAAGAAATATGTCAACTTGTGACCTTCTGTCAGTGACCCTGGAAGAATTGGTCATAAATCTACGACCATTTGAGACCAATTGGTCAAAAGCTATTCGGGAGGCTCCAAACCCTAAACTATAACAACCATTTTGGTCAGAAAGGTCATAATTTCCTTACACAAAATGGTCATGAAGCAGACAACACTGGTCCGCTGCTTTATTTCCAGCTGATCACGACCAATATAGATGGTCATAACCTTGTAAATTGTGGTGGATTGTTATTACTAGGCGCCACCTCATCAGTTTTGCCTATGTGTCATGTTCATGTGTCAATTTTTACCCTAGGTTGTGAAGCAACCTATATTTCTGTCATTCCCAAAATTCCCCAAAAAATTGGGCATTCTTTACTATCCAAATCATTGCCTCATGGCAATATTCAACTCCATTTTCCTGGTAAATCTTCCTCGGTAAATTTCCAAAGATTTTGTTTAGCTCGAACTGTTGGAAGGAAGTATTGGATAGGCATATCCTAATGAGATGAATTTTTGCCACATCTTCTATATTCCCAAATCATAGCTCTCCACGAAATTTGAGCCCCATCTAATGATACATGTGAGCTCATCATCCAATCTTTGTTTCTAGTGATATTTTCAGTTTGTGAAGCAACTATATTTTATGTTAATTTATAATTGCTGAAAATTTACCACGACATGACCCTGCCCATAGAACCTCCCTCCAACAAATTTTAGCTCATTTATTCTAGCCAATTTCCCTCAGCATTTTTCCCAATTTTCTGTTCAGTGGAGAGCATTGTGAAGGAAGTACCATTTTTATGTATCCATATGGTATGCAAATTTTAATGTGGCTTCACATGCCCAAATTATCATCCTCCTTCAAATTTCAGATCAACCCATTCATTCATTCATTCATTTGAGTCTAGCTTCAACATTCATATTTTTGTCCAGTGTGGTAAGTTGCAAAGCAAATGCTACCTAAGCTCTTCCATTTGAGCTGAAAATTTGTGAAGACAGTCTTCTTAGTAGATGATCATCCTCAGGCAAAACTCACACCCATTGGCCATGTGCATTTCCCGTACCGCTAATCAAACACTTGGCTGCTAATTCATGTTTGAGCATAGTTAGGTCTCCTCGTTAGATTCTTCTATTGTCATTTTCTTACTAGCACCTACCTGGTGAGTTCCCAACCCACTAGACATGCCTATGCCGTCCAGAACGCAGGGCACTGCCACGGTCACGCAGTGACCACGCGGCAGTCATGCGAGTTTACACGCTCTAGAGTTGGGGCCCTCGGCCCTCGGCCACCGTCCAAACCTCGACGTATCGCCACCAAACCATGTATTTCTGATTAAATATATACTTAAGTATCTAGAAATGATTTTTGGAAAAAATAAAGAGCAAACTATAAGGTAGCTGCAGTTCAAATTTGACCCGCTTCCTACTGAATCGGTAGAAATTTGTCTTTTTCACGAGAGGTGGATCAAAACTTTTGACACCCAACCATTTTGTCAACTGTGCATTAAATATGGCCTAGTATTTTAGAAAATTGATTTGGTCCAATTTTTCAACAAATATATGGTAGGTCCTTCACAAAAAAAATTCATTTTGGGCACTCAAAAAATGGAAAATGAATTTTCCGTGCAAAGAAATGAAAACTCCCTTAGGCAACATTGTTTGGAATACTAAGATGCACCCTTGTGCACAATATGAGATCATTTAAACAAACTATGCCATGAGTGTGGCTATAAGATTGATCATTTCCTTGAAAGCCATGAATCTTCACGCATGATAACTCATTTCTGAGAACACTTTTTCTAAAATAATTTCTGTATTACAAGTTTATTATTTTTCTTGGAAACTTGGTCAGACATAATGACACAATGCGAAGGTTTTCCAATTTTTTGAATTTTTTATGTCCGTTTGAAAATGCGGTCATAACGACGGGCTTGACCGTTCCTAGCTAGTCATTGAATCTTAGATAACTTTTGATATTTCTCTGATTAAATAGATACTTATGTACCTAGAAATTATTTTTGGAAAAAATAAAAAAGCAAACTATGATGCAGCTGGAGTTCAAATTTGACCCGCTTCCTACTGAATCGGTGGAAATTTGTCTTTTTCACGAGAGGTGGATCAAAACTTTTGACACCCAACCATTTGGTCAATTGTGAATTAAATATGGGATAGTATTTTATAAAATTGATTTGGTTCAATTTTGCAACAAATATATGGTAGGTCCTTCACAAAAAAAACTCATTTCGGGCACTCAAAAAATGGAAAATGAATTTTCCGTGCAAAGAAAATGAAAACTTCCTTAGGCAACATTGTTTGGAATTCCAAGATGCACCCTTGTGCACAATATGAGATCATTTGAACAAACTATGCCATGAATGTGGCTATAAGATTGATCATTTGGCTTGAAAGCCATGAATCTTCACGCATGATAGTTTATTTCTGTGAATAGTTTTTATAAATAATTGCCTTATTACAAGTTTATTATTTTTCCTAGAAACTTGGTCACATATAATGACACAACGTGAAGGTTCTTCAATTTTTTGATTTTTTTGAATTTTTTATGCCCGTTTCAAAAGCGGTCAAAATGGCGGGCTTGACCGTTCCTAGCTAGTTGTTGAATCTTAGAAAACTTTTGATATTTCTCTGATTAAATAGATACTAATGTACCTAGAAATGATTTTTGGAAAAAATAAAAAGTAAACTATGAGGCCGCTGCAGTTCAAATTTGACCCTCTTTCAACTAAATTGATGGAAATTTGTCTTTTTCACGAGAGGTGGATCAAAGTTTTTGACACCCAACCATTTTGTCAATTGTGACTTAAAGATGGCATAGTATTTTAGAAAATTAATTTGGTCAATTTTTCATATATGGTAGGTCCTTCACAAAATAAAACTCATTTTGGGAACTCAAAAAATGGAAAATGAATTTTCCGTGCAAAGAAAATGAAAACTCCCTTAGGCAACATTGTTTGAAATACCAAGATGCACCCTTGTGCACAATATGAGATCATTTGAACAAACTATGCCATGAAGGTGGCCATAAGATTGATCATTTGGTTTGAAAGCCATGAATCTTCACGCATGATAGCTCATTTCTGAGAGCACTTTTCTAAAATAATTGCCGTATTACAATTCTGTTATTTTTCCTGGAAACTTGGTCACATATAATGACATAATGCGAAGGTTTTCCTTCTTTTTTATTTTTTTTTACTTTTTTAAGCCCGTTTCAAAATGCGGTCAAAACGGAGGGCTTGACCGTTCCTAGCTAGTGGTTGAATCTTGGAATTTTTTTGTGTTTCTCTGATTAAAAAGATACTTATGTACCTAGAATAGATTTTTGGAAAAAATAAAGAGCAAACTATGAGGCATTTGCAGTTCAAATTTGACCCGCTTCCACCTGAATCGGTGGAAATTTGTCTTTTTCACGAGAGGTGGACCAAAACTTTTGACACCCAACTATTTGGTCAATTGTAAATTAAATATGGCCTAAGATTTTATAAAATTGATCTGGTCCAAATTTGCAAAAAAAATATTATAGGTTCTTCACAAAAAAACTCATTTTGGACACTCGAAAATGGAAAATGATTTTTTCATCCAAAGAAGATGAAAACTTGCTTAGGCAACATTGTTTGCCATTTCAAGTTGCACCCCTGTGGACAATATCAGATCATTTTTTTTTGAATTTTTCATGTGAAAAAGTAGAAGAAAAAAAGAATGCTTAGGTAGATTCTTTTTTGAAACATAATTTGTCTTTTTGATGAGAGGTGGATCGAAAGCATTTTACATGTTAAGATTTGGTCCACTGTACATAAAATGCAGTCTTATAGTTTTGAAAAATGGTGTGGTGGCATTTTGAAAAAAATATTTGGTAGATTCTTCACAAAAGAAGAATTTTGTCACTCTAAAAATAGAAAATGATTTTTTTCCTAGAACTCATTTCACAAAACACTTTTTAAAGATATTTGTCTTATTCCAATTCCAAGTTTGTTAGTTTTCCTAAAAACTAGGTCACATTTGCTGACACAATGAGAATGCTTTTATTTTTTTTGAATTTCTCATATCATAAAATTGCTTATATGATTCAACACCTTATTTTTAGTCAATTACGACCAATTTATATGGTCATAACGTGTACTGGGTTATGATTGGTTCATGAACATGTCACGTGGATCGTGCCTCCAACGCCGTCGGATGCTCCCGGATCCGACGGCAGCCCTTTCTCCCTCACCCCCTCTTTGTCTCAAAAAAAACTCCCTCACCCTCTCACCCCATGAAGCCCGGTCCAAAACCTGCACGCGAACCCTAGCGCTCCCACCGCCGCTCCAGATCCAGATCCGCCACCCACCTCCCTCTCCCCTCGCCGCCGGTCTGCACCCTCCCCTCCCCTCCCTCTCCCCCACCTTTGCCGCCCATCCACCACCGCCGACGTCGTCTCCGCCATCCCCCTCCCCTTGCCTTCATCCCCCATATCCATTGGTCCAGGCGAGACCATGGCGTCCATCCTCCTCCTTTGCCGCCGCCACCCAACCTCTCTCCCTCTCTCTCCCGCACCACCACCGCCACGGCCGGCGGCGCCACCGCCAACCGCTTCCCCATCCGCAACATAGCCTCCTTCTCCATGTTGGTAGGGGAGCCACCCTGGTCCGCGTGCGGTCCCAGAGTCTTCACTCGCCACCTTCCGCCACAGGGCCGCCGTGCTCGTCCCGCCTTCCACCCCGTTTGGCTCCGCCCCCGACCTCGCCATCTTGTCCGCTTCGACCATGATGCGACAGGCACATCCAGGGCGTGCGGGCAAGACGGTGATCGGATCCACGATGGTGTGGACACGCAGCGGCCCCCTCCGGCCAAATCAGGCCCGTCTCCTCCCATAGCTAAGTCGTTTTACTAGCGATTTGCCTCGAACGACCGCGACCTCTGACCCCTTCTCATTGATTTGCTCGGGCGGCCGCCTCTCCCACCATCGACGGCGCATGCTCAACGCCGAGATCCACCGCGCTAAAGCCAAGCTCCTCGAGGAGGATCCACCCAAGAGATACGCCGGCTATGGCCCCCCACCACCAGCGAATCTTCTCTGGCCCCGTACGTCCCCACCAGCGAAGGGAACGTCCTCACGCGGATTCGCGTCCTCCTCCCAAAGCTGCCATTCCCGCCACCGGTATCTCCCTCCTCTCCTCTCTCTCTATCTCTCACAACTTCAGATAGATTCATTTCATAGATCGATAGGGCCTACTGATTCTGAATTCCAATCCTTCCCTTGGTTACATACAGCCTCCAAGTCCAGGGTGATGAAGCTCCTTCTCCACAACCATGCCTGAAATGCCCTGTCCAGGTCCAGGGTGGGTACCAATCCCCCCTCCCTCCCCTATCCTCCTTTTCTTCTTCTTTTACTTTTCTTCATTAATTCATCTCCTCCAACATCTGATGTACGCGTGTATTATACCATCTCGTCTGCTTGTATTGTGTTAAGGAAATCAAGGGCATGTGGACGAGAGAGGAGGTCCATGGAGAAGATGCTCTGCTCCACCTCCAACCCACCCTGCCTGCTACTACAGGAACAGGATGCCATGGAAGGTCTTTTTTTCTGTTCGGTCCTGCTTGTGCTTGTATTCAAGTAGCCATGTGTGTATAAAAAAGGTCCAGTCTGCAGCAGTCACATGATATGTCTGACTACTACACGGTTTGATCATTACTGAAATCGTGCTAGTTGTTTGGTCTCGTCAGTTTAACAAAAAACAAACAGTATTGCGATGCTGTACTGAATTGTAGATTGTCGCGGATGAATCTAGCTTGTTGGTTTTAGACTGAATTGTAGATGGTGGCGGGATAATCTATAATTTAGATCGAATGCTACTGTAAATCGTTTTTAGATTCTCTGTCGATAGTGATTGATACAGTGAAATCTCTTCATGAACAATTGTGTGTATGCATGTGTGCCCTTAATGTGGATTGCGATTGATACAGTGATTTTGCATGCGGGTAAAAGTTTGGGATCCAAGTTTGCGTGGTTCTGAATGATACATCTCCAACGTATCTATAATTTTTGATTGCTCCATGCTATATTACCTATTGTTTTGGACTATATTGGGCTTTATTTTCCACTTTTATATTATTTTTGGGACTAACGTATTAACCGGAGGCCTAGCCCAGAATTGTTGTTTTTTTGCGTATTTTAGTGTTTCGGAGAAACAGAATATCAAAAGGAGTCCAAACGGAATGAAACCTTCGGGAACGCGATTTTCTCATCAGATAAGACCCAGGAGACTTGGACCCTCCGTCAAGAAAGCCACAAGGCGGTCACGAGGGTGGAGGGCGCCCCCCTAGGGCGCGCCCCCTGCCTTGTGGGCCCCTCAAAGCTCCACCGGCGTACTCCTTCCTCCTATATATACCTACGTACCCCCAAACGATCATATACGGAGCCAAAAACCTAATTCCACCGCCGCAACTTTCTGTATCCACGAGATCCCTTCTTGGGGCCTGTTCCGGAGCTCCGCCGAAGGGGGCATCGATCACGGAGGGCTTTTACATCATCATCCAAGCCCCTCCGATGAAGTGTGAGTAGTTTACTTTAGACCTATGGGTCCATAGTTAGTAGCTAGATGGCTTCTTCTCTCTTTTTGGATCTCAATACAATGTTCCCCCCTCTCTCGTGGAGATCTATTCGATGTAATCTTCTTTTTGCGGTGTGTTTGTTGAGGCCGATGAATTGGTGGTTTATGATCTAGTCTATCTATGAATAATATTTGAATCTTCTCTGAATTCTTTTATGTATGATTGGTTATCTTTGCAAGTCTCTTCGAATTATCAGTTTGGTTTGGCCTACTAGATTGGTGTTTCTTGCCATGGGAGAAGTGCTTAGCTTTGGGTTCGATCTTGCGGTGTCCTTTCCCAGTGACAGAAGGGGCAGCAAGGCACATATTGTATTCTTGCCATCGAGGATAACAAGATGGTTTTTTTATCATATTGCATGAAACTATCCCTCTACATCATGTCATCTTGCTTAAGGCATTACTCTGTTTTTAACTTAGTACTCTAGATGCATGCTGGATAGCGGTCGATGAGTGGAGTAATAGTAGTAGATGCAGGAAGGAGTCGGTCTACTTGTCTCGGACGTGATGCCTATATACATGATCATACCTAGATTTTATCATAACTATGCTCAATTCTGTCAATTGATCAACAGTAATTTGTTCACCCACCGTAGAATACTTATGCTCTTGAGAGAAGCCACTAGTGAAACCTATGGCCCCCGGGTCTCTTTCTCATCATATCAATCTCCATCACTTTATTATTGCTTTGCTTTTTTACTTTGCCCTTTTACTTTTTACTTTGCATCTCTATACCAAAAATACCAAAATATTATTTATCATCTCTATCAGATCTCACTTTCGTGAGTGACAGTGAAGGGATTGACAACCCCTAAGCGCGTTGGTTGCATTGAGCTATTGTTTTTGTGTAGGTACGAGGGACTCACACGTAGCCTCCTACTGGATTGATACCTTGGTTCTCAAAAACTAAGGGTAATACTTACGCTAGTTTGCTGCATCATCCTCTCCTCTTCGGGGAAATCCAACGCAGTGCTCAAGAGGTAGCAAGAAGAATTTCTGGCGCCGTTGCCGGGGAGTCTGCGCAAAAGTCAACATACCAAGTACCCATCACAATCCCTATCTCCCGAATTACATTATTTGCCTTTTGCCTATCATTTTCCTCTCCCCCACTTCACCCTTGCCGTTTTATTCGCCCTCTCTCTCTCTATCCTCCCACTCTTTCTCTATTTGCCTCTTTTCCCCATTTCTTCTTTGCTCGTATGGTTGGAATAGTCGTTTATTTATTACTAAACAGAGAACCTAAGATCTATGGATCCTCATCCGCTTGCTAATCTTTTTAAGAGATCCAATTATGATGAACCAATTTCTAGTGAGTTTTGTGCACTAGATTATCTTTATGAGGTATTGCTTGAAATTTGTGAATCTGAAAAGTGTGATGAATTACCTTTGAATAAAAAGCATGGTTGCAATGATTTTATTATAAAATCTATTTATGTAAATTGTGCTAATAATATGCAACACCCTAAGCTTGGGGATGCTAGTTTTGCTATGTCCTCTACTTGTTGCAATGATCATGATTGGGGTGATTCTTCTTATGATCTTGAAAATTTATTTAAGCCCCATGATGAATATGAGATTGATAATAGTGGTTGCAATATTATTGAAAGTGGGTTTGGAAGAGTGTCAACTATAGATCCCACATATTTGGAGAATGTTCAATCTTATGAAAATCTTGATAAAAGTGGGTTTGGAGAAGTCATGACTTGAGTTAATGTTAATCCCACTATTTTGGAAGAATGTCAACTTTGCATGCATATGAGTCGTGTTGAAAATATTTTATGTGATAGCTATTTTGTTGAATTTGCTTATGATTCCACATGCAATTATTATGAGAGAGGAAAATATGGTGGTAGAAATTTTCATGTTACTAAATTACCTCTCGTTATGTTGAGATTACTATTGTTTCTTTCCTCTTCCATGCATATGCTAGTTTTTGCTTGCCATGATAATTTGTTTGCCTATAAGATGCCTATGCATAGGAAGTATGTTAGACTTAAATGTGTTTGTCACATGTTTTATGATGCTCTCTTTGTGCTTCAATTCTTGTCTTTCATGTGAGCATCATTGAAATTATCAATGCCTAGCTAAAAAGGCTTTAAAGAAATTCGCTTGTTGGGAGTCAACCCAATATCTTTCCTTGCTGTTATTCAACAAATAAATTATTTAGACTCTGTTTTGGTTGTGTTTTTTGTGTTTAATTAGTGTTTGTGCCAAGTAGAACCGTTGGGAAGACTTGGGGAAAGTCTTGTTGAACTTGCTGTAAAAAACAGAAACTTTAGCGCTCACAAGAACTGCAGTCATTTTTATTTGGAGAGTGCTATTTAGTTAATTATTTTTGCATATGATTAATAGATAAATTCCTCGTCCAGAAATTTATTTTAGAATTTTTTGGGGTTCCAGATCTTGCGCTAACTACAGATTACTACAGACTGTTCTGTTTTTGACAGATTCTGTTTTTCATGTGTTGTTTGCTTATTTTGATGAATCTATGGCTAGTAAAATAGTTTATAAACCATAGAGAAGTTGGAATACAGTAGGTTTAACACCAATCTATCTATACTTATAATAATTATCGACTCCCAAGAAATTCTCACGTTAATTAGATTTTACGAGCCGTTCATCTGGTGGGACCGAATTATTACGGTGTAGATTGATTGATGAAATCTTAAAAAAAATTGCGTGCAGATTGACCCATGAAATCTTCCATGAAAAAAAATCCTAGAATTTAAATAACTTCTATCTCAGTCTATCAAAAACTCCTACCAACTCCATCATAAAAAAACCATGTCGCGTATCCCTCTGTCTCTCTCACGTCTCTTTTAAACCCCCTAGGGCAGGTGTTAATGCATAGTAGCGGCTGCTGGTCGGCAGCACCCGGGCAGGAGTAATGCGTGCGGTCGTGGTGCATCCTGCATGTTCCAGCCATGCAATCATGTGGTGGTGTGGGCGCAGCTTCAGGTGTGCTATGCGTGGTAGCCCAGCAGCGAGGGCGCTTCCATGCTAGCCTTGGCGTGCTGCCGTTGCAACTCACCAACCAACCAACACTAGTAGAAAACAGGGCTTTGGTCTAGGCCAGTTCAGTCCATTAGTCCCAGTTCAGTCCAGAACCGGGACCAATGTGGGCATTGGTCCCGGTTCGTGAGTCCAGGGGGCCAGCCGAGCCACGTGGGCCATTGGTCCCGGTTCATCTGGACCTTTTGGTCCCGGTTGGTGGGATGAACTAGGACCAATGGGCCTCGCTCCTGGCCCACCACCATTGGTCCCGGTTTGTGGCTTGAACCGGGACCAAAGGCTCCCCTTTAGTCCCGGCTCATGTCACCAACCGGGACCAATGAGGTGCCTATATATACACCTCGCTCGCGAGCAGAGCACCCCAGTGCTCTGTTTTTCTCTAGCTGAGGGGGAGAGGGCTTGGTGGTGCTCTAGCTCACCTCCTATGCACACAAGGTGTTCGATGGAATGCCCGAGCCACACTACTTAAGCTTTCTCCTCTCCAAGCTCGACCTCCAAGCTCCATTTTCCATAATATTTGTCTAGGTTTAACGGTCCGTCACGCCCCGTCCCCGTCTTCACCGCCGTCGATCACCCGCGCCGAGCTCATCGCCGGCACCACCGTGGTGAGCCTCTTGTTCTTATCTTCTTTCTGAAAGGAAAAATATTCTTACTTGTATGTTTACATAGATACTTGTATTATTTTCTTACTTTTATTATTGCATCTTATATAGTGCGATGGTTTTGGTATCTGCCCCCGTCGGCCCTCGTCCTGTCTACGATTTGGATGTGGTATATATATTATCTTTATAACTATTGGTTCATTTATTGTTTATGAAAATTATGCCGACCAACGTGACATAGATTTTATTTATGTAGGATGTATGTGAATCGGAAATGCCAACCGACCCTATTGTCGAGAGGTTAAATTTAGTTGAAGAAGAAAACAATTTGTTGAAGGAAAAAATAAAAAAAATTGAGGAGGAGAAGATGATATTGGAGTTGCATGTTGCGGATCTCGTCGATGATCACAAGATCAAGATGGATGCAATGCGCTTGAAGATTAGAAAGATTAGAAAATATGCCATTCATACCGAGGCTTGGTATCATTATGCCGTTGGATCAATTGTTACCTTGGTTGCAATTATGATCGCATTTGTTTTCGCATTGAAATGTTTTACATAGTTTCAATGTATGGTTTAATTAATTAGATGCTCTGGAGAGCTATATGTTGTTAGATGAGAACTATGTATGCACTTTGGTTTTAATGTGATGATGAACTTCTATTAATTTGGACACTTAATTATATATAATGCACGCAGATGAACCGGCAATGGATGTACGGTGACAGACACACCTGCGAGTACATTAAGGGCGTGCATGAGTTTCTCGATGCGGCTGAGGCAAACAAGCAGAATGGTTTTATGTGTTGTCCATGCACTGAATGTGGGAATACGAGGTCTTACTCTAACCAGAAAATCCTTCACTCCCACCTGCTTTACAAGGGTTTCATGCCACACTATAATGTTTGGACGAGGCACGGAGAAATAGGGGTTATGATGGAAGACGGCGAAGAAGAAGAGTACGATGACAACTATGTGCCCCCTGAATACGGTGATGCTGCAACGGGGGGAGCTGGTGAAGATCAAGAGGAACCAGACGATGTGCCAAATGATGCTGCAACGGGTGAAGCTGCTGAAGATCAAGAGGAACCAGACGATGTGCCCGATGATGATGATCTCCGCCGGGTCATTGTCGATGCAAGGACGCAATGCGAAAGTCAAAAGGAGAAGCTGAAGTTCGATCGCATGTTAGAGGATCACAAAAAAGGGTTATACCCCAATTGCGAAGATGGCAACACAAAGCTCGGTACCGTACTGGAATTGCTGTAGTGGAAGGCAGAGAATGCTGTGGCTGACAAAGGATTTGAGAAGCTACTGAAAATATTGAAGAAGAAGCTTCCAAAGGATAACGAATTGCCCAACAGTACATACGCAACAAAGAAGGTCGTATGCCCTCTAGGATTGGAGGTGGAGAAGATACATGCATGCCCTAATGACTGCATCCTCTACCGCGGTGCATACAAGGATCTGAACGCATGCCCGGTATGCGGTGCATTGTAGTATAAGATCAGACGAGATGACCCTGGTGATGTTGACGGCGAGCCCCCCAGGAAGAGGGTTCCTGCGAAGGTGATGTGGTATGCTCCTATAATACCACGGTTGAAACGTCTGTTCAGAAACGAAGAGCATGCCAAGTTGATGCGATGGCACAGTGAGAACCGAAAGAATGATGGGAAGTTGAGAGCACCCGCTGACGGGTCGCAGTGGAGAAAAATCGAGAGAAAGTACTGGGATGAGTTTGCAAAGGACCCAAGGAATGTATGGTTTGCTTTAAGCGCGAATGGCATTAATCCTTTCGGGGAGCAGAGCAGCAATCACAGCACCTGGCCCGTGACTCTATGTATGTATAACCTTCCTCCTTGGATGTGCATGAAGCGGAAGTTCATTATGATGCCAGTTCTCATCCAAGGCCCTAAGCAACCCGGCAACGACATTGATGTGTACCTAAGGCCATTAGTTGAAGAACTTTTACAGCTGTGGAATGGAAACGGTGTACGTACGTGGGATGAGCACAGACAGGAGGAATTTAACCTTAAGGCATTGCTGTTTGTGACCATCAACGATTGGCCCGCTCTCAGTAACCTTTCAGGACAGACAAACAAAGGATACCACGCATGCACGCACTGTTTAGATGACACTGAAAGTATATACCTGGAAAAATGCAGGAAGAATGTGTACCTGGGCCATCGTCAATTTCTTCCGAACAACCATCAATGTCGAAAGAAAGGCAAGCATTTCAAAGGCGAGGCAGATCACCGGAAGAAGCCCGCCATGCGTACCGGTGATCACGTACTTGCTATGGTCAATGATTTACACTACGTAATCTTTGGAAAGGGTCCCGGTGGACTAGCTGTTCCGAATGACGCTGAGGGACACGCAGCCATGTGGAAGAAGAAATCTATATTTTGGGACCTACCCTACTGGAAAGACCTAGAGGTCCGCTCTTCAATCGACGTGATGCACGTGACGAAGAACCTTTGCATGAACCTGCTAGGCTTCTTGGGCGTGTATGGGAAGACAAAAGATACACCTGAGGCACGGGAGGACCTGCAATGTTTGCACGGAAAAGACGGCATGCCTCCGAAGCAGTATAAAGGTCCTGCCAGCTATGCTCTTATGAAAGAAGAGAAAGAAATCTTCTTTGAATGCCTTCTCAGTATGAAGGTCACGACTGGCTTCTCGTCGAATATAAAGGGAATAATAAATATGCCAAAGAAAAAGTTTCAGAACCTAAAGTCTCATGACAGCCACGTGATTATGACGCAACTGCTTCCAGTTGCATTAAGGGGGCTTCTACCGGAAAACGTCCGATTAGCCATTGTGAAGCTATGTGCATTCCTCAATGCAATCTCTTAGAAGGTGATCGATCCAGAAATCGTACCAAGGCTAAGGAGTGATGTGGCGCAATGTCTTGTCAGTTTCGAGCTGGTGTTCCCACCATCCTTCTTCAATATCATGACGCACGTCCTAGTTCATCTAGTCGACGAGATTGTCATCCTGGGGCCCGTATTTCTACACAATATGTTCCCCTTTGAGAGGTTCATGGGAGTCCTAAAGAAATATGTCCGTAACCGCGCTAGGCCAGAAGGAAGCATCTCCATGGGCCATCAAACAGAGGATGTTATCGGGTTTTGTGTTGACTTCATTCCTGGCCTTAAGAAGATAGGTCTCCCTAAATCGCGGTATGAGGGGAGACTGACTGGAAAAGGCACTCTTGGAAGAGACTCAATAATATGCAGGGACGGATATTCTTGGTCTCAAGCACACTACACAGTTCTACAGAACTCTACCTTGGTGACCCCGTATGTCGATGAACACAAGAACAGTTTGCGCTCCAAACACCCGGAGCAGTGCGACGACTGGATTACATGTGAACACATCAGGACTTTCAGCAGTTGGTTGGAACACGTCTCAGAGGTGACAACACTGTTTGTGATGAGTTGTACTTGTTGTCCAGGGGACCATCTTTGACTGTATTGACTTACAAAGGATACGAGATAAATGGGAATACATTTTACACGATCGCCCAAGATCAGAAGAGCACCAACCAAAACAACGGTGTCCGCTTTGATGCAGCAACCGAGAGTGGAAAGGACACATATTATGGTTACATAGTGGACATATGGGAACTTGACTACGGACCTGATTTTAAGGTCCCTTTGTTTAAGTGCAAATGGGTCAATCTGTCAGGCGGCGGGGTACAGGTAGACCCACAGTACGGAATGACAACAGTGGATCTGAAAAATCTTGGGTACACTGACGAACCGTTCGTCCTAGCCAATGATGTGGCACAGGTTATCTATGTGAAGGACATGTCTACCAAACCGAGAAAAAGAAAAGATAAGGAAGCGAATACATCATACGATGAGCCAAAGCGCCACATAGTTCTTTCAGGAAAAAGGGACATACTGGGAGTGGACGGCAAGACAGACATGTCTGAAGATTATGAAAAGTTTCATGAAATTCCTCCCTTCAATGTCAAGGCTGACCCAAGCATCCTGATAAACAATGAAGATTATCCATGGTTACAGCGCAATAAGCAAATGACACAAGAGAAGAAAAAGTGAAGACTTTCTCCCGCAACTATTATGATGATACCATGCCAACTTTGTAACACACGAACATGCTACCATTGTTCGTTTTGTACATGCACATGCTATGTGGGTGAAATTATGATACCATGCCAACTTTGAACTTTTTCAGAGTTCATTTGAAATGCTTTCATGTCTTATGGTTCGGCCCTCGTAATACCATGACCATTAGTCCCTGGCCCATGCCAACTTTCAACTTTCAACTTTCTAAAACTAATGGCACTAACAGAAAGTTTATAATTTTGCTCCTCGCCCCTGGCCCAGGACCATTAGTCCCGGTTTGTGCCACAAACCGGGACTAAAGGGTTGGTCCTCGTTGCGGGCAGAGTTTAGTCCCACCTCGCCAACCGAAGGGGGCTCACACCGGTTTATAAGCCCTTCCCTCTCTGCCTTGTTGAGCTCCTCTCAAAGTGAAAATAGATGCCCTAATAGAGAAAAGTTTAACCTAAATTCATAGTGAATTTCTCTGAAATTCATAGAAATTTACTATGAATTTAGGTTGAATTTTCTCTATAAGCGCATCTATTCTCATTTTTTAGTAAGTTAATCACAAACTTGTGATTCAAACAATTTTCAAAGAATTCAAATTTTAACTATTCAAATTTGAAAACTAATGGCACTAACAGAAAGTTTATAATTTTTCTAAAACTAATGGCACTAACAGAAAGTTTATAATTTTTCTAACCTAAAAGCAAACAGAATTAAAAATTAAAGCAAAAAACAAAAGAAAATAAATAATGCAAAAAAACAAATCAAAAAACAGGAAAAAAACTATTTTTATAGTAAAGTTAATCATGAAATAAAATGGCACTAACAAAAAGTTTATAATTTTTCTAAAACTAAAAGCAAAAAAGAATAAAAAAATAAAGCAAAAAACAAAAGGAAATAAATAATGCAGAAAACAAAACAAAAAAATGGAAAAAATAGCAACAATATGTATTTTGTTGTAAGTAGAAACAAAATAAAATAAATAATGCAACAAAGAAAACAAAAAAACAAAAAAAGTGTTTTCAAATTTGAAAACTAATGGCATTAACAAAAAGTTTATAATTTTTCTAAAACTAAAAGCATAAAGAATTAAAAAATAAAGCAAAAACAAAAGAAAATAAAATAAATAAAGCAACAAAAAAAACAAAAAAAATGCCACCTACTGGGCCCCCACGGCTGAATACGATTAGAAACCCATCAAAGGGCCAGGATTCAGGCCCGCAGGAGGCCCAGTAGGCCCATAGGCATAGCAGTGACAATTAGGCCCGTAAGCCTGCAATGGAGAGAAGCTCGAGAGGGGTGCGGCAGTTTGGCTTATAAACCACTGCGCACCCCTCTCAACTAGCGAGGTGGGACTAAACTTTCGACGCCGCAGCCGCACAAGGCCTTTGGTCCCGGTTGGTGGCACCAACCGGGACTAAAGGGGGGCATTGGTCATGGTTCGTGGCACCAACCGTGACCAATGCCCCCCTTTAGTCCCGGTTGGTGCCACCAACCGAGACCAAAGGCCGCCGCTTCCCGCCCTTTGGGCTGCTGAAAAGAGGCCTTTGGTCTCGGTTGGTGGCACCAACCGGGACTAAAGGGGGGCATTGGTCACGGTTTGTGCCACGAACCGTGACCAATGCTCCGTCTACATAAGCCACACTGCTCGCCTCTCTGGTTCAGTTTCTTCGATCCTGCCCCGACGATGCTGCCAGGCTGCCCCTCTGCTCGCCTCGCCGACGCCGCCGTTGCCCCTGCCCCGCCCCCGAGCGCGCCCTACCTCGCCGTCGTCGTCGGCCGCCCGTCCGCCGCCCCCGAGCACCCCCTGCGCCGCCGAGCCCGTCCGCCGCCCCCGAGCACCCTCTGCGCCTCGCCGTTGCCGCCGTTGCCCCTGCCCCGCCCCCGAGCGTGCCCTACCTCGCCGTCGTCGCTGGCCGCCCCGAGCACCCCCTGCGCCCCCGAGCCCGTCCGCCGCCCCCGAGGGCGCCCCGCCGTCGCCCTCGCCGACCCCAAGCCCGTCCTTGTCGCCGTCGCCCCCGACGTCGGCCGCCCACGTCTCCTCCCCGATCCCTCCGGGAGAGGTAGCTACCGCCCCATTCTCCCCCCTTCCTTCCTTTCCTTAATTTGCATAATACTGTAGATGTATGTATGATGAATTTTGATATTTTTTTGTTCATATATAATGTAGATGCATGTCTATGTATGTATGGAATGATATCGATGGATGTATGTATATAGAACATTCGTAGAAAATATGACGAATCTGATATGACCAATGTCCCCCTCCGGTTCACTCGGGAACACTAACTCTCTCAGAGAAAAAAATTTATCGGGGAAAAAATGTTATCGGGGTCGAGGGTCGTCGAACATGAGAGGAAGAAGAGGATAAAAAAGAAGAGGAAGAAGAAGAAGAAAAAAGAGGAGAAGAAAGAATAGAGGAGAAGCTCCTCTATTCTTTCTTCTCCTCTTTTTTCTCTTCTTCTTCCTCTTTTTTTATCGGGAACGAGGGTCGTCGAGGGTCGCCGAGCGGTAGAGGAAGAAGAGGATAAAAAAGAAGAGGAAGAAAAAAAAGAGAGGGGTCGATGGTCGCCTAGGGGTCGAGGGTCAAGAGGGGGTCTAGGGTCGCCGAGAGGGGAGAGGAAGACGAGGAGAAATAAATAAGAAGAAGAAAAAAGAAGAAAAAGAAGAGGAGAAGAAGAAAGGAATAGAGGAGAAGAAGAGAAAATAGAATATATATATATTCTATTTTCTTTTTTCTCCTCTATTCCTTTCTTGTTCTCCTCTTTTTTTCTTCTTTCTTTTCTTCGACACGTGGGGGGGGGGGGTCGAGAACGTCGAACATTCATGAGAGAGGCGAGGAAGAAGGGGAAGAAGAGGGAGAAGAAGAGGAAGTCTTCTCCTCTATTCTTTCTTCTCTTCTTTTTTCTTCTTCTTCCTATATGTATTAGTTTTTTATTTAGGTTTTTAATTAGTAGATATTAATTTTGTTCATATATGTATGGATGCATGTGATATGTATGTATGTATGTATGTATGTATGTATCGGGTATGTCGTTGTCGATATACCCCCTACCCGATAACTTCGATATGGGGGGGTCGAGAGGGGGTCTAGGGTCGCCGAGGGGTCGAGGGTCGTCGAACATGAGAGGAAGAAGAGGATAAAAAAAGAAGAGGAAGCAGAAAAAAAGGAGAAGAAAGAATAGAGGAGTTCTTATCCTCTATTCTTTCTTCTCCTCTTTTTTTTCTTCTTCTTCTTCCTCTTTATTTTATCGGGAACGAGGGTCGTCGAGGGTCGCCGAGCGGTAGAGGAGAAACCCTAAATAGAAAGTATCGTCGGTGTGAGATACATGTACCGTCGGTGTCAGACACTACATCCACGTCCCACAAGTGGCACGGGCTTCGACACCCACGTCACTTGTGGGACGTGGATTAGTGTCCGACACCGACGGCCACATGTATCTCACACCCACGATACTTGCTATTTAGGGTTTCCTCTACCGTTCGGCGACCCTGACCCTCGACGACCCTCGTTTCCGATAAAATAAAGTGGAAGAAGAAGAAAAAAAAGAGAAGAAGAGAAGAAGAAGAAAAAAAATTCTTTCTTCTCCTCTTTTCTTCTTCTTCCTCTTCTTTTTTTATCCTTGAAGCGTTGTCGAGGCCACCCCAAACCCTAGAGAAGCAGCGTCGAGGCCACCCCAAACCCTAGAGAAGCAGCGTCGAGGCCACTAATTAATATTAGTTCTAAGTTTGCCACTAATATATCCATCTGTCATGTTTGAATAATAATTGCCATGTTGTCAATATTTGTAGAAACTATGGACACCGCCCGAGACGAAGTACAAGAAGAGTTGTTGGGGGACATAATCGCACGAGGAAGTGATGCCGTCTGCTCGTTGTTTCTCAATGACACCGATGGTTTGGAAGCAGGTGGCTATGATTATGATGGCTCCGGTGACCTAATGCCGGTGCAAGAAGGAGACCGTGAGGACGGCTCCGTTGACCCAATGCCGGTGCAAGAAGGAGACCGTGATGACGTCTCCGGTGACCGAACCGAGTCCGGCCAGGTATATATATTAGTTAAGCTTCTGCTGACTAGCTAATTGATGCATTCATTGTTTTGGTATGTACACATATTAATTAAGTCTTTGTTCTTTTTTCTAGCCCTCCGGATCGAGCACAACTTCGGTAAAGAGACGAGGCCCGAAGAAAAAGTTGAGCTCAGATGAAATGTTTGAGATCATAGCAATCGCGCCCGACGGCCATCCAATTGAACCCCTCCGGACAAAGAGCGCATTTGTTGCTCAGTGCGGGGTTTTGGTTAGGGACAAGATCCTGATCAGCATCCAGCAATGGTTAAAGCCGGCTACAGAAGACCCTGAGGTGTCTTATGTCAATGATATGCAGAAAAATGATCTTTGGACTGAGCTGAAGTCAAATTTCACCCTATCGCCAGAGGATGATCCAGAGAAGCCAGTTAAAGAGAAATTAATCAAGTCTTTTGCTCTTAAGAGGATGGCAGAACTATTGAGGAGGTGGAAGAAAGAGCTGAATAAGTTTGTGAAAATAATGAGACACCAGAATTCAAGGGCAGATATGAGAAGATTAGACATCACTGGCCCACATTTGTGGCCCACAAGACATTGGAAAAGAGTAAGAAGATGTCGGCGACAAACAAGCAAAATGCTGCGAAGAAGAAGCATCACCATCGCACGGGGTCAGGTGGCTACCTCATAGCCCGGCCTAAGTGGGCCAAGACAGAGAATGATCTGGTTGATAAAGGGATCGAACCAGAGACAATTAACTGGCCAGACCGTTGCCGGACTTGGTTCTTCGGGGCTAGCGGAACCTTGGACCCTGTAACAGGGAAGTGCATTTGGACGAACGATCAAATGGACATACCAGTCAGGAAGCTTCAATAGTATATCGAAGCAGCGCAGCAAGGGACGTTCTTTCCAGACAGAGAGAACGGAGAGCTCACAATGGCCCTCGGGAATCCTGAGCACCCTGGACGGACACGAGGCACGCCAGGCTCCATTCCGTGGAAGGTTGGGTTTTCGGACGCAGGCGGTTACAAATCCTAGGAGAGGAGGAAAAAATTGCAGCAGACCCAAATGCAGGCCCTGCAAGCAAGGGTACAAGCGATAGAGGAACAAGAAGCAAATCACAGCGAACGTAGTGCCGAAGCTGCCCCCGAAGCTACCCCGCCATCTCAGCGGAGAAGCAGCGTGGCTTCCACCGAGCTGCTTCAGCCGGAGCATGCCTTGACGGCTCCTGCCAGCTATCCCGTGGATGCTATCACGGAGTCTCAAAATTGCCACCTTATGATGCAATGGATGAATTTGAAGGTCAAGGCGGCTGTTGGCTCTGTTTATCCTACTGAACCCGGCGCAACTTTTCACTGCCGGCCGATTCCAGAAGGATATGCTAGGGTGATGGTGGATGAAATAACGGAGGGATTTGAGGACCTCCAGCTTGACCACCCTACCGGTGAAGGGATTCCGAACTGGACGCCTCTGCCTCCTCCTCCTCCTCCGGCAAGTCAGGGCACTCCGCCTCCTCCACCGCCTCCTCCTCCGGTGAGTCAGGGCACTCCACCTCCTCCACCGCCTCCTCCTCCGGCGAGTGACGACCAGGGCACTCGATCGGCTCCTTCTCCAGCACGTGGCGGCACTCCGCCTGCGCCGACGTGCCCGAGCAGCCAGCCTCCTCCTTCTTCGCCTCGTCAGCAAGGGCGGAAGAGACCTGCTGCCGCTTCGGCTGCTCCGGCACGTCGTAGTCCTTCTCCTCCGCCTCGTAAGCAAGTAAAGAAGACAACTGCTCCGTCTGCTCTGCCGGTGTCTAGCAGTACAGCCAGAGGCGGGAGGAAATACAGATTTGGTCCTTCTCTGAAGACTCCAGAGAAGTTACCATACGAGAGGACCCGGGAGGAGAGCGCCGAGATCGCACGAGAAGAAGTGAGGAACTACTTTGAAGGGGTGAAAGCAAAGAAACATCCACCTCCGGAGGAGAAGGTAGATCCGGTGAAAGCGAAGCGCACTCTGGCTGCCCTGACAAAACCACCCAAGTCTCCGCCGAAAGGAAACTATGAGCGCATTATTGGAAAGGAATTTGCCGAAGCGGAGCGGTCGGGAAGTACTGTCAGTGATCAAAGGCTGAAAGAACGACGAGCTGGGAAACAAATTGCCCAGCTCAGCGAACAAGCAAAGCAATCGTGCCCCCCGCTCAAGGTGCCTAGCGACAACGTCGCTAATGATCCGAGGATGGTGCCCGGTTATAGCAATCTTGGCGATTACCTGCCCGACGATGTACATTATGATTTCATGGAGGTGCAGATACAAAGATACGAGTACGGGAAGCCTCTCATCAAAGATGAAAGATCTCTATCAACGATGATGCGAAGATTGCATGATTGGTACTTGAAAATCTGCAGAGACTCTGGGGGAGGAGTACTTTGTATGTGAAAGTTAAAAAGGAGCATGACCTCGTTGGAATTGAACTGTTGCCTGTTCCATTTGAGGAGTTCTTTCAGTTTTTCAATCAATTGGCCCTCGATAAAACAACAGTCGCCTGCTACTGTCTGTAAGTACTACTACTTCTGTCATTAAGTCTCTCTATATAGCTCAGCTCTTTCATTGCATGTATTTATAATCATCCTCAATATATTATGCAGATTGAAGATCGCCGAATTGAAGAAAAGACAAGTCGGTGATATTGGGTTCATTAACACATATCTCATAGATGCAACTCAGGTTAAATTTCATGCCGCAAATACCGAGGCCAACTTGCTACGATCGTTGGTAATAAATGAAAACAAAGATATAATACTCTTTCCTTACAACTTCAAGTGAGTGTTACTATCTTGTGCGTATTCGGTTTCCCATATATATTAGTCAAGGTTATAGTAATGTAATTGATGAGTTATGCATGCGTGTGCAGTTACCACTATATTCTCCTAGAGATTAAGCTTGAGCAGGGACTAGTAACCGTCTTAGACTCAACACGAAAAGATCCCCAGGACTATGCAGACATGACTCAAATGCTCGAGAAGTAAGTTAAATCGATCATTATCCACCATACCAGCAACTTTGTTCATTTCCTGATATATCAAGTAATTGTTTTCTTTGTCTGGTAGGGTTTGGAAAAAATTCTCCAAAAAAGCTCCAGGACTCCTGAAGAAGCTGCAATTTAGACACCCGAAAATAAGTACTATAGTAGCATGTTCCGCGCATCTCCTATTGATTCAAGTGCTAGTTTCATCAATACCATTTGGCATTCTTGCTTATCAGTTTGATTGACCTCTATTTCTTGTAAAGTGGTTGTGGCAGGAACAAGGGAATGATTTCTGTGGATACTACGTTTGCGAGTCCATCCAGCACACGACCTGTGAGCGAGGCTACACCGACGAACAATATGAAGTACGTAAATAACAACATTCACAATTTTATTTTATTACCATCATTTGTGTTGAGTTCCATTGATTCATATATATATGTATTGACCCCCTTCTTTAAATTAGATGTTTCGGAAGCGAGATGAACTCCTAGCACCAGCTCGCATGCGAGCAATTTAAGAGGAATTGGCGGCATTCTTTCTTGACCACGTGATCGCTGAAGACGGAGAATACTATGTGGACCATGAGTCTGTATGATTATATTTGTAAGAGATAATTATTGTATATATGTAGCCGGTAGTGTCGGATAGATATACGAGAACTTGTTGTTCGACCAATCTCTCGGAGAAGGAGAGGTGGTCGATATCAGTTCTCTCTGTATGCGTATATGTTCATGACGATCTTCTGTTTCCTTCGTTTGCTTACTAGCTAGCTAGCGTGTCTAGTCCTCTCTATACGTATGTATAGTACGTAGCGTCGACCAAGCACGGACATAAGAGAGGACACTTCTCTCTATTAATTATAGCTAGCTAACACAATATATGAAACACCTAAATTAACCTCCCAAAACCCCCAAACCCCCCCCCCCCTTTCAAAAAAAAAACAAAAATTCCAGCCACAGAAATGCTGACGCGTGGATGTGTATTAGTCCCGGTTGGTGCCACCAACCGGGACCAAAGGGTCTCCTGCCTGGACTCCGCGCACAGGCCACGTGGAGGCTCATCTGTCCCGGTTCTGGATTGAACCGGGACTAAAGGGACAGGGCATTAGTACCGACCCTTTAGTCCCGGTTCAGGAACCGGGACAAAAGACCCTTATGAACCGGGACACCCTTTTTCTACCAGTGCTAATGCCATCAGGTAATGCTACTGCTCCTGTTCTATCTGATGCCTCCATCATCTTACATAGTAGTACATATATATGGAGAAAGAAAACAGATTCATGGTCATCTGGAAGCTAAACTAACAAGCCCATTGATTGATAGATCATGCCTTTGTTTCATAGAATTTTTCCTATGATGATGAGTAGTGGTACTAACAAATACGTCACGAAGAGATGCGCAAGTACTTGAAGTTGGCATGTGGATGGATTTTCAGGTGGCCGATACATGCATGCACGTACAAACTATGAGCCGCATGTTATCAAATCGATCTATGTATGTACTTTCCATCGTATACGTAAGTGTCCAGACAGAACACATCAATAAGCTAGCTAGCTAGCGTACGAAGGGATCCATCAATGGGTTACATCCTGTACGTGCTACTTCCTCCGGCCAAAAGCACCCTCCAGCGAGGAGATCGTATAATGCACCCATTCCTCCTATGGATATGGACAGAACTTGGCCAGTTTAATTGACTGCATCATGACGTTCCAATAATACATATCTTGAAAGCTTAATTTTGACTATTTAAAATGTCTTTTTATACTTAATAATCATTTGATTTATAATGTATGTATAGTTGATTGTAGCGTTGGCATGTATTTTTGTATTAAATTTGCACGTGTATAAATCAGTGTGCTGACGGCCTACTAAAAAATTGCAGATTTTTTTGTCTGTTAACCGATGGTACACAAATAATTTTTAATTTGCAATGATTACTATTATATCCTGTATGTATTCATATGTCACATATTTAATATGCATTATTCAAAATATAAGTTATTTTTCTTTTTGATTTACACAAAACCGGAGAGTATGATTTGGCTTACTATACACTATAAGATTTGGACATTTTTGTCATAAATTGATCAAAGTTTGGAACAATTTTTGAACACCTGAGATAATATTTATGCTATTGTAGAGCTAAAATAGATAATCTGCAACATAGTTGAGATTTTTTTACTAATTATATTCCAGTGTGCATGCATTTGTTCCTTCGTGAATTTAATAGGGTATTTTTTAGCATTATTTTCAGTCACTGGTTAATGGTTTTTGTGCATAAATTTCAAGAAATTAGCTGGAATTTTTATTTTGTTTTCAGTGTGTCATAATTTGGAGTTAAATCATTCCAGCCTTAGATTATGACTAATTGTTAGGTGACAGGGAATAAGATTAAACTATTTTGTGTTTTTAACACTGTTAAAAGAACTGGAGCAGTAAAAGGTATGCCAAGGCCACTATCCTCTATTTAGTTTCACTTGCATTTAATGAGGACCTACACATTCTCTTTGAGTTTCTATCGCTCTTGAATGTACCAAATTTGGGTAAATCCTATTCTGGTAATAATGCAAGCTAATCTTAATGGTATGCAGAGATGCTTTTAACACCCTTTGTTCTATTTGTTCTTTGTACTTATCTTGCTTCTTGGGGCTGCTTATACATAAAACCATGGACGATCTCCATGTGACATGGTTATGGGGCTATGTAGCTTGCCTGTGTACTGTAGCTAGCCCTTTTTTGTAGAAGTATCATGTAAACTTACTTCTATGTAATTTATGCTTCTATTTTATAAAGTTACTGATTCAAAATCTTGGTTTTATTTTGACATTGATGTATCTTAGTTGTTATAGATGTTCCACGTACGTCCTTTCTAGCCGACATTTGAAGTTTATGATGTATGTTGCAAAGATCCTCACTTATTGCTCTATATATTTTTTGGGGCAAAAAAAATATTGAGTTTTTTCTTCTCATGATCCATGAGCCAATTAAGAAAATGTGGATGTACTTTCGACCAACATGTCAATGGCTTAAGATTATTTTTCATTAGGAAAAAATATTATAGTTCATCTGCATATTTAAATTTGCGGTCACCATTAATGGCTTAAATGCTAACATCGTATTTATTATAATTGCGCCCGTGTGAATGCACGGGTTGGCGACTAGTATAAATAAAGAATAATTTCATTACAGTACCTTGAAGTGGTCTTTTGTTTTCTTTCGCTAATGGAGCTCATGAGATTTTCTACTTTAAGTTTTGTGTTGTGAAGTTTTGGATAAAGATTTGATGGATTATGGAACAAGGAGTGGCAAGAGCCTAAGCTTGGGGATGCCCATGGCACCCCTAGGATAATCTAAGGACACCTAAAAGCCAAAGCTTGGGGATGCCCCGGAAGGCATCCCCTCTTTCGTCTACTTCTATCGGTAACTTTACTTGGAGCTATATTTTTATTCACCACATGATATGTGTTTTGCTTGGAGCGTCTTTTATGATTTGAGTCTTTGCTTGTTAGTCTACCACAATCATCCTTGATGTACACACCTTTTGAGAGAGCCATACATAATTTGGAATTTGATAGAATACTCTACGTGCTTCACTTATATCTTTTGATCTCTATAGTTTTACTCTAGTGCTTCACTTATATCTTTTGAGTTTTATAGTTTTGCTCTAGTGCTTCACTTATATCTTTTAGAGCACGGTGGTGGATTTGTTTAATAGAAACTATTGATCTCTCATGCTTCACTTAGATTATTTTGAGAGTCTTAATAGCATGGTAATTTGCTTAATAATAATATGCTTGGTATTCAAGATTTGTAAAACTTTCTTTTGAGTGCGTCGAATACTAAGAAAAAATTGATGCTTGATATTTTTTTGGAGATATGAGGATGGTGATATTAGAGTCATGCTAGTTGAGTAGTTGTGAATTTGAGAAATGCTTGTGTTAAAGTTTGTGATTCCCGTAGCATGCACGCATGGTGAACCGTTATGTGATGAAGTCGGAGCATGATTTATTTATTGATTGTCTTCCTTATGAGTGGCGGTCGGGGACGAGCGATGGTCTTTTCCTACCAATCTATCCCCCTAGGAGCATGCGCGTAATACTTTGCTTTGATAACTTCTAGATTTTTGCAATAAGTATATGAGTTCTTTATGATTAATGTTGAGTCCATGGATTATACGCACTTTCCTTCCTTCCACCATTGCTAGCCTCTCTAATACCACGCACTTTTCGCTGGTATCATACACCCACCAAATACCTTCCTCAAAAAAGGCACCATACCTACCTATTATGGCATTTCCATAGCCATTCCGAGAAATATTGCCATGCAACTTTCCACCATTCCGTTCATTATGACACGTTCCATCATTGTCATATTGCTAGCATGATCATGTAGTTGACATCTTATTTGTGGCAAAGCCACCGTTCATAATTCTTTCATACATGTCACTCTTGATTCATTGCATATCCCGGTACACCGCCGGAGGCATTCATATAGTCATATTTCGTTCTAAGTATTGAGTTGTAATTGTTGAGTTGTAAGAAAAATAAAAAGTGTGATGATCATCATTTTTAGAGCATTGTCCCAAGTGAGTAAAGGATGATGGAGACTATGATTCCCCCACAAGTCAGGATGAGACTCTGGGCGAAAAAAAAGAGGCCATAAAAAAAGAGAAAAGGCCCAAACAAAAAAATGAGAGAAAAAGAGAGAAGGGACAATGTTACTATCCTTTTACCACACTTGTGCTTCAAGGTAGCACCATGATCTTCATGATAGAGCGTCTCTCATTCTGTCACTTTCATATACTAGTGGGAATTTTTCATTATAGAACTGGGCTTGTATATTCCAATGATGGGCTTCCTCAAAATGCCCTAGGTCTTCGTGAGCAAGCGAGTTGGATGCACACCCACTTAGTTTCTTTTGTTGAGCTTTCATATACTTATAGCTCTAGTGCATCCGTTGCATGGCAATCCCTACTCACTCACATTGATATCTATTGATGGGCATCTCCATAGCTCGTTGATACGCCTAGTTGATGTGAGACTATCTTCCCCTATTTTTGTCTTCTCCACAACCACCATTCTATTCCACATATAGTACTATATCCATGGCTCACGCTCATGTATTGTGTGAAGATCGAAAAAGTTTTGGAAATGTCAAAAGTATGAAATAATTGCTTGGCTTGTCATCGGGGTTGTGCATGATTTAAATACTTTGTGTGGTGAAGACATAGCATAGCCAGACTATATGATTTTGTAGGGATAGCTTTCTTTGGCCATGTTATTGTGAGAAGACATAATTGCTTTGTTAGTATGCTTGAAGTATTATTATGTTTATGTCAACATGAACTTTTGTCTTGAATCTTTTGAATCTGAATATTCATACCACAATTAAGAAGATTTACATTGAAATTATGCCAAGTAGCACTTCGCATCAAAACTTCTGTTTTTATCATTTACCTACTCGAGGACGAGCAGGAATTAAGCTTGGGGATGCTTGATACGTCTCCAACGTATCTATAATTTTTGATTGCTCCATGCTATATTACCTACTGTTTTGGACTATATTGGGATTTATTTTCCACTTTTATATTATTTTTGGGACTAACCTATTAACCGGAGGCCCAGCCCAGAATTGCTGTTTTTGCCTATTTCAGTGTTTCGGAGAAATAGAATATCAAATGATGTCCAAACGGAATGAAACCTTCGGGAACGCAATTTTCTCATCAGATAAGACCCAAGAGACTTGGACCCTCCGTCAAGAAAGCCACGAGGCGGTCACGAGGGTGGAGGGCGCCCCCTAGGGCGTGCCCCCTGCCTCGTGGGCCCCTCGAAGCTCCACCGACGTAGTCCTTTCTCCTATATATACCTACGTACCCCCAAACGATCAGATACGGAGCCAAAAACCTAATTCCACCACCGCAACTTTCTGTATCCACGAGATCCCATCTTGGGGCCTGTTCCGGAGCTTCGTCGGAGGGGGCATCGATCACGGAGGGCTTCTACATCATCATCCAAGCCCCTCCGATGAAGTGTGAGTAGTTTACTTCAGACCTACGGGTCCATAGTTAGTAGCTAGATGGCTTCTTCTCTCTTTTTGGATCTCAATACAATGTTCTCCCCCTCTCTCGTGGAAATCTATTCGATGTAATCTTCTTTTGCGGTGTGTTTGTTGAGACCAATGAATTGTGGGTTTATGATCCAGTCTATCTATGAATAATATTTGAATCTTTTCTGAATTCTTTTATGTATGATTGGTTATCTTTGCAAGTCTCTTTGAATTATCAGTTTGGTTTGGCCTACTAGATTGGTTTTTCTTGCCATGGGAGAAGTGCTTGGCTTTGGGTTAGAGCTTGCGGTGTCCTTTCCCAATGACAGAAGGGGCAGCAAGGCACGTATTGTATTGTTCCCATCGAGGATAACAAAATGGGGTTTTTATCATATTGCATGAAACTATCCCTCTACATCATGTCATCTTGCTTAAGGTGTTACTCTGTTTTTAACTTAATACTCTAGATGCATGCTGGATAGCGGTCGATGAGTGGAGTAATAGTAGTAGATGCAGGCAGGAGTCGGTCTACTTGTCTCGGACGTGATGCCTATATACATGATCATACCTAGATATTCTCATAACTATGCTCAATTCTGTTAATTCTTCAACAATAATTTGTTCACCCACCGTAGAATACTTATGCTCTTGAGAGAAGCCACTAGTGAAACCTATGGCCCCCAGGTCTCTTTCTCATCATATCAATCTCCATCACTTTATTATTGCTTTGCTGTTTACTTTGCCCTTTTACTTTTTACTTTGCATCTCTATACCAAAAATACCAAAAATATTATTGATCATCTCTATCAGATCTCACTTTCGTAAGTGACCGTGAAGGGATTGACAACCCCTAAGCGCGTTGGTTGCGTTGAGCTATTGTTTTTGTGTAGGTACGAGGGACTCATGCGTAGTCTCCTAATGGATTGATACCTTGGTTCTCAAAAACTGAGGGAAGTACTTACGCTACTTTGCTGCATCATCCCCTCCTCTTCGGGGAAATCCAACGCAGTGCTCAAGAGGTAGCACTAAACTTCGAGCAACACTTAGAGGGCATACCAGGTAGAAATTGTCATACAAATCACTCAAATGGAATTGTCAGCTGTGTGAAAATTGCATAAACTTAATTTTATATCCTGTATCATGGTTGGCTGTATAGTAATCTCACTAACTAATTACAATTGCTCATCCGAGACACTGTATAATGTAAGCAAATAGTTGACTTTTCTCAGTATACATGTTCAAGCATGCATCATTATTACTGTTATTTGGAGAGTCTTTCGTGTAACGCAACTTGAACCATCTTGCAAATGGATGGGCATGCGGTTGCATGTAATAGTTGCACACCCTATATCTGCCCTTTCAAGCATGGTCCCTTTATGTCTAAACGTCTGTTTTATGAAACAAGGAATGTGATAATCTTTTTTCCTTTTCCTTTTTTGGCCGAGCATTGGATCAATTCTACATTTGCTTTAATACGACGAAAAAAGAATATTCAAGCATTGGTTCGGGAGGAGTGTTCTTGCTCTCATTCATAAAGTTTTTGAGAATCATAGGACAATGGTAACATTAACTGTAAAGTGTTTTTTGACTATATACTGCAAGGCAACAACCTCACAGTTCTTTATTTAAAAAAGAACCAGAGAAGTTACAAGGTTACAAATTACAAGTAAAGAAAAGATGATACTTACAAAGAATAACTAAGGGAGTGTAGCTATCCAAGAGGTCAGGCTATTCCTATATTTACATTTGATTATATGAGCTAATAGAGAAATGTCATGGAAAAAATTTCTGAAGATCTTCCCATTCCTCTGAGTCCAAATATTCCATGTGGCAGTGAAGACCACCTCTATGAAAAAAGGGAAGCCAAAATCCTTCATAGCAGAAAAAGCCATCTCATAGGTTTTCTGATTTGGTTGGAGTGTCCATGAAATGCCAAGGTAATTCCAAACTCGTTGATTGAAGTTGCATGCAAAGAAAAGGTGGGATTGGTCTTCATGACAGGAAGAGTTGCATAGGACACATGTGTCATCTTGGATATTCCAATGACGTCGCTGCATCATGTCTCTGGTGTTTAACTGATCCATCAAAAGAAGCCAGCCAAAAACCTTGAATTTGAGAGTGCATGCACATTTCCAGATCCACTTAAAATGGGATCAACCACAATATGTGAGAAGCAGGAAACATAGTAGATCTTAGACTAATATTCTCCAGACTTGTATGGCCATCTCCAAATGTCCTTCCCTTCCTCTTGAAGTTCGAATTGAAGTTGGGTGAACTCCTGGTAGGCTTCAGCTGACAAAGGCATGTGAAAATTGTTAGTTAGATCAGGCAGCTCCATAAGGTCCTTAATGGTGATCGTATCATCAATCACATAGGAGTGAAGCCTTGGGAATCGATGATGTACGATCACAGCATCATTTCCAAGCTGCCAGCGATCCAGCCAGAAGACCACCGTATCTCCAGCACGCACAAGTGGCACAACCAACTTACAAAAACTTTCATATAGCTGCAAAACATCCCTCCACCATAAAGAACCACAGCTCTGGGTGACTTGTGGGGCATGAGGCATTGTATGTGTCCCAAATGAGTGTGATCCAGGGCACATCCATCTTGTTAAAAAACTTGAATATGTTCCTGATCAACAAGTCTTCATTTTGTATACTTAAGTTAAGAACACCGAGGGCTCCCAGCTTCTTGGGTCGGCAGACCAAGTCCCAAGTCGCCAATGATTAACGTGGGGTATCCATGTTCCCTCTCCATAGACACTGGCGCATGATTCTCTCAATTTGATTCAAAATGCCCTGAGGAAGAGAGAGAGTACACAAAAATATATTGGCATGGAACTTATGATTTATTGTAAAGTGTTGTAAGGTCTTTTGTGGTCTATGGCTGATGCATTCACAGTAGTGGTTACCAACAGACTAGTCATAGACCTTAAAGTACTTTTGATTGGTCTTTTGTCTTTCTAGAAGCATCATAGAGTATACAGGGTCTTAACTTGCCATGCTGATTTGGCTACTCAAATATAGTCTAGATTAACTGCTGCCACTTAAATTCTTGCGGGACAGTTTGAGCTATTAGTTCAGATCGTGGCAAAATAGTTTTTGGAGGTGATGATCAATCTGTCATAGTTTGTAATAAGCAAGCTTTTAAGCTTCTGGAAGAACTTAAGGGCCATGATGCACCGGTTAGCTTCTGTGCCGGTGAAGCTTCATGCTGACGATGGCTTCCAAAGGTACCCGCCGTAAGCATTTCGTTGCTGCTTCATCATTCTTCTTCAGTTTCTATGCCAAGCTGTCAGCTAGTCTAATTCAGATTCGGTGTCGGTAAGTTTGAACTTAGGACATAGCACTACATGTAGTTGCTCCCACGAGTAGTGTATTTTAGCTAATTACTTTTGCATTGACCCTAACTTACCGTACATCGTAAGCTTGAGCTGTTCATGTGTGCACGTGGTTGAGAATCCATTGATTCACTCAGCATGATCACTCTCAGCCACAAGTATCAATCACTTTTCTGATTAGTATTTCAATCCTGGTAGTGTACCTACACAACCTTGCTGTTAACTGCTTGGACTGTATTAATTGATTGATAGCCATGTTGTACCTGCACAAGCTAGCAACAAACTAACAATTTGTACTGAATTAATTGATGTACCTAGAGGAAATAAATAGTAAACTGGAGACCCAGATCATTGTTGGGAATGCTGGTGATTGTCGCTGTGTGAGTACAATTTCTTATTGCCTTATGTCAATGGACCCACTGATTTGAAGTCAGTCCTTAATGTGTGGATGGTTGTGTTGTTTTGTAGGTTGTTGGCACCAAGGTGTTTGAGATGGTCTTCCTGTTGGTGCATGAGGAAGAGGAAGTGAAGTCATTGATTTGTCCACTGAGGAAGAGGAATCGTGAAGTCTTTGATTTGTCCAGAGGGCAAGTCCTCGGTCTGTCCCACTCTTCCTTTGCTATGTGATTGTGACCTCCATGTGTTATCTACTTATCTGGACACTTTGGTTCATATACTATTCTTGTGATTTTCCAATGCTATGTCAAGAAATGAATTCGTAACCTTTAATGAATTCAATGTATGATCGTGATGAGAACGAATGAATGAATGATATCATACCAACTTGTTTTTGCCCTTGACCAGTATCATTTGTGGTAGCTCCTAAGCAACATAATCTTTTTCTTGCTCCGAGTTCCTAAGTTTGGTTTTGTACTTTTGTTAACTAGATGGACAAATTTTTAAATTTGGATAACATTAGTAGCTTAGTTGTGCTTGATTGATGTCCTGCTAGCTGCTACTGTTAATTATAACTGCCATGATGTTGACACTGCTTAGAATATGTTCTGCGCCTTAATTCTAGTAGTATTTGTTGTCAAAAGCATGATTGTATTGTGAGCCATCAATTTCTCGGAGTCTTCTTAGAGCTTGCTGGTATTTACATTTTTCCACCAATATAATATTTGCTAATATTTACTCATGGTTGCTACCTTTATCCGTGCCCTCATGCTTTAGGAGATACCCCTAGCTGCTTGTGTATTTGTTTATTATTCTGTTCAATATTCTTTTCCTAGCTATTGTATGTTCGAGGATATTGCTTTCATTCTGAATTCACAGCCATGATAATGATCATTTCCTGTCTTTTATAGGAGCTCTAGGCTCAAGAAGTTGGAAAAGGGGAACGCTTCATCTTTGTAGCTAATTATATGTTCCTGGATGATGTGAATGGTTGTTATAGTACTTCATAGCAGCACTTTTGTAGTTGTTCTAAATTCTTGGATGATGTGAACTATGGCATGATTGTAATATATATAATATACTCATTTTGGTCGTCATTTCTGAAAATTTGTGTGATTGGGGCTCTCTTGACCAAAATACTGGTTATTTATTGCTGATACTTTATTGTTGATATGTGTCTAAAATGAAACAGATACTATTTGGGCCCTAAAAAGGCCACAAATCAAACAATTCAGGAAAAATGAACAAAATTACTAAAAGAATCAATTGTGAAAAGGCGATGGCCTAGAAAATAAAAAGGCTTAGGCCCAAAAACGAAATAGATCACAAAAAGGCCATGATCCATGAAATAAAAAGGCTAAAATGTTGGGCTCGACCCATGTAGCTACCGAAAATTAACAGAAAAAATATATGTTAAAAAGGCTGAATTAATGGGCTCGGCCCATGTAAAACACCAAACTGGACCGGGCTGATTCTTGTCAACGACCAATTCAATTGGTCGCAATTTTGTCACGTCAGCTTGCCATGTCGGATCTGACATGGCCTGGGCAAATAGCTAGCGAGCAAAACAGAAGGTCGTTGAACCGGTGACGTTTTGTTTTGGTCATTGCCTTCCACGACCTTCTCACAGAGAAGGTCGTTAATTTCAGTTTACGACCATCAGCTTTTGACCATATATTTTTGGTTAAAAAAGGTCGCAAATGAAAAACAATGACCTTTCAGCGACCAATAGTGATGGTTGCAAGTTGACATATTTCTTGTAGTGACCGGCCCGGCGGGGCACGGGCAGCAAGCTTCGTCGCTGCACCCCTCCATGCGGCATGATGGACGCAGGGCCACCCCATCGCTGACTCCGGCCGGTTCATCATCTCACGCTCGTCGGGGGCCGGCGCACTCGCAGGCTGCGCTGCTCATTGATACGTCTCCAACGTATCTATAATTTTTGATTGCTCCATACTATTATATTATCTATTTTGGATGTTAATGGGATTTATTTTACACTTTTATATCATTTTTGGGACTAACCTATTAACCGGCGGCCCAGCCCAAATTGTCGCTTTTTGCCTATTTTAGGGTTTCGCATAAAAGAAATATCAAATGGAGTCCAAACGGAATGAAACCTTCAGGAACATGATTTTCTCAACAAACGTTATCCAGGAGACTTGGAGTGGGCGTCAAGAAACGATCGAGGAGGGCACGAGGCAGGGAGGCGCGCCTACCCCCTGGGCGCGCCCTCCACCCTCGTGGGCCCCTCGTTGATCCACCGACGTACTTCTTCCTCCTATATATATCCATGTACCCCCCAAACATCCAGGAGCACCACGAAAACCTAATTCCACCGCCGCAACCTTCTATACCCGAGAGATTCCATCTTGGGGCCTTTTCCGGAGCTCTGCCGGAGGGGGCATTGATCCCAGAGGGCCTCTACATCAACTCCATGGCCTCTCCGGTGATGTGTGACTAGTTTACTTCAAACCTACAGGTCCATAGTTATTAGCTAGATGGCTTCTTTTCCCTCTTTGGATCTCAATACAAAGTTCTCCTCGATCTTCTTGGAGATCTATTCGATGTAATCTTCTTTTGCGGTGTGCTTGTCGAGATCCGATGAATTGTGGGTTTATGATCAAGTTTATCTATGAACAATATTTGAATCTCCTCTGAATTCTTTTATGTATGATTGGTTTTTCTTTGCAAGTCTCTTCGAATTATCAGTTTGGTTTGGCCTAATAGATTGATCTTTCTTGCAATGGGAGAAGTGCTTAGATTTGGGTTCAATCTTGCGGTGCTCGATCCCAGTGACAGAAAGGGAACCGACACGTATTGTATTGTTGCCATCGAGGATAAAAAGATGGGGTTTATATCGTATTGCATGAGTTTATCCCTATACATCATTTCATCTTATTTAAAGCATTACTCTATTCTTATGAACTTAATACTCTAGATGCATGCTGGATAGCGGTCGATGTGTGGAGTAATAGTAGAGATGCAGAATCGTTTCGGTCTACTTGTCGTGGACGTGATGCCTATATACATGATCATACCTAGATATTCTCATAACTATGCTCAATTCTATCAATTGCTTGATAGTAATTCGTTTACCCACCATAATACTTATGCTCTTGAGAGAAGCCACTAGTGAAACCTATGTCCCCCGGGTCTATCTTTCGTCATATTAATCTTCCAACACTTAGTTATTTATATTGCCGATTATTTTACTTTGCATCTTTATTTCTCTTTATCATAAAAATACCAAAAATATTATCTTATCATATCTATCAGATCTCACTCTCGGAAGTGACCGTGAAGGGATTGACAACCCCTTTATCGCGTTGGTTGCAAGGTTCTTATTTATTTATGTAGGTGCGTGGAACTCGAGCATGATCTCCTACTGGATTGATACCTTGGTTCTCAAAAACTGAGGGAAATACTTACGCTACTTTACTGCATCACCCTTTCCTCTTCAAGGGAAAACCAACGCAGTGCTGAAGAGGTAGCAAGAAGGATTTCTGGCACCGTTGCCGGGGAGATTCGCGCCAAGTCAAGTCAAGATTTGACCCCCAACAATGAGCCATCTTTGGCACCGTTGTCGGAGTCTACGCACAAGTCAAGACATACCAAGTCCCCATCACAAACTCTTATCCCTCACATTACATTATTGGCCATTTGCCTCTCGTTTTCCTCTCCCCCACTTCACCCTTGCCATTTTATTTGCCCTCTCTTTTCCGCTCACCTTTCTTTCGCCATGTCGGAATCAAAAAGGGTTGGGGGTTCTCTCCCGAGTTTTAGTACTTTGGACAATCCTTCTATTCTCTCTAAACTCATAAATAATGATGATATGGAAAGACCTACCAGAGTTATCAATGAGAATCTTAATAATTTTGATGAAGATGATTCCGGAATTTTTCGTTATTTACTCGATGAATCTTTGAAAGATGCTTGGGATAGACTATTAAGGATCCGGGCCAGCTATGTGCCCCAATACCAAATTGAAATTTATTTAAAGAGGTTTTATGTTGCCCTTCCTGTTTTGTTTAATCATGTCTTAGATTCTATATTTGAAGAAGGTTTTCTTGAAGGGGATGCCGTAGATACTTATGAAAAGATGAAAACCATATTTGGGCACCCCATGAATGGGAAGATTGAATCTACAACTCTTTTGCTCTCCTACCAAAACGAATCTATCAAAGAGATGAAAGCTAGCTTAGATGCAAATTTCTATAAAATGCTTAATCTTTCTTCTACCATTAACGGCCATGTGCTTTATAAAAATAGAAAGATTAATGCCATAGATAATAAGTTTTCTCTTTTCTTCCCTAAAACCAAAGATAGCAATACCTAGATCTATCCTTGCTTTTATGCCTAGCTAGGGGCGTCAAACGATAGCGCTTGTTGGGAGACAACCCAATTTTATTTTTATTCCTTGCTTTTTGCTCCTGTTTAGTAATGAATAATTTATCTAGCCTCTGTTTTGGTTGTGTTTTTTGTGTTTAATTAGTGTTTGTGCCAAGTAGAACCGTTGGGAAGACTTGGGGAAAGTCTTTTTGATCTTGCTGTAAAAAACAGAAACTTTAGCGCTCATGAGAATTGCTGCCATTTTTATTTGGAGAGTGATATTTAGATAATTCTTTTTGGAAATTATTAATATATAAATTACTCACGTCCAGAAAATTATTTTAGAATTTTTGGGGTTCCACAAGTTGCATTAGCTACAGATTACTACAGACTGTTCTGTTTTTGACAGATTCTGTTTTTCTTGTGTTGTTTGCTTATTTTGATGAATCTATGGCTAGTAAAAGAGTTTATAAACCATAGATAAGTTGGAATACAGTAGTTTTAAATCCAACATAAATAAATAATGAGTTCATTGCAGTACCTTGAAGTGGTGTTTTGTTTTCTTTCGCTAACGGAGCTTGCGAGATTTTCTATTTAAGTTTTGTGTTGTGAAGTTTTCAAGTTTTGGGTAATGATTTGATGGATTATGGAATAAGGAGTGGCAAGAGCCTAAGCTTGGGGATGCCCATGGCACCCCAAGGTAAAATTCAAGGACACCAAAAATCCTAAGCTTGGGGATGTCCCGGAAGGCATCCCCTCTTTCGTCTTCGTCCATCGGTAACTTTACTTGGAGCTATATTTTTATTCACCACATGATATGTGTTTTGCTTGGAGCGTCTTGTATGATTTGAGTCTTTGATTTTTAGTTTAACACAATCATCCTTGCTGTACACACCTTTTGAGAGAGACTCACATGATTTGAAATTTATTAGAATACTCTATGTGCTTCACTTATATCTTTTGAGCTATATAGTTTTTGCTCTAGTGCTTCACTTATATCTTTTAGAGCACGGCGGTGGTTTTATTTTATAGAAATAATTGATATCTCATGCTTCACTTATATTATTTTGAGAGTCCTTTAGAAAAACATGGCAATTTGCTTTTAGGCTTAATAAAAACTTTCATATAAGTGCATTGAATACTAAGAGAAGTTTGATACTTGATGATTGTTTTGAGATATGGAGATAGTGATATCAAAGTTGTGCTAATTGAGTAGTTGTGAATTTTAGAAATACTTGTGTTGAAGTTTGCAAGTCCCGTAGCATGCACGTATGGTAAACGTTGTGTAACAAATTTGAAACATGAGATGTCATTTGATTGCCTTCCTTATGAGTGGCGGTCGGGGAAGAGCGATGGTCTTTTCCTACCAATCTATCCCCCTAGGAGCATGCGCGTAATTCTTGGTTTTTGATGACTTGTTGATTTTTGCAATAAGTATGTGAGTTCTTTATGACTAATGTTGAGTCCATGGATTATACACACTCTCACCCTTCCATCATTGCTAGCCTCTTCGGTACCGTGCATTGCCCTTTCTCACCTTGAGAGTTGGTGCAAACTTCGCCTGTGCATCCAAATCCCGTGATATGATACGCTCTAGCACACATAAACCTCATTATATCTTCCTCAAAACAGCCACCATACCTACCTATTATGGCATTTCCATAGCCATTCCGAGATATATTGCCATGCAACTTTCCACCGTTCCGTTTATTACGTGTGACGCCCCAGGTGTCTCCAAGTTATTCGCCATCGTTGCCATGTCATTCTCTTGCATGTTGCATCTTGCCATGTCATCATCCGCATTGCATCTGCATGTTTTCGAAAACTTCCATCCACCCGGGTCTCCCGTTTCTTTCCGTTGTCCGTTCTGAGCCCAGTCACACTTGCACGCGCCCGCGGCATGTCCGAAATAGTATTTTATAAGTGGCTGAAAAATGTTCTCGGAATGGTTGAAAGTTGGCGTGCGGTGTTGTTTTGTTGTCAGTAGACCTCCTGCCAAGTTTCATCGCATTCGGAGTCCGTTTGATGCCCCAACAGATAACTATAGCGACAATATAGTCGGTCAATCATCAGACGTTTTCGGTCTCCGAAAACTGTTGCCGGGCTTTCCCTATTTTCCTCCCTAGACCATCTACATAGTTTGTTATCAACCGCCAGGCCCCGAAACCCCTCCTTGCGTCAGTGCATCGAACCCCTCGTGCGTGTCTGAAAGTTGTCCCGAAACCTGACCTGGGCAGGCGTCACCGTTGGATTCGGATCATCCCCAAACATCTTCAAAACATCACCGTTTTCTTATTTGGACTCCTCTAACCTTTTATTCTCAATCGTCTGATTACAATCGGAGGGATCCGTTAGCCTATAACCTAATCCACCAGCGTATATAAGGAGGCAACCCTAGTTTTAAGCCACTTGTCCCATCCATCCTCATGCACACCGCCACCTACCTGCCCTCTCTTTCCTCGGGATCTCACCCGATCCAATCCACCAACCAGCGCTCCCCCATGTCCCTCCTTGATCCTCATCACTCGCAGCCTCCAACAACCATCGCCCGAGCCAGCCGAGGGCCTCGTTCCCGAGCCGAGCTCCATGGAAGAGGTGCAGTGCTCCACCCCTCTCTGCCTTGCGTCCGAGCACCTGCCGCATCGAGCGCCCGCAGCTCCATTCCCGTGTGCGCCTGCGTTCAGCTGCTGCCGACGAGCAGATGAGTCGCCGCCCGTCTCCTTTTTCTCCCCCTGTTTTCCTCTCTTTCCTCCTCTAACCTCTCTCCCTCGTTTGATTTCTTCTCTGCCAGGAAACGAACGGGGCTCGCCCTGATGCCGTGGCCGCCGGCGACCGAAGCCGTCGTGTGTCCTCTCCTTCCCATCCCTGCCGTCCCCGTCGCCTGACCACGCTCCCGCACATGGCGCCCTTGCGCCCGAGCTCTGCATCAGCCCCGCGTCCGTGTCGAACTCCGCCACGGGAGATCCGTGCCCTGCCTTCCATTCCCGCACCACGACGCCCCTCCTCCGGCTCTACCCCGTTCGCCGAGCTCCCTGCCGCACCGGAGTTCCGCCGCTTCCCTTCCCTGCAACGCCGCTAGGCCACGTCGCCGGAGCCCCGTGCGTCGTCGTGCCAGTTGACCGGGTCCACTGCTGCGCCTTCCTTTAGAGGGAGATGAGCATCGCGACCTGGAGCCTGCGTCCCTCCCTCGCGTTGACTCTAGCCTCGATCCTAGCCAGCATGGACGAGCGCTAGGACCCAGCTTCCCCCGCCTCGCCCACGGGCCTCCTCCTCGTTCGGCCCAGCCAGATCTGGCCGTTGGGTGAGCAGCCTCCCGGCCTTTTCCACTGTTTGGCCAGCCTCTGTTTCGGCCCAACACATGTTTTTTTCCTGAACGTTTTAGCTATTTATTCCAGAGTTTCCAGTTTTGCAGAAAACCCCTTCGGGATCATGCATTTAATAACTTCTAAACCATGCATCAGATTAAAATGCTTTATATATGAAAAGTGCTTAGAAATTCATCTAGTTTCATAATATCCAACTTTCATCCATGTTAAAAATGTTAAAAATGATGTTGGATTAAATTTGCTCATATGCCATGTTAAAATGATATATTTCATAACTTAATAACCGTAGCTCCAAATTTAATAAACTTTATATGTAAATGGGGTAGAAAAATGCCTAGTTTAACATGGTTCACTAATCATGCATGTTTATGAACTCTAAAATATGGTTTATGGCAGAACAGTACCAAATCAATAAATATGCACATGAGGATTTTTCGGACTTGTTGCTTGTTGTTCCAGCCTCATTTAAACTTGCCTAGATAGGTAGTTTTACTATGCTCCACCTCTTGTCATGTTTAACAACATTTAATATTGTTGAGTACCTAAACAAGAGAACTAAATAAGTCTTGTGGCGTTTTGTCAATATGCATCCCGATGCATATTGAGCTCCACTTAACTTGTAGTGTTGTTTGTGCACTTTGCCATGCCATGCCTATTTAAACCGGGCATGCATCATAATTGTTTCCGCATCATGCCATGTTTATGTGATGGTTGTTTACTATGCTGCTTGCTTCTTTCCGGGTTGCTTCTCTCGTTAGCTTTGGTTTCATTCCAGAGTGGTGAGGATTCGTTCGACAACGTCTGTTTGTCTTCTTCATGGACTCGTTCTTCTTCCTTGTAGGATCTCAGGCAAGATGACCATACCCTCAAAATCACTTCTATCTTTGCTTGATAGTTTCTCGCTCTATTTCTCTGCCATGATACCTACCACTTGCTATATCATGCCTCCCATATTGCCATGTCAAGCCTCTAACCCACCTTGCCCAGCAAACCGTTATTTGGCTATGTTACCGCCTTGCTCAGCCCCTCTTATAGTGTTGCTAGTTGCAGGTGAAGATGGAGTTTGTTCCTTGTTGGAACATGTTTATTGTTGGGATATCATTATTATATCTTGTTTACTTTAATGCACATATATACTTGGTAAAGGGTGGAAGGCTCGGCCTTATGCCTGGTGTTCTGTTGCACTCTTGCCTCCCTAGTTTCCGTCATACCGGTGTTATGTTCCTTGATTTTGTGTTCCTTACAAGGTTGGGTTCTAATGGGAACCCCTTGACAGTTCGCCTTGAATAAAATTCCTCCAGCAAGGCCCAACCTTGGTTTTACCATTTGCCACCTAAGCCTTTTCCCTTGTGTTTTGCAGACTCAAGGGTCATCTTTATTTTAACCCCGGCCCGGGCCATTGCTCCTCTGAGTGTTGGTCCAAACTGGGCGATGTCCGGCGCCCCCTGGGCAACCAGGGTCTATGCCAACCCGACGTCTTGCCCATCCGGTGTGCCCTGAGAACGAGATACGTGCGACTCCTATCAGGATTTGTCAGCACATCGGGTGGCTTTGCTGGTCTTGTTTTACCATTGTCGAAATGTCTTGTAAACGGGATTCCGAGTCTGATAGGGTCTTCCTAGGAGAAGGAATATCCTTCGTTGACCGTGAGAGCTTGTGATGGGCTAAGTTGGGACACCCCTGCAGGGTTTTGAACTTTCGAAAGCCGTGCCCGCGGTTATGGGCAAATGGGAATTTGTTAATGTCCGGTTGTAGAGAACTTGACACTTGACTTAATTAAAAGGCACCAACCACGTGTGTAGCCGTGATGGTCTCTTTTTGGCAGAGTCCGGGAAGACAACACGGTCTTGTGTTATGCTTGAACGTAAGTAGTTTCAGGATCACTTCTTGATCACTTATAGTTTGTCAACCATGCTTTGCTTCTCTTCTCGCTCTTATTTGCGTATGTTAGCCACCATATATGCTTAGTGCTTGCTGCAGCTCAACCTCATTACCCTATTCTACCCATTAAGCTTAAATAGTCTTGATCTCATGGGTGTGAGATTGCTGAGTCCTTGTGGCTCATAGATACTTCCAAACAGTTTCAGGTGCCGATGATACCAGTGCATGTGACGCAACCGAGCTCAAGTGGGAGCTCAATGAAGATCGTGTTCATTGTGTTGTTTCGTTTCCTTTCGATCAGTAGTGGAGCCCAGTCGGGGCGATCGGGGATCTTGCATTAGGGGTTGTCTTTCTTTATTTGGTTCCGTAGTCGGACCTTGATTGTATCTGGATGATGTAATGCTATATTCATGTATTGTGTGAAGTGGCGATTGTAAGCCAACTCTTTATCTCTTTCGTATTTAGTAGATGGGATGTGTAAAGATTACCCCTCTTGCGACATGCCTGCAATGCGGTTATGCCTCTAAGTCGTGCTCCGACACGTGGGAGATATAGCCGCATCGTGGGTGTTACATTATGACACACATCATCATTGTCATATTGCCTTGCATGATCATGTAGTTGACATCATATTTGTGGCAAAGCCACTGTTCATAATTTTTCATACATGTCACTCATGAGTCATTGCACATCCCGGTACACCGCTAGAGGCATTCATATAGAGTCATATCTTGTTCTAGTATCGAGTTGTAATCATTGAGTTGTAAATAAATAGAAGTGTGATGATCATCATTAATAGAGCATTGTCCCAAAAAAAGAGAAAGGCCAAAAAGAAAAAAAGAAGGCCCCCAAAAAGGGGCAATGCTACTATCCTTTTTCCACACTTGTGCTTCAAATTAGCACGATGATCTTTATAATAGAGAGTCTTTTTGTCATTTTCATACACTAGTGGGAACTTTTCATTATAGAACTTGGCTTGTATATTCCAACAATGGGCCTCCTCAAGTGCCCTAGGTCTTCGTGAGCAGGCAAGTTGGATGCACACCCACTTAGTTTCTTTTGTTGAGCTTTCATACATTTGTAGCTCCAGTGGATCTGTTGCATGGCAATCCCTACTCCTTGCATTGACATCAATTGATGGGCATCTCCCTAGCCCATTGATTAGCCGCGTCGATGTGAGACTTTCTATTTTTTTTGTCTTCTCCACATAACCCCCTTCATTATATTATATTCCATCCATAGTGCTATATCCGTGGCTCACGCTCATGTATTGCGTGAAAGTTGAAAAAAGTTTGAGATTACTAAAGTGTGAAATAATTTCTTGGCTTGTCATCGGGGTTGTGCATGATGAGAGCATTCTTGTGTGACGAAAATGGAGCATGACCAAACTATATGATTTTGTAGGGATGAACTTTCTTTGGCCATGTTATTTTGAGAAGACATGATTGCTTAGTTAGTATACTTGAAGTATTATTATTTTTATGTCAATATTAAACTTTTATCTTGAATCTTTCGGATCTAAACATTCATGCCACAATAAAGAAAAATTACATTGAGAAATATGTTAGAAAGCATTCCACATCAAAAATTCTTTTTTATCATTTACCTACTCGAGGACGAGAAGGAATAAAGCTTGGGGAAGCTTGATACGTCTCCAACATATCTATAATTTTTTGATTGCTCCATGCTATTATGTTATCTATTTTGGATGTTAATGGGCTTTATTTTACACTTAATATCATTTTTGGGACTAACCTATTAACCGGGGGCCCAACCCAAATTGATGTTTTTTTGCCTATTTTAGGGGTTCACAGAAAAGGAATATCAAACGGAGTCCAAACGGAATGAAACCTCCGAGAACGTGATTTTCTCAACAAACGTGATCCAGGAGACTTGGTGTGGGCGTCAAGAAATGATCAACGAGGGCACGAGGCAGGGGGGCGCCTACCCCCTAGGCGCGCCCTCAACCCTCGTGGCCCCCTCGTTGCTCCACCGAGGTACTTCTTCCTCCTATATATATCCACGTACCCCCCCCCCCCAAACATCCAGGAGCACCACGAAAACCTAATTCCACCACCGCAACCTTCTGTATCTGAGAGATCCCATCTTGGGGCCTTTTCCGGAGCTCCGCCGGGGGGGGCATTGATCACGGAGGGCCTCTACATCAACTTCATGGCCTCTCCAGTGATGTGTGAGTAGTTTACTTCAGACCTACGGGTCCATAGTTATTAGCTAGATGGCTTCTTCTCTCTCTTTGGATCTCAATACAAGGCTCTCCTCGATCTTCTTGGAGAACTATTCGATGTAATCTTCTTTTGTGGTGTGTTTGTCGAGATCCAATGAATTGTGGGTTTATGATCACGTTTATCTATGAACAATATTTGAATCTCCTCTGAATTCTTTTATGTATGATTGGTTTGTCTTTGCAAGTCTCTTCGAATTATCAGTTTGGTTTGGCCTACTAGATTGATCTTTCTTGCAATGGGAGAAGTGCTTAGCTTTGGGTTCAATCTTGCGGTGCTCGATCCCAGTGACAGAAAGGGAACCGACACGTATTGTATTGTTGCCATCGGGGATAAAAAGATCGGGTTTATATCATATTGCATGAGTTTATCCCTCTACATCAAGTCATTTTACTTAAAGCATTACTCTATTCTTATGAACTTAATACTCTAGATGCATGCTGGATAGCGGTCGATGTGTGGAGTAATAGTAGTAGATGCAGAATCCTTTCAGTCTACTTGTCACGGACGTGATGCCTATATACATGAGCATACCTAGATATTCTCATAACTATGCTCAATTCTATCAATTGCTCAACAGTAATTCGTTTACCCACCGTAATACTTATGCTATCTTGAGAGAAGCCACTAGTGAAACCTATGGCCCCCGGGTCTATCTTTCATCATATTAATCTTCCAACACTTAGTTATTTCTATTGCCATATATTTTACTTTGCATCTTTATTTCTTTTTATGATAAAAATACCAAAAATATTATCTTATCATATCTATCAGATCTCACTCTCGTAAGTGACCGTGAAGGGATTGACAACCTCTTTATCGCGTTGGTTGCGACGTTCTTATTTGTTTTGGAGGTGCGTGGGACTTGAGCGTGATCTCCTACTGGATTGATACCTTGGTTGTCAAAAACTGAGGGAAATACTTACGCTACTTTACTGCATCACACTTTCCTCTTCAAGGGAAAAACAACGCAGTGCTCAAGAGGTAGCATTCATGGCACGCGAGTTGCTGTGCTAACGCCCTGTCGACGACTTCTACGAAGACTGGCTGGACCGCATCACCGAGCTTGTCAGCGCCGCTGGGGGCTCTACTGCGCCGTCACTCTCGCTTCCTCGCCCGCCGCCTGCCGCGAGCGACGTAGCCCATGGAGCGCCTCCGCCACCTCCCCGTCAAGACGTCACCCTCGGGCCAAGGCATGCGGCCACATGACGTGTCACGCCATGCACAGCACCCGTGCGTGAATAAGAAATCTGCTGGGAGGTCCAGCGGCCACAAGAAGGTGCTCCGGCGCTCACTGCACCACCACTTCAAGACCGCGCGCCGCCTGTGATGGTGGCGCATGAGCACCAAGATCAGGCTCCACCTCCATGCCGGGCTCCCGTGACCACTGCAGGCTGCCGAGCCTTCATCCCCAAGCTTCACAGCATCGTCTGGCCGGGGAAGTTCAAGCCCGACCTGCCTCCATGCTACGGTGGCACCCCCTACCCTGCCGAGTTCCTGCAGCTCTACGAGCTGAGTATCGAGGCTGCCAACGACGATGAGAAGGTCATGACGAACTGGTTTCCCATGGCACTGAAGGATGGCGCACGCTCGTGGCTCCTGAACCTACCCGCGGGATCGATCTCCTCCTGGAGCGAGATGCGCGAGCGCTTCGTCGCCAACTTCCAGGGCACTCATGACCGCCCGCTTGCCGTGGGTGACCTGCGGCGCATCAAGCAGCCGCCAGGGGAAACCCTGTAGAAGTACATCCAGTGCTTCAACATCGTTCGCCTCAAGATCCCCAAGGTGTCGGACGAAGCCATCATATCGGCATTCTCTGATGGCGTCCGCGATGTCAAGATGAAGGAGGAGCTCTCCATACACAGGACATGTGCATGACCCTGGAGATGTTCAACATGGCAACCAAGTGCGCGAGAGCTGAGGAGGGACGCCTCTCCCTCTTCGAGCTCCTAGCGGCCGACCCAGAAGACAAGAAGGCCAAGGCCAAGGACGTGAAGCGCAAGGGGGCGGCCGTGCTCATGGCTAAACCAGATATGAAGGGCGGCTACGACCACCCAAAGTCATCCAAGAGCAGTTGTCCGTTCTGCATCTTCCACAATGTACATAGCCACAACACTAATGACTCTCAGGAGCTCAGGGCTATCCGCGACGGGCGCCTCGGTCGATGCCTCGAGCGCAATGATCGAGACTTCGGCCGTGGAGGAGGCCAAAGAGGAGGACGCTGGGACGACCGCGCCCCCCACTAGGTGTGGCGCGACGAGCCTCGTGAGGACCGCTGGCAGGGCCAGCCTCGCTAGGGCGCCTAGAGAGATCAGCCTCGTGAGGACCGTCCTCCGGGCAATGCAGGCTCCCCTCCGCTGCCACCACCATGAAGAAGGAACGATGACCACCACCAAGACAAGGAGCTGGGGGCTTCCAGGAGCCTCGTACCATCGCCTGCATCCTGGGCGGTGCTCAGACCCCAGCCTCTCAACACATCTTTAAGAAGTTCTCCCATGAGGCGAACACTGCCCTCCCCAGGCTCGAGGCCATGCGTCCGCTCAGGTGGTCCAAGTGCACCATCACCTTCAGCTCGTCCGACGAGCTCAAGTGAGCGGCAACTGTCGGTGCCCTCCTGATGCTTTGTACGCCCGTCATCAGCAATGTCCTCGTCACCAAGACCCTCATCGATGGCGGTGCGGGGCTCATTGTTCTTTCCATTGAGACATTCGACCGCCTCCAAGTGCCCTATGATTAGCTGCAACCCACCAAGCCTTTCTCAGGAGTAATCGACGCCTCCACCACCCCGATATGGCAGATTTGCCTCCCTTTCACCTTCGGCCAGCATGACAAGCAGCGCACCGAGCTCATCGACTTCGACGTCGCCCACATCCGCCTTCCATACAATGCCATCGTTGGATATCCAGCCCTGGCCAAGTTCATGGCGGTGACCCATCACGGCTACAATGTCCTCAAGATGCCAGGGAACCGCGACATCGTCACGATCGCCTGCGAGGAGAAGGACGCGGTGTGCTCTCTCGAGTGCGCTTACCAGGCTACAGCAGTCGAGGACCCAGACAACGAGGGCACCATCTACCCTCCTGAGGTTGTCCCCAAGAAGAAGAAGTAGTTGCTCCGCCAAGAGCTTCAGGAGAGCGGTGTCTCCAGCGGCACCACCTCAGGACCTGCGCCGACGGACGGGGCGCCACCCTCTCGCGCATAAGAAGGTGAGCCCGGCGCCCTCCTCAGGCTGGGCTCGGGGGCTCTCTTCTGGAGGGCCTCTGACTTAGGCAATGTCACGAGGGAGGTGCTCGGGCACCACATGGAGGCATGCTACATCGCACACTTCCCTCACGAGGGCACAAGGCACGGGGTGCCGGGTGCTCATGAATTCATCACAAAGGCGACCGAGGAGCTTCCAGAGGCGAGAGCAATGCGCGGCGACCACCACCCACCACCTAGCGCGGCTCCTTGTCGTGGCGAAGACAATGAGCTGCAAGTCTACGTCAACATTCCAGGGCTCAACAGGGCCGCATCCCAGGAGCGCTTCTGGCCATCGCATGTTGGTCGGTGTGAGGGCCCCCTGCACAACTACCTTCGCATGTCTTTGGGCCTGTCAAACGCGACTGTTACCTTCCAGCATCGCCTGTGGAGCATCATGGAGGCTCAGGAGGCCAGGCACCAGGAGGTCCTGGCGGAGATGACGATGGTTCTTCACGAGCCTCTAGAGCCTCCCGAGCTTCAGGACCTAGGCGGCTCGTGAGGAGCGACTTCTTCAGCATGCGCCTTCAGCTAGTCCAACGTCTCTTCAGCAATGGAGCTAGGTGAAATTTTCCAGTTTATTTAGTTGGGGGTGCCCCTCTGGCTGCATTATCCCCAGATTGCATGGGCATGTCCCTGCGGCATGTATCTTTCTTGCATCTTCAATTAACTCTATTGGGGGCGCCCCTCGGGCTGCATCATCCCAGGCCGCGTGGGTCTGTCCCTATGGCATGTATCGTTCTTGCATCTATCAGAGCTGGCTTTACCTCCTTCCATGAGCTATTTTATGATCACCACCTTCTTGCCTGATGTCCAACCACCCTTCGCAGCCTCCCGCGTTGTTGACCGGCCTCCTGGTCATCCTGCAACGGGGGTTATACATGCTGGCACGGTGCTTGTGCTCGGATCTGTCCCTGCAACGCTGAAATCCGAGAGATTGAGATCTAGCTCGCGGCCCGCCCCGCGCACGTCACCTCACCATATCCTCAGTGCCTTCATCTTCTTGCGGAAAGATCATTGGCGGGACATCAAATGCGATTATGTGTTATATTCTCCTCTCGGACTAGCCCGCGGGAATCTCTAGAGCTTAACTACAGGCAGCCCCGCCGGCCGCCCTTTTTTACGCGAGTCGCTTGCGCATTAAAGGGGGGCTCCTGAGCATCGCGCCTCAGGAGCTCCTACTGACTCTCCAGCCCTCACCCCCTGGCCTTGATCATGGCATCGCGACCTGGCATACCAGTGGCGGCTGAGCCTCGCTTGAGGGTCGGGACCCAAGGATGCAGAGCATTTAGATGAGCGAGGAAAGGGGAGGCCGTCGTGAGCCCTACCTAGTAGCACCACCGCTAAAGCAAAAATTGAGCGCATCACAAAGGAATCACCTCAGGCTTGCCAAAAGATAAGTCATCCGTGCATGACGGCGTGAATCTCTTCGTCCGATGTTCTCCACTCTCATAAACTCGCTCTGGCAACGCTACTTCCCTTTTTGGCCTCCAGGGAGCTTCTTGCATGCCAAGGGGGACCTCTTGAGCATCGCGCCTGAGCAGCTCTCACCGGACATCGGGCCGCTCACCTCCTGGCCTTGACCACGGTATCACGACCTGGCATACCAGCGATGGCTGAAGCCTGCCCGGGGACTGGGACCTGTTGGCGTAGAGCGCTAAGCTACCGTGAGAACGAAAGGGGGGGGACAATGCCAAAGCGGGACACACAGCTGCAACCTTATGCTAGGAATAATAAACATCAAAGCAAAAGCATTACAATATTTTTTACATGCCCCCGCGGGGTTTATCTCGATTCCTCGCAAGGAACAAAAGAAGAAAAACTTCAAGGAGCCCTGGCTATGGGCAGCACCGTCGACGCCATCATCAAAAGTGGGCCACGCGAGGCCGGCGCCAGCCCCGTCCAGATCATCGTCGACGCCGAGCAGATGCCGCTGCCACGCTCCGGGCATGGTGAGAGCTCGGAGGCACATAGCTGTCATCGCTCGACTCCGGAGACTCGCAAGGCTTGGGAGAGTCGCTGGACTCCCAGGAGTCGTCACTGCTGTTGGAGGAGCTATCGGTGGGACCGGAAGTAGGCTCAGCGCCCGCTGCCGTGCCATGCTGGCGGCTTCCCCCGGGGCAGCACTCCAGGCGGCGGCCCTCCTCATCGAAGACCTTGAAGAGCAGCATGGAGGCGCGATCGTACTCGACGTGGATGGAGAGGGCCCCGTACGCGCGACAGGCGCGGGCAACCTCGCCCCATCCTTGGGTCATGAAGATGCCACCTGGAGGGACGGCCTCGACCTCCACCCCCATGGCTAGGCCGCAGCACCCGGCGTGCTGCGGCCACAACTCAAGCGCCCCCCTCGGCGGCATCTCCTCAGCGAAGAACCACGGGAATCGGATCCAAGTGCGCGGCAGCATTGCCGCCCATATCACAAATGCGTGCGAGGAGCCCTCGGCATGGGTTCGCGAGCCGGCCAGCCGCGTAGCCTTAGCTTGGCAATCATGGCCATGGCCCGAATGGCGCTGGGCGCTGTCGCCCTCTTCGGGGCTCTGCGCACGGGCGTATAGAGGGAGTGGGAAGCCAAGCGGTGGCTGCTCGTACCAGGGCCGCGTCACCTCCTGTCTCTCCCCGACGTCGGGAGGGTGGGTGAACCTTTTCTTCGGCGGAAGTGGTTCAGGCTCCTCCCAAGGGGCCTTTCCCTTTTCCACCGCAAAGAACCTCCTGATCGGCACCATGGGAGCTACAGCAAGATGGAGAGACAACAAAGAAGAAGAAGAAGCGGACTGCGAGAAGACGAAGATGAGCCAGGGGGGTTCCGCCCCTCCCCTCATTTGTAGCCGGAAGGAGGCCAACCGCCAGCCTCCACGATCGCACGTAATATTGGTTTTCTATGCATGTAGGAGAGTCTCGTCAACTCGAACGATTGACGAGGCATCATGGGGAAGCGGAGGCACCCACGTTCCATTAATTGTCATGCGTCGACCAAGGTCTTAGGCGGTTAGGGCCCACGGCGCTCTGCACTTTCCCTTTGGCTTCGCCTCGAAGCCAAGTTCGAGCGCGCCTTGGGCCCGGGGGCTACTATCGGCGTCCTGGGAATGGGGGTACCCAGACTTGCCTGCCTACGGCCCACGGCGTGGCTCCATCGATGGCCCGGTATGTCCCAGCTTCATCAACAACAACCCAAGACCCTCGCGAGGGGCCAAGCCACGCGAGGCGGATGACACCAAGACCTCCATAGGGGCAGCCTCACCAGGCTGGCTCTCGAGGAGCGGAGATATCTATGCAAGGTGCACCTCGCGAGGGTCACATGACATGAGCCATGACGACCAAGGCCAGGCGGGCGCCAACGGGCGTAGTGTACCAGTTTCCTCTTTGGTGCCAAGGAGGCAACACTACAAAAAAATACACTTCCGTGATGATACGTCTTTGTCACAGTAGGTCGCTTTTTTTGTCATTCATGTACATCCAAGACAAATTTATGATAGAATCAAGATAGTCATCCATGTGCTATCGTAGAAGTGTTCCATGACATTACCAAAATTATCATCACAGAAGTGTCCACTTCCATGACGATAAATCACGCGTCACAGAAGTGCTTTCGTCAAGGGTGACCAACACATGGCATCCACCGTAACGGAACGCCGTTAAGCTATTGGGTCGGGTTTTGGATCCGATAACCCGTTAACAGCCCTGACCAATGGGGATTTTCCACGTGTAAAATCATCATTGGCTGGAGGAAACACGTGTCGGCTCATCGTCGGGACAGATGTCATCCACTCATTGGACATAAGGCGCCTATGATACGTTGACACATGGCACGGCCCAACAGAGGCCCATTCCTGTGAAAAGGCCAGCCCGTTTAACTTGGTCAAAAGGTGGCGGGCCGGCCCACGGAAAGCCTGTTAACGGCCTGTTCGCATATAGCCCATTTACAGCCCGCTAACCCAAGGCCCGTTACGCCCTATGCGAATTAGGCCCAGTAGCGTCATCTGGGCCATCCAATATGATTCCAGCCCGTTTTCACTTCTGGCCCATGTATGGCCCATGACGTCTTTCGGCCCATATGAGGCCCTATGTAACTCTTGGCCTATTAACGGCCGTGGTGAAACTGGCCCGTAATGAACAGTGTATCACTTTACACCCATTAACGGCCCGTGGTAAAACTGGCCCGTAATGAACAGCGTATCACTTTATACCCATTAACGGCCCGTTATTCCGTTGGGCCGTCTCCAGCCCATGTTATCTTTCGGCCTTCTCAGAGCCCATTTATTCTTGGGCTCATTTCCAGCATTCGTTTACTTACGGCCCGTTACTGTAATTTTCTGCTTGTGGGCCAAATTTAGCCCGTGGTTACAGTCGGCCCGTTTGTGGTCCGTTAATACGTTGGGCCATTTTCATAGCATCATCAAATACGGCCTATTAACGATGGCCCATTATAGTCAGCCCATGAACGGACGATTCCAACTCTAGCCCGTTTACGGCCAGAATGCGGTCTGTTTGGCCCATGTTTGGCCAATCAATCATACGGCCCGTATAAGGCCCATTGATGATACAGCCCGTAGAAGGCCCATTGATGATACGGCCCGTAGAAGGCCCATTGTTTCGACGGCCCATAGAAGGCCCACTGTTTCTATGGTCCGTAGAAGGCCCACTGTTTATATGGCCCGTAGAAGGCCCACTGTTTCTACGGCCCGTAGGAGGCCCAGTGTCACTACAGTAAATATTTGCCCATGGTTATTGTGGCCTAGTTTTAAAAAATAGGTTATTGCAGCCACTAGCAAACCGCAGAAAAAGAACTGCACTGACTACAAGCAAACAAATAAACAAGACAACAAGGAAATAAATAAGCAAGCAACTTACACTAAGCTATCATGGCTATTACACATATTACATCCACTCGGCATCAAAGTTCGCCACCAATGCAAATATAGGGAACACAACAGCATATAAACGCCGCAGCAAAACAAGTCCAGAACTGAAACAACTTCAGAAGAGCTCAAGTGACAATATCCTGGGTACCCATAATGCTGGCAAGATGCTTAGCAAGCTTATTAAGTTTCTCTTGTTTGGCGCTTAAGTCCTCCAGCGCTTGCTGTTGCACCAGAAAGTATGCATCTGAATTCTGCAGGGACTTCCTCAGTCCTTCGGCTTCTTGTCGCATAACATCCGATCGATGTCTTTCAACTTGAAGTTGAGACTCAAGAAGCCGAACTAATTCAGGCAATGAGTTCGAAGAGCTGGTGCCAGCAGTGGTAGCCAGTAACTTGAACACTACATCAAGACAGGACTTTGGGGTTGTCTCAATGTCTTCAATATAGTTTTTATCAGCTTTCTTGGAGACTGTCAGTGTCAAAACCGGCGGATCTCGGGTAGGGGGTCCCGAACTGTGCGTCTAGGCGGATGGTAATAGGAGGCAGGGGACAGGATGTTTTACCCAGGTTCGGGCCCTTTTGATGGAGGTAAAACCCTACGACCTGCTTGATTAAATATTGATGATATGGGTAGTACAAGAGTAGATCTACCACGAGATCAGAGAGGCTAAACCCTAAAAGCTAGCCTATGGTATATATGATTGTCTGTTGTCCTACGGACTAAAACCCTCCGGTTCATATAGACACCGGAAAGGGTTAGGGTTACACAAGGTCGGTTACAAAGGAGGAGATATCCATATCCGTACCGCCTAGCTTGCCTTCCACACCAAGTAGAGTCCCATCCGGACACGGCACGAAGTCTTCAATCTTGTATCATCATAGTCCAACAGTCCGGCTGTCTGGAGACCCCCTAATCCAGGACTCCCTCAGTAGCCCCTGAACCAGGCTTCAATGACGATGAGTCCGGTGCGCAGTATTGTCTTCGGCATTGCAAGGCGGGTTCCTCCTCCGAATACATCAAGGAAGAATTTGAATACAAGGATAGAATCCGACCCTACAGAATAAGTTCCACATACCACCATAGAGAGAATAATATTTCCACAAATCTAATCCGCTGACACGTTTTGGCAACATGACATTATGCCATGGCCCGGTAATTATTCGAACCATTTCCTTTAACTAGCCCCGCAAATAACGCGAGGCAGTTCCTTGACACATCTTGTCAAAGCAGAGATCGTGTTCCCCTTATTACGGGATTCTCATCAATACGGGCGTGGGTAACGCAACCGCGCCATCGATTACGGCGTTTGGGGGATAAGCAAGTTTTACCAGGCTAGTGGGGGCGCATAGTTTCGGCCGCCCATATAAAGGGATAAGGATTCACCTTTCCATCCACGCCTTATTCCTCCTTGCTCATCCGTTCTTGCGCACTCGAGCTCCAACGCCCAAGTATGCATCCTTCCCCTCAATCTTCTACAAACATGTCCAGAGCAGGGGGCAAATGGATGGCTTCCTCCGTTACGGAGGGGCACATCAAAAAGCTGTGTGGCGCCGGATACTTAGCCGCGAATATCGCGCATAGGCTGCCCGCTGCGGGGCAGATCATTCCTACCCCGGAACCTCATGAAAGGGTAGTTTTCCTCCACCACTTCCTCCGCGGACTGGGGTTTCCCCTTCATCCATTCGTCTGTGGTCTCATGTTCTACTATGGGCTGGACTTTCATGATCTGGCCCCGAACTTCATCCTCAACATCTCAGCGTTCATCGTCGTCTGAGAGGCTTTCCTCCGCATCCGGCCTCACTTCGGCCTGTGGCTGAAGACCTTTAATATCAAGTCGAAGGTGGTGGGAGGCCAACAAGCAGAATGCTGCAGAGCCATGGTGGGTAGGATGCCCAATGTTATATGTCTTGAAGGCTCCTTCGTGGAGACCATAAAGGGGTGGCAATCGGTGTGGTTCTACATCACCGAGCCACGCGACACCAAATGGGTGGCTGCCCCCAAGTTTCGATCCGGATTCCCCACACGGCTCACTTCCTAGAAAGAGAAGGGCTTGTCGTGGGGTTCATCAGTGGAGCTGGACGGACTCCAGAAATGTATCCTGAACATGGCAAGCAAGAAGCTCAAGCTTGTCAATATAGTCCAGGTCATGCTCGTCCGCCGGATCCTCCCGTGCCAACAACGGGACTTCAACTTGTGGGAGTTCGACCTGGCCCAGCACCAGACTCTGAGCGAGCTCTTCAACACGATGCACAAGGTCGTCTGGAAGGTGCTGTTCAAGGGCGCCGAGGTCCCTCCCTCTCTCACCAAGGACCGTGGGCTAAGCGTGAAGCGTCGAGCGCATTCGGTGAGTTCTATACATCTGGTAGGATATTTATTTCCCCTAGCTTAACCATGTGCGGGGTCTGATCTCCATGCCTTTGACAGGACTGGGTGGAGACGTCGGGGTAGATTAACTGTCCGGCCCCTCTGCCCGAAGACACTGCGGACGCTCTCCTAACGGAGATGCTGACTCCGGCTCCTTACAAGGTGCCGGAGAAGACTAAGAAGTCCAAGGGAACCCAGAAGAGTTCCCGGCGCCAGGTGATATCGGACTCATCGTCTGATAACTCCGCAACGCACTCCTCCCCCGAAGACAAGGAGGAAGATGAAGATGCTCCCCCTCCAGTCGGGGGAGACAAGAAAAGGAAGGCCGCCCCAACTAGGGAGGTCGAAGGGTCCAAGAAGGGAAGAACTCACCTTCCGGACTACTCCACCACCGCCGCCGAAGGCGAAGACGAGTGGCTGCTTAGGGCCAAGCCCCTGGAAAAGTCGTAAGTATTCGGATACCAGAGTAACTCATAGCATTCCTTTGTCGCACTGCTTCTCCTAACGCCGAATTATGACAATGCAAACCGCCACAAGCCCGTATCGACGTATCGTCGGACGGCTCCCTGGGCTTGTCGGATATGGATAGCGATCCACTTCCTACCGCCACCTCCCCTAGCCCTACGGACAACGCCGAGGTATTGTCTCAAGAGGCACCGGGTCGAGGGGAAACAGTCTCGGAGGCGCCTCAAGGCGACCTTCCGGACTCCAGGAGCAGAGGGAGCAAAGCCCCCGAGGGCTCCGAGTTTGGCCCTCAGCCGAACACCGTGCCTGAACCTCCAGTGGTTCCGGACTCGGGCAGGAGGCCTCCTTCCAAGAGGGGCAAGACGCCTGTGCCGGTGACCTCTGTCCATCCAGAGGCACCGGACAATCTGCTCGGAACGCTTCACAGCGCTTCCATCGACGAAGAGCACCGCACTATTATGAGTGCGGCGATCGAGAAGGTTTAGTCCACCAAAAGTGGGCTGACTGAAGCCTGTGCCAGCCTTCTAACAGGCTTTGAGGTAAGTATTTAAAATATACGAAAAATATTACCGCATAGATAGTAGCCCCTGATGCTCTGTTTGGTGTTCACAAAGAATAGCCGAACATAGGATCAAACAATATCACAGGAGTATAATATAAGTGTGTCTATATGCGTATGCAGGCTTTGCTGCTGGCCTCTACCGCACTGACTGCGGAGGTTGCCATACTAAAGCAGGACCTCCAAGGGTCCCAGAAAGAGCTCGGCCTTGCTAAGAGGCAGCTCGAGGAGAACAAAGGTAAGTAGTACCTAGTCTGTGGATATATATATAAAGATAATGCGATTGCAAAATGACAGGATCATCGTAAATTTGCCAGGGGCCACGACCGAGGTGGCGACCCTAAAGCAAGCTCTATCCGAGGCCGAAGACAAAGCGGCCAAGGAGCGCACCGAGCGGGAAAGGCATGAGGCACGGGTGGGCGAGGTGCAGCAAGAGCTCCACGCTCTCGTGACGAAGCACGAGGCGCTGGAGCTTGACTTGAAGACGCGAGAGTCCGAGCTTGCCACATCCCTTGAGAGTGCAAAGAATGCCAAGGCCGAAGCCCAAAGGGACTTCCAGGAGATTGATGCGATGAAGAAGATAGCGGCGGGTAAGGCATTCTATATGCAAAGTAAGCATGTGAAAGTAAATTACTTGTTACTTACCCGGATCCGGAGCTCTCCAGGAGCATTCGCAGATTTGCCCCACAGCGTGTCGGATGCCGCAAAATTTTATTGGGCCGAGGATGGAAGCTCGACAGAGAAGTTGTTCTGGGCCCAGTATACTGGGACCAAACACCCACTGCCTATGAGCGACCAGCTAAAGCAGCTGGTCGAGCTACACAAGGCGGCCGAATAGGCCATGAAGGGCTTGATAGTCTGGATGTGGCCTGGAGACGCTCTTCCCAACAGCTACTTTAGCCTGGTGAGGCGGCTTGTGGATGCCTGCCCACGGCTGGAAGTTATCAAGTGGTCCGTCTGCATCGAAGGTGCACGCCGGGCTTTCGCCCGTGTGAAGGTGCAATGGGCCAAGCTGGACGCCATGAAGCTGATCAAGGAAGGGCCGCCGGAGGGCAAGGAGCATCGTCACCCCGAGATGTACTATGAGGGTGTCCTGAAGGGTGCCCGTCTCGAAGCGGACGAGTGTACGAAAGACATAATATTCGAGTAAATTCGCTCGTGTAATCCTGTATTTATGAAAACTTGTTCATATGCGCTATGCAATGCTTGCTTGAATTTAAAATATTACCTTCTGTGCGGCTATTTATCAAATCTGAGCGATGGCTAGTCGTCAACTTCTGCCCCCATGCCACGAGTGCTAGGGTGTTCAAGATAAACCTGAGCACTCTTGTTCCCATTTTTGGGTCCTTCGAGGGAGGTGCTCAGCACAACAAACAAGGCAATCAGACTGTAATGCGTTATCACTCTCACTTAGCCATAGAATTCTATAATTTTAATTCTGCGAAGCCCCTAGTATTCGGAAGGCCGAATCTGGGGCGCAATACACGCCTTGAGCCAGACATGGCCGACTCCTCGCTCTAAGTGGCATAAGTCTTTAAGGACTCGAAAAACCTCTCGAACAGCGACCAGTCTCTCGCCTTATCATGACAGTCAGTTTTAGCTTTCTCTACTGAGGTGCTTAGCCCAGCAGAACCGGGGCACAATCACAGTAGTTCTCCTAGTGCTACCTTAGCCGATAGAGCGGAACGTAAGGTACCAAAACATAGGAGCCGGGCAAACCCAACATTTGACCAAAGACATGATTCGGAGGTGATGCATATAATGCTATAAGTTCGGGGTGCCGCACTTGTGAAAGTGTTCGGACTTCTCACACCATATTGTGGGGTATTTAAGCCCCTAGTGTATTGGCCGTACGAAAGTGTACGGTTGCAAGGCGTCATTAATGAACACATATATGTAAAAAAAGAATGCAATAATAGTCTTAATGCTATGCATTGTTTATTCAAAAAGGTGCGTTAAAGCAGAATGATACAGATAGTGCGATAAGAAAAAAGTAGGACTATGTCCCTTCCAAGGGCAAGCTGAGGAATAGTATTAAAGCAAATATTTCACTTGTTATCGTAATCCACCTGGGAGTTCCGTGGTGTGACGTAGCTTTCTGCCTCCTTGGTTGCTGCATCATGTGTTTGGCAATCATGCTGCCGGACAGGGTTTTCAGAGATTAAAGTCCTGAAAAGAGAAAGATAACAAAGCGGGAAGCCCCTAGTGTGGTTTAAGCCGCGTCTTGGGGCGTGCCGTAGTTGTGCCCCCTCCCCACCTGTGCCCATGGTATTTTTAATGCGTAATTTTGTACGTGTGGCACGGATTTCGCCGTTTGGCTGGGACTGGGGTGGGAGCCGCATTGCTACGCGAGCTCAGATCGTACCAGGCGGTCTAGTTGCCGATTACTCTAAGCGCGCTTGAAGGTGTCCGGGTCTTGTAATGCCGAACTGGTGGATTGCCTTGAGAGGTTGCTTTGCGCTTCTGCTGCGAGGGCCGCAGTGTGCTCCTCCGTGCGGAGAGAGCGCTCTGTGTTTCCATTAACTGTGATGACCCCCGAGGTCCTGGCATCTTGAGCTTGAGGTATGCATAATGCGGTACCGCATTGAATCTCGCAAATGCGGTTCGCCCGAGCAATGCATGATAGCCACTGCGGAATGGGACTATATCGAAGATTAATTCTTCGCTTCGGAACTTATCCGGGGATCCGAAGACCACTTCCAGTGTAATTGAGCCTGTGCAATGGGCCTCTATACCTGGAATGACGCCTTTAAAGGTCGTTTTTGTGGGTTGATCCTTGAGGGGTCTATACCCATTTTGTGCACTGTGTCCTAGTAAAGCAGGTTCAGGCTGCTGCCTCCATCCATAAGGACTCGAGTGAGGTGAAATTCATCGATGATTGGGTCTAGGACCAATGCGGCGAATCCGCCATGACGGATACTAGTGGGGTGGTCCCTGCGGTCGAAGGTGATCGGACAGGAGGACCATGGGTTGAACTTTGGGGCGACTGGCTCCAACGCATATACGTCCCTGAGCGCACGCTTCCGCTCCCTCTTGGGATGTGGGTTGCATATATCATGTTCACCGTTTGCACTTGTGGGGGGAACCTCTTCTGTCCTCCGATATTCGGCTGCCGGGGCTCCTCCTCGTCATCGCTATGTGTCCCCTTATTTTTGTTTTTGGCAATTAACTTGCCAGCCTGCTTGAACACCCAACAATCCCTATTGGTGTGGTTGGCTGGCTTGTCGGGGGTGCCGTGTATTTGACACGAGCGATCGAGTATACGGTCCAAACTGGACGGGCCCGGAGTGCTTTGTTTGAATGGCTTTTTTCGCTGACCGGGTTTAGAGCCTTTGAATCCGGCATTGACTGTCGTATCCTCAGTATTATCGTTGTTAATGCGGCGCTTATGTTTGTTGCGACCTGCTATTGCCGTCCTTGGTATCTGAAGTACCATGGTTCTTTGATATGGTATTACTGCGAGCCAGCCAGCTCTCTTCTCCCGCACAAAAGCGGGTCTTGAGTGTCGTGAGGGCTGGCATAGATTTTGGCTTTTCCTGACCAAGGTGCCGGGCTAGCCACTCGTCGCGGATGTTGTGCTTGAAAGCTGCTAGGGCCTCTGCATCCGGACAGTCGACGATTTGATTTTTCTTTGTTAGGAACCGTGTCCAAAATTGCCTGGCCGATTCCTCTGGCTGCTGAATTATGTGGCTCAAGTCATCGGCATCTGGTGGTCGCACATAAGTGCCCTGAAAGTTATTGAGGAATGCGGCTTCCAGATCTTCCCAACAGCCAATGGATTCTGCTGGCAAGCTATTGATCCAATGCCGAGCTGGTCCTTTGAGTTTGAGTGGGAGGTATTTAATGGCGTGTAGATCATCACCGCGTGCCATGTGGATATGCAGGAGGAAATCCTCGATCCATACCGCAGGATCTGTTGTGCCGTCGTATAATTCTATATTTACGGGTTTGAAACCCTCTGGGATTTGATGATCCATTACTTCGTCTGTGAAGCATAAGGGGTGTGCGGCGCCTCTGTACTGGGCTATATCGCGACGCAGCTCCAATGAGTCTTGCCCGCTGTGCTCGGCCCTGTCGGATTTACTTTTACTGTATCCGGCGTGACGATTATCGTCTCGCGTAGTGGCGCGCCCTCGTGATCCGTAGATCGATCTTGCATGTTTTGCTTTGTCCTCCAATACGTCTCGCAGGTCTGGCATATTTCCCCATGCCTTTTTATTTGAATGGCGCCGGGGTGCCGGCTGAGCTTTTGGCTGGAATGCCTCTCTGTCGCGGCCACGGGGTGGCCAATCAGCCGCATCATACGCTTCCTGCTCCAGTCGGGTAGCAACCTGCATTTTGGGTAACTCTGGGAGGGGCGTTCGAGTTTATATTGCTCGGCTGCCAGGACTTCAGTCCATCTGTCAGCTAGCAGATCTTGATCAGCTTGAAACTGCTGCTACTTTTTCTTAAGGCTATTTGCCGTGGCTATAAGCCGGCGCTTGAAGCGCTCTTGTTCAACGGTATCCTCTGGCACGATGAATTCGTCATCATCGAGACTTGCCTCGTCGTCATAGGGATGCATGTAATTATCATCCTCCTCATCTGCCACTCTCTCAGGAGGGCTGGCCTCTCCATCCTCCTGCCCTAAATCGTGCTGGAGGGGATTATTGCCATCTTCGGCACTGTCCGGAGTGCTATTATCTCCTATGCTAGTATCACCACTTTTGCTTTGGCGGGACTTAGAGCGGCGCCGCTGACGTCGGCGCTTGGGTTGCTTCTTGGAGGGGTCATCCTCCGCTGTCTCGTCGCCGTTGCCTTCTTTTTGTGTGTCCATCATGTATATATCGTATGATGAGGTGGCTGCCTAGTGCCCTGTGGGCAGTGGTTCCTCTTCATCTCCCACATCGTCGTCCATACCGTCGATGTCTTCGGATTCGAAATCAAGCATGTCGGTTAAGTCGTCGACAGTGGCTACTAAGTGGGTGGTGGGTGGGCAGAGAATTTCTTCGTCATCCGCATCCCTGTCCTGCCGGACATAGTTCGGCCAGGATCCTCCTGACAAGGAGAGAGACCTTAATGAGTTCAGCATGTCGCCAAAGGGCGAGTGCTGAAAAATATCCGCGGAGGTAAACTCCATGCTCGGCGCCCAATCGGATTCACTAGGAATGGGCGCAGGCGGTTCGGAGTTCGTGGCCAGAGAAGGATCCTGCAGTTTGACAACATGACTCTCGTGCAGGGTAAGGTCGATGTTCGGCTCGATCGCCACTGAGGATAAGGCCTCCGTGGCGGGGTCCATCCACCCGTGCATGGACGGCGCAACTGGCTCCGAATCGAGGGTCGGAGCGGCTGCCGGTGCGATCACCTGAACATTGTCCGATGGTAGAGCTAAATCGTACTCATCGTGACCGTGTAACGCACAAGGCAAGGGCTCGAATCCGTCGAAGATCAAGTCTCCACGGATATCGGCCGTGTAGTTTAAGCTTACAAACCTGACCTGGTGGCCAGGAGCGTAACTTTCGATCTGCTCCAGATGGCCAAGCGAATTGGCCCGCGGTGCAAAGCCGCCGAATACAAAAATCTATTCGGGGAGAAAAGTCTCACCCTGGACTGCATCGCCATTGACGATCGTAGGAGCCATCAGGCCTAACGGCGACGACATAGAGGAACTCTCAATGAAAGCACCAATGTCGGTGTCAAAATCGGCAGATCTCGGGTAGGGGGTCCCGAACTGTGCATCTAGGCGGATGGTAACAGGAGGCAGGGGACACGATGTTTTACCCAGGTTCGGGCCCTCTTGATGGAGGTAAAACCCTACGTCCTGCTTGATTAATATTGATGATATGGGTAGTACAAGAGTAGATCTACCACGAGATCAGAGAGGCTAAACCCTAGAAGCTAGCCTATGGTATGATTGTCTGTTGTCCTACGGACTAAAACCCTCCGGTTTATATAGACACCGGAAAGGGTTAGGGTTACACAAGGTCGGTTACAAAGGAGGAGATATCCATATCCGTACTGCCTAGCTTGCCTTCCACACCAAGTAGAGTCCCATCTGGACACGGGACGAAGTCTTCAATCTTGTATCTTCATAGTCCAACAGTCCGGACAAAGGATATAGTCCGGCTGTCCGGAGACCCCCTAATCCAGGATTCCCTCAGAGACCAACAGGGATGTCTTACTATCTTGAACCTTATCTGCATTACTTCCTTTACCATTGCATAACAGGGTAATCTTCTCCAATATTTTATCCACGTTCTAAAAGAGAAACAAACAAACACATCTCAGGTTTACAAATGTAGTATATGGAACTCATTTTGGTAAACCAGTTCAGTAGTAAGGTCGACAGGATAACAACATGAAACAAACATATATCTATGTAGTATGGTCACTGTATGGTCTATATCATTCTAGTTTATGTTGCCAAATCAAGATAGATACAGTTCGAATCATATCTATTTAATACAAAGCAGCATAGACAGAATATAAGTGTGGGAAACTACACAACAATAACAACACTTGTAATGTGCATGGCATGAGAACATAACTGTTTATTCAATTGAAACTGAAATCAACATAGAGCAAGTTACAACAGCAAACAGCCAAACACGTTGAAGAAACTGGTTTAAAACATACCTGTTGCGCCATTGGAGTTTCAATTGCATCCTTCAAATTTGAAATTACTTGGTATCAGTAAATATAGTGATGCAAGAGCAAGGTAGTATGAACCATAGCTATGGAACCTGACCTGAGAACAATTCTTCTTCTACTTTAAGCATTGACTTCGGGTTCGGAGTGGTGGTCCTCGTGATTTGGGCACTGCAGTTGCCTTACTAACTGCTCGTGTTTGGGTGCTCTGTGGTGGAGACGGTGCTGTGTCAACAGGAACTGGGTGTCTATCTGCTGCGGTTGGGTTAGAAGGGGTGTAGCTGGTTCTCTGTCCAACTGGGTAGGGTACAATCTGCATGAGTGTGGGTTATGTGTGGTGGGGCTGGTTCTTGGGCAAGTACAACCGTGGTTCTATCTGCATCGACAGGTAGCACGATCTTTTCTGAAGACCGTGTTTTTACTCCCACAGATACTGCCATCACTCCCTCCAATTGAAATGGCTGATAAACAAGAAAAGTAATTGAATGTACAGACATTGTAAGATAGACAGGTGGGCATGAAATAATTCACATTTATGTTGTCTAAGCAAACAGAATAGCAGGACATAATTTCACATATATGATGGCTAATTAAACAGGATAGCATGACACAATTTCACATGTATGATGGCTAACTAAACAGGATATAATGACATACTTCAAAATATGATGACCATGTAAACAGGATGACATGATATAACTATACGATGTGTCTATTAAAGTGGTTGGCATGCCATAAATCACAAACATGCCGTCGATGGAAACATGATGGCATGATATAATTCACGGATAGAATGACATAATTTAAATATGATGACTATGTAAACAACATGAGATGATGTAACTATATTATGTCTTTAGAAAATGGGTTGGCATGCCATAATTCAGATACATGCTGTCTATGTAAACATCATGGCATGACATAATTCAAATATATGATTTATATACTAAGGAAGTGAGCAGAGGGCAATCGCATATATGATGTGTCAACTAAGGAGATGGCATTCTATATTGTGTATATGATGTAAAAACTAAGCATTGCAATACAACATATGCATTATATGAGTAATATAACCCTGCCAAGTTTGAGCATACACCTCAGGGGGATAATAGGACTGGTCATCCAAGTTTGAGCATACACCTCAGGGGGATAATAGGACTGGTCATCTGCCTCTGAATCCTCCTCTGAAGAGCTATCTGTAACCAGCAAGATATCTTCTTCAGCAGGTAGCATTGTCTGCTCTGAAGACCTTGTTTTCACTCCAGATTTCTCCATCACCAATTCAAATGGCTGATGCACAGGAAGAGCAGTTGAATATACAAACATTGTCAACAAAAGCAATGAGAAATACAAAAAAAGGACGACATGATATAATTCACATATATGACGCTTGCCTAAACAGCATGACATTGCATAATTCACATACATAATGCCTTGCAACAAGATAACATTGCATAATTCACATATATAATGTCTTGCAACAAGATGGCATTGCATAATTCACATATATGGTAATTAGACACTAAACATGTGGCATTCACACAAAGCATTGTCTAAACTAAGCAAATGACATAGCAATGCAAGATACCATACGCACGATATGAGAAACATAACCCTGCCAAGTTAGGGCATCCACCTCGGGGGGAAATATGACTGGTCATCTGTCTCCGAATCCTCCTCTGAGGAGCTATCGGTAACGAGCAAGACATGCGCTTCGTCAGATAGCATTGTCTGCTCTGAAGACCTTGTTTCCACTCTAGATTTTTCCATGACCGTGCCAAATGGCTGATGCACAGGAAGAGTAATTGAATGTACTAAAATTGTTGACAAATTTAACACGTAATAAAAAAATGATGGCATGATATAATTCACATATAAGATGATTGGCTAACCAGGGTGGCATTGCAAAATTCACATATATGATGCCTGGCTAGACAAGATGGCATTGCATGATTCACATATACGATAAAGAAACTAAAAAGATGGCATTGACACAAAGCATGTCTAAACTAAGCAGATGACATCTTTATTGTATACAGTAAGCAATGCAAGGCACCATGTCGGTGTCAAAACCGGCGGATCTCGGGTAGGGGGTCCCAAACTGTGCGTCTAGGCCGGATGGTAACAGGAGGCAGGGGACACGATGTTTTACCCAGGTTCGGGCCCTCTTGATGGAGGTAAAACCCTACGTCCTGCTTGATTAATATCGATGATATGGGTAGTACAAGAGTAGATCTACCACGAGATCAGAGAGGCTAAACCCTAGAAGCTAGCCTATGGTATGATTGTATGTTGTGATTATTGTCCTACGGACTAAAACCCTTCGGTTTATATAGACACCGGAGAGGGTTAGGTTACACAAGATCGGTTACAAAGGAGGAGATATCCATATCCGTATTGCCTAGCTTGCCTTCCACGCCAAGTAGAGTCCCATCCGGACACGAGACGAAGTCTTCAATCTTGTATCTTCATATTCTAGTAGTCCGGCCAATGGATATAGTCCGGTTATCCGGAGACCCCCTAGTACAACCCTGGATATGAAATCTATCTCCAGTCCGGATTCGGCTGTTTTAACCGGTGTGGCCTCTATCCATTTGGTGAATTTGTCCACCATGACCAATAAGTATTTTTTCTTGTGGGTTCCCCCTTTAAGGGGTCCAGCCATGTCAAGCCACCAGACCGCATAGGGCCATGTAATGGGGATTGTTTGGAGGGCGGTGGGTGGCATGTGGCTTTGATTTACAAAGAGCTGGCAACCGGCGCAACATTGGACCAAGTCCTGTGCATCTGCCCGGGCCGTTGGCCAATAGAATCCTGTACGGAAGGCCTTGCTTACAAGAGCCCGGGCTGCGACGTGATGACCGCCGAGTCCGGCGTGAATTTCTGCCAAAAGGTTCCGCCCTTCCTCTTCGGAGATGCACCTTTGAAGGACTCCGGTAGTGCTTTTTTTGTACAATTCTCCCTCATGGACCCTGTAGGCCTTGGATCGCCGCACTATGCAGCGTGCCTCATTTTGGTCCTCCGGAAGTTCTTGTCTAGTTAGGTAGCCCAGGAATGGTTCTGTCCATGGGGCAATAATGGCCATTATTTCGTGGGCTGAATGTGTTATTTCAGTGGCGGGGCCTCCGATTATGTTAGAGAGTTCGGTATCGGGTATTTTGGCCGGGTCCGGACTGTTGTTACCGGTGTCCCCTTCCCATGCTACGGATGGCTTGAAGAGCCTTTCTAGAAATATGTTGGGAGGGACCGCGTCGTGTTTTGCACCGATGCGGGCGAGGATATCCGCCGCCTGATTGTTTTCCCGAGCCACATGGTGAAATTCGAGCCCCTCGAACCGAGTTGACATTTTTAGGACAACATTGCGATAAGCTGCCTTTTTCGAATCCTTGGCATCGAAGTCTCCATTTATTTGGGGTATCGCGAGGTTCGTATCCCCGTGCACCTCTAGGCGTTGAATGCCCATGGGAACTGCCATCCGGAGAGCATGTAGAAGGGCCTCATATTCGGCTGCGTTGTTGGAGTCCGTATACATTATCTGTAGTACGTATAGAACGGTATCTCCTATTGGGGACGTCAAAACGACGCCAGCCCCCAGACCAGCCAACATTTTGGAGCCGTCGAAGTGCATGATCCAGTTTGAATATGTGTCGTACTCTTTAGGGAGTTCGGCTTCCGTCCACTCAACGACGAAGTCAGCCAAAACTTGTGACTTAATAGCTCGCCGTGGCTTGTAAGTTATGTCGAACGGGAGGAGCTCAATGTCCCATTTGGCAATCCGGCCCGTCGCGTCGCGGTTGTTTATAATATCGTTAAGTGGTACTTCCGAGGCTACCGTTATCGAACACTCTTGAAAGTAGTGTAGCAGCTTCCGGGATGCCATAAATACCGCGTACGCTATCTTTTGATAATGCGGGTACCATGATTTGCATGGAGTAAGGAAAGTGGACACATAGTAAACCGGCTTTTGAAGGGGGAATTTGTGTCCGTCCACTTCTCGCTCGATGACGAGCACTGCGCTTACTACTTGATGAGTTGCCGCAATGTATAATAGCATTGGTTCACCAATGTTTGGCGCGGCCAGGACTGTGTTTGTTGCCAATATGGCTTTTATTTCGTTGAGTCCGGACATGGCGGCATCCGTCCACTCGAAGTGTTCGGTGCGCCGGAGGAGGCGATAAAGGGGTAATGCCTTTTCTCCCGAGCGGGAGATAAAGCGGCTTAGAGCCGCCACACATCCAGTCAATTTTTGTATTTGTTTGAGGTCTGTTGGGGTAGCCAACTGTGACAACACTCGGATTTTAGCCGGATTAGCTTCAATACCTCTATTGGAGACAATGAATCCCAGGAGCTTTCCGGCTGGTACACCGAAAACGCATTTTTTCCGGATTGAGCTTGATGTGATATGTTCGGAGCTTGTCGAATGTGAGCCTCAAGTCATCTAATAGAGTTTCGACATGCTTGGTTTTAACGACCACATCATCCACGTATGCCTCCACTGTTTTGCCGATCTGGTTTTCTAGACATGTCTGGATCATGCGCTGATATGTTGTGCCGGCGTTTTTGAGCCCGAAGGGCATTGTGTTGAAGAAGAATGGGCCGTATGGTGTGATGAATGCCGTTGCGGCTTGGTATGGCTCCGCCATTTTAATTTGATGGTAGCCGGAGTATGCGTCGAGGAAACACAACGAATCGTGTCCTGCGGTAGCATCGATGATTTGATCGATGCGGGGGAGGGGGAAGGGATCCTTTGGGCAGGCCTTGTTAAGGTCCTTAAAATCGACGCACAAGCGCTAGGATTTGTCCTTCTTTGGTACCATCACCAGGTTTGCTAGCCAGTCCGGATGTTTTATGTCTCTGATGAATCCGGCCTCCAATAGCTTGGCTAGTTCCTCTCCCATGGCTTGTCTCTTAGGTTCGGAGAAACGTCAAAGACCCTGCTTGACTGGCTTGAATCCTTTTAGGATATTTAGGCTGTGCTCAGCCAGCCTGCGTGGGATTCCTGGCATGTCTGAAGGGTGCCAGGCAAAAATGTCCCAGTTCTCGCGTAGAAACTCTCAGAGTGCGGTGTCGACATCAGGGTTTAATTGTGCCCCGACGGAAGCTATTTTTGTAGGGTCCGTTGGATGGACTTGGAATTTGACTATTTCGTCCGCCGGTTTAAAGGAGGTGGACATGGATCTTTTATCGAGTATCACATCGTCCCTGTTCACCGTGGAGCACAGCGTAGTTAGTTCCTTGGCCGCTAGGGCTTCGGATAGTGCCTCGAGGGCCAGTGCGGCTGTCTTATTTTCGGTGCGGAGTGCTATGTACGGATCACTAGCAAGAGTGATGATTCCGTTGGGCCCGGGCATTTTGAGCTTCATGTACCTGTAATGGGGTATGGCTTGGAAGATTGTAAATGCCTCCCGCCCTAGTAGAGCGTGGTATCCGCTGCTGAACGGGGCCACTTGGAATGTAATTTCTTTGGACCTGTAATTATCCGGCGTGCCGAATACCACATCTAGTGTGATTTTCCCAGCACAGCGTGCTTCCCGACTGGGGATGATTCCTCTAAAGGTTGTGCTACTTTGCTCAATGCGGCTCCGGTCTATTTCCATCTTTTGAAGAGTTTCCTCATAGATGAGGTTTAATCCGCTGCCGCCGTCCATGGGTACCTTGGTGAGTCGAAAGCCGTCCACGATGGGACTGAGGACCAGTGCGGCTGGTGCTCGGGCTGTTCGGAATTTTGGCTTGTCACTGGCATTGAAGGTAATAGCCGTGTCACTCCAAGGATTCATTTCTGCTATGTGGCATATTTCAGCCATGCTGCGGAGTGTTCGCTTGCGTCTGTTATTTGACGCGAAGGTCTCAAAGACCGTTAACACCGTATTGTTGTCCACGGGATGGTGCTCTGTGGTATTTGGGAGGAGTAGATCCTCACCACTTTTGGCCACCTGCCGGAGTATCCAACATGCTCTAAGACTGTGCGTTGGTATTGCATCCGATGTACTATGAATTTTGCAGGGTCCGTTGAGCCATCCCTCGAGTACGGTTCCTTGCCCCATAGAGGGCTTTTGCTTTTTGGTAGTTAACCCAGGTGTATTGTGATAATGCACCCTTTTATTTCGGACTGGGTTTGTGTTTAGGGCCGGATTATCTCAAAATTTGATTTCGGTTTTCCAGGCGCTTTCCATCGCACAGTACTTTCGTACTATGGACGTCAAGTCGGCAAAACGTGTAATTTCACGGCGACTTATGGCGTTGAGGATTCCCTTGTCCGTGCAATTATTGCAGAAGAATGAAATTGCGTCTTCCTCACGGCAGTCCTTTATCCTGTTCATGACCAGGAGGAATCTAGCCCAGTAATGGTGTACTGTTTCTTCGGGCTTTTGCCCAATTTGGGATAGATCGCGTATGTTTGGGTAGGTGGGTGGAATTGAATCCGAATCTACACCCAATCTGAGACTCAGGGGCCAAGGAGTTTCCGAACTCGGAAGTTTGGATTCTTGGATGTTTTCCAATAAATCTAGCCCACTGCCTGATTCTAGGTTCAGGCCTTGAGTGACGTCCTCCCCTCCGTGGGTATCCGGCTTGTAGGGATCGGGAATCCGGACATAGCTAGTCCTTAAGATAGATGAAGGGTTGCCGCATTGTTCCTCCACCACTGCAATGTGATGGGTGACCTAGGGAGAGTAGATCTCTCTCAGATCGGGTTTAGGCCCAATCTGATCGTAGTCTGTAGCGACTCCCAGGGCGGCGATGCGATCCAAGAGCTCGTTCAGGGAAGAGAGCTCCATTGGATCTAACTGCTCGGCGAGTTCCAAGTTGACGTGAAGATTGCTTTCGATGACCCGAGAAGTCATCGTCGGCGCAGCGGCCAAACAGGCGGTCATAAGAAAACCACCTAGCCGGAGAGTTTGGCCGATGGCGACGGCACAGCGGAACTCTCAATGAAAGCACCAATGTCGGTGTCAAAACCGGCGGATCTCGGGTAGGGGGTCCCGAACTATGCGTCTGGGCCGGATGGTAACAGGAGGCAGGGGACACGATGTTTTACCCAGGTTCGGGCCCTCTTGATGGAGGTAAAACCCTACGTCCTGCTTGATTAATATCGATGATATGGGTAGTACAAGAGTAGATCTACCATGAGATCAGAGAGGCTAAACCCTAGAAGCTAGCCTATGGTATGATTGTATGTTGTGATTGTTGTCCTACGGACTAAAACCCTTTGGTTTATATAGACACCGGAGAGGGTTAGGGTTACACAAGGTCGGTTACAAAGGAGGAGATATCCATATCCGTATTGCCTAGCTTGCCTTCCACGCCAAGTAGAGTCCATCCGGACACAAGACGAAGTCTTCAATCTTGTATCTTCATAGTCTAACAGTCCGGCCAATGGATATAGTCCGGCTATCCGGAGACCCCCTAATCCAGGACTCCCTCACACCATATGCATGATATTACCAACATCAGCATGCCAAGTTAGAGCGAAGACCTCATGGGGTAAATAGGAGTGGTCTTCTCCTTCTGAATCCCCCTCATAACAGTTATCTTCCTCTTGATTACGATCCGAAATGGGTGGAGGGGGGGGCTGCCTTTGCGCCCACCATGGAACGACGTCTGCATGAAATTTTATTGCCATGCAAGGCTCGTCTCTTTTGCTCTACATGATCAGTTCCATTGTGTACAATAACTGGCATGCATAGGAATAAAACATAGTGAGATTATGTAAGGAGTGCATGCACAAATCCAGAGTGATGGTAGCAAACTATGGATAGACCCAGAACCAATGATAGCAGGCAGATAATAGCTTTAGTTAAAAAAATCAGATAATGGCTCCTTTAATGTTTGTTTGCACCCAACATGAAACTCATAGTAGACACCTGAGATTAACCAGATAGTAGATAGATAGTACTGATTGCTGCCCCAATATGTACCCCACAACCATTTAAAAACTCAAGTTTCAGCATTAGTTTGGACCTGACTCGGAGTCTAATAGGTGAACACGATGATAATGTAGCATGTCATCATATTAAGCGACGCATAACGTAAGCAGACACGGAATAGTGCGACCTCTCTTGCGGACCCGTGTAGTCCTCAAGGTCATCTGCTCAGTTGATGATGGTAATGCAGTTGCCGTGGCTGCCGGCGGCGGGGAAGAAGATATGAGGCGGCGAAAGACAGTCTGGAGAGCGGATCCCTGCGGTGGTGAACCCTTCCATTGTTGGAGCAGCTGAGCTGGGGTGGAACACAGCGCCGCAGGAGCAGGACAAACCACACAAGGTTTACTTTGACACATATCTGTAATACAAGTAATTGAGTAAGGGCTTGTTTGAATTTGAGGATTCTAACAATGCAGGGATAGGAAATAGACAGGAATAGGATAGGAATGCATGTGCAAAATAGAGAATTTAAAAACACAGGATTTCTGCCAATCTGGGTGTTTGATTCACAACAATTGGAAGATCACAGGACGCAAAAAAGCATGGTGAGATTAAGTCAAACCACAAGAAAATGTACGGTTATAATGCTATTATGCTACTCTCTCTTAGTCTTGTGCTTGATGAATAGGAATATGAAAAGGAGGAGAAGTGGAAATTAGAATTCCTACGGTTTTTCTTTCAAGGAGACACTAAAGGAACAAATCCTACAGTTTTCCTTTGCTTCATTCCTTTGCACCAAATTCATGAAAAGTAGTACCATAGGAACCTTTCCAATTCCGATGTTTTTCATTCACTTTTCCTTTCAAGCACTGGCGATTCTATTAGGCAGGCTTGAGCAAGGAAAATCCTACACTAAAAAATGTTTTTGTGCTACTTCTATTACTTTGGACCCAGGCCACTGCCATACTAGCTCAACTCCCAGGACCATCGACAAATGCACAGCTCAAACGCACAGAGATAAATAATGATGGCATTCAAGAGAGTCCATCACGGATAGATAAGTTGCCTGGTACCTCACTGCTTGTCATATAGTAGGATAAAATAATTGTATTTCCCATTACTACGAGTGCTCAGTGGACAATATATATAACATGTAGAGTAAAAAAGAGATGCAACAAGTGTACAACCTCTTTGGCGAAGCCATGTCGATCTCAGCGTGATTGGGTTGGCCGGTGAGGATGCTCCGTCTGACTTGGCTGTCGGAGGAGGGGAAGAAGATCTTAGGAGTCTGGAGATGGAGCCCGGGGTACTGCTCCACTGTGATGGAGGGTTTCGTCGTTGGAGCAGCTCCAGTGAGTTGTACGACGCCGAGGCTGAAGCAGGATAAGAGAGACAATGAACAACATTAACCTGAGTGGAATTCTAATAGCATCTCCAATACATGACGTAAAATACATAAACACAAAGTGCTAGATGTAAAATACATCAGCCGCTCATCTCTGAACTTAACTGTCGAAACTGAACTTAACTGTCGAAACTGAACTTAACTATCGAAACTGAATTTTGCTGTCGAAATTGAATATTGCTGTCGATACTGAACGCACTAGCAAGGTGAGGCTACACATCGGTCGACTGACTTTTTCATCTCTGGTCAGTCGATTTTGCAGCCGTTGGATACGAAATCAAGGGCCTGCGGTTCAACTTCAACCTCCACGCCCCTGAGCCGGCCAAACAGCAGCCCCCCGCCGCCCGCGGCCGGCGGTGCACCGCCCCGCCCGCCCCGAAAACACTCCCCACCGTCGGTCTGTCGCCGCCCCGACCATCCCTCTAGGCCACCCCATGACGAGCTTTTTCTCCGGCGATCCCCACGCCACCGCCGGCGACCACCGCCCCCATCCTGAACCCTAAGATAGATAGTGGGGTACCTCTCCGGCGAGCCCCCCCTTCCCACTGCGGCTGGTTCTTCCTTCACCCCGGCGGCATCAGAGTGAAGTGTAGCTAAATCGGAGCAGCATCGCAAGCAAGAGCAAGAGCGAGAGCAGCAGCGCGAGCAAGAGCGAGAGCAGCAGCGCGATCAAGAGAAATAGCAAGAGCAGACCAGGCAGGGGACCGAGAGCAAGAGCAGAGCAGCAGCGCGAGCGAGAGCTAAAGCAGCAGCAAGTCCTACTGATGTGGACGTCGCCGCCGAGGGAGCGACGCCGTGGAGGAAGTGGCCGGCGACGCTGCCGTGGATGGAGCCGCGCCGTGTCGGCTCGGGATCGAGCGCCGACAGCACCGTGAGATCGAATCAAGAAGAAAATGCGGCGATTAGTGTACAACCTCTTTGGTGGCGCCGATTAGGCTGCAGCTTCATCCGAGGAAACGGTGATGATGATGCTCTTCCAGTGGTGTAGGTGAAGACGGCGGTGTGGGAATGGAGGTGGCACGAAAGACGAGGGGAACGTCGGGGAAGCTCCTTGGAGGTGGAGGACGGGGTGGCTGAACCGGCGGGACGATGAGATCGACGACGGATCCTCATCCGGTACGGTGGATGAGGGACGTCGAGGTGTTGATGTGGATGACGTCATAGGGGAAGAGGCTCCGGCTGGGTGGCGGACGGAGCAGGGTGTGGGGTTTCATCGCGGGTTTTCGCGGCCTCGGTGTACGAATGGGTGGGCGGATGGGATGGCAATGGGGAACCATGGCTTAGATACGCGCTCGTCCGAAATGTGGGGTAAGTTACGAAAGTACCCCCACCGATTTGAGGCGGTTCTTTCGGTTCAGGGGTACCACGGGCATTTCGCGTGTCGGGATTTCACAGGAAGGTGGAAATTTTTGTGCGCGTTGTAATTTTGGAATAGCAAGGCGCGGGTTGGGATGGAGGGAGTTGTCGGAGCACAACGAGACAAATATATATCTTAAATATTTCGGGCTAACAAGGCGCGGGTTGAAGAGGCGGGAGTTTTGCAACACGATAGACAAAGACGCTAGCTTGAATTTTCGGCATAACAAGGCGCGGCTTGAAATTTCGGAAGAACAAGCTTAACGTGTACCCAAAAAAAAGATAATTTGCACCTCAACACGCACAACACACACACAAACACTATTTAGACTAGAGTAAGGTGCACGTGCATTGCACGCATGAGATTTGGAAACCAAATTATGATTAAACTAGTCGCCAAACCGTGCGAATGCACGGGCTAGTACGCGTGTGTGTCTCCCATAAGATAACAGAGCAAACAATTTAAAAAAGCAAAGAAGACATACGGAAGTAGTACTGCATAATGATTGTCTATATTACTAAATAAAATAATGTTAGTTTTTTTCATGTACATTTCAAATATACCTACTACTATTGTTCGTAATGTTTTTGCGGTTGGTCAGATACTTAAAATCTTATTTGTTAGAGAGTTAATTGTGTATTACAAATTAATCACAATTAATGATATCATACCAATGAACAAACATAATATCATATCCGCCTCTATAATAATACGAAGTCTACTAACTAATGGCATATAAGGTATATTGTTAGATCTAATTGTAATCTAATCGAGAATAAGCAACATATAGTGAACAAACATGATGGCAAAAATGTGGTAAGTATGAAAGTGTGCCTAAAGAATGCTTTAAGATATTCAATATTGATGTAAAATATGTACAATATGCACCCCATGTAGGTGCAGGTGTTGATGACTAAATACCGGTTCAATCATCATATGGCTAAATACTACCTGCTGGACTTTTTAGGTTATTTGACACTAATTATGCAACCACATAGCTTTAATATGAACTGTGTGATCAAATGTTATATCATATAAGAAAAAAACACTTTATAATTGACAATGTTAGTAATAGCAAACAAATGGATTCTCAGATTCTATTTTGTTTTCAACCTAAACAATGTTTTTGTGCTATCATGATACCACCTTTGTATATGTTGACAAAATTCTTCATGGAATCCACATTATCCATACTCATGATACATGTCCTGTTTGAAAGTAGGTTAATCTCCACAACACTTGTCATGCATTACATTTTTTTCTTTGAAGTAAGGGCTCCCCGCTTATCCTTATAACTAGTTATGAAGCAATTCAGCCACAGTTAATTTTGTGGTATGGGTGGCCTTGCAATGTAGTCCTAGACGTCATGTCTTTTACATCAACAAATTCTTGAAGAGTAATTAGAAATCTCAATGAACAACACTTGCAAGATAGATAGGAACTCTCAAACGGAAACATCTTACATCGTACAATTAGAAAATTTGATGGGATAAAGATTTCACTTACGACCCACACATTATAAGTGAATAATGGTTACAACATCCTCTCCTATATAATACATTTTTTGGTAGCTCTTGGATAATCCATCTTACATGTAAAGAACAAAACAGGCATGCAATCATGAAGTCTAACAGGATTGCAAGTCTGTAGAACCTGTGCCCTTTTTACATCAACACAAATAATATATTATCTTTCCTTGGAATCCAATTTCGAACAACAATTTTTTTTATCTAAGTGTGCATGGAAATGGATTATCAGATTCAAATCAATAGTATCTTTCTCATGGAAATATTAGCTTCGGACTAAAACCCACGTAAGATACTGGGTCCCATCATCGATCGCAGTGGTCGTAAAAATTTGCATGCAAATATTGGCTAGGTTCGTCCAATTAAAAAGGTTGAGTAGAACAACTATTGAAGATATGTGTGGAACCTCAAAGTGCAACATGCGATATCGTACAATTAGAAAATTTGATGGAAAAAAATATAGTAACAACCCTCATATATGAAGGCGAACTTCCTGGAAGAGTGATTAAAAATCTCGATGAACAACACTGGCAATATATATAGGATCTCTCAAAACTCAAAATCTTACATGGTACAATTAAAAAATTAGATCGGATAAAGATTTCACTTACAATGCACATATATAAAGGCGAATAATGGTGACAACATCCCCTCCAGTAATATCAAAAAAAGTTGGCACCTCTTGGATAACTCAACTTACGACATAAGGAACACAACATGCATCCACTCATGAAGCCAACAGGATTGCAAGTCTGTAGAGCTTGTGGCCCTTTGCATCAACAAAAATAATATATTAGCTACCCTAGGAATCCAAATCCGAACAACAAAAAAATGATCTTACAATTTTGGCAGCTCTTGGATAATCCATCTTACGACGTAAATCACCTTGGGGTTCGTCCAATTAAAAATGTTAAGAAGAAGAACAATTGAAGATATATGGGAAACCTCAAAGTTAAACATCTTATATTCTACAATTAGAAAATTAGATGGGAAATAAAGTATACTTACCACCTTCATATATGAAGGGGAACAGCGCTGACAACATCATCTCTTTGATAATCCATATTTTTTTGTTGGTAGCACTTTGATATTCCACCTTACGACATAATGAGAAACGGATCAAACATGCAAGGCATGCAGTGAATTAGGACTGCATGTCTGTACAACCTGCGGCTGGTTCCATCCAGATGATACTATATTAGCTTCCCCTGGAAGCTGGAAGCCAAATCAAAACAGAAAATAACCAGAAAAGAATCTAAGTGCGTGCAAATAGACTATCAGATACAAAGCGACTTGGTATTTATCACATAATATTAGTTGTTTATAAAGTTGAAGAGAACAACTACAATGCTCAAAGTGAAGCGTTCTACATTGCGCAATTAGAAATTTAGATGGGCAACATTATTTACTTGAAATCCACATATATGATAGAGAATAAGGGTGAGTAAATCCTCTCTTGGATGTTCCGTCCTTTTTTGGCAGGTCTTTGATGTTCCATCTTATGATATAAATAGCAAAACAACACATACATGCAAGGTGTGTAGTCAAATAGCAACACATCCGCAAGCATCCTACATTGGCTACCTTCTTTTCACTATTCGATCTCTTATCAATCTTACGCATGCAACATGGGTGATAGCTGCGTCCAGACGCAGGGGGTGATTGTTTGAATGGCCATGGAAGCAATTCGACTGCATCATGAGCACCTAGCATGCAAGCTCCAGTCAGCTCCGAACTGACAGTTGAGATGGAAATAGAGACAGTACGTATCATTCGCGTGTTGGGCACCATCAGGATACAGTTTCTTCGACTTGACTGATACACTTCCGGAATAAATCCCTGAGCAAAAACTATGAACCAATAACTGCAAGTATGCTAATAGATACCCAATTAAATATTGATCTTGAAGCTGTAGCGTATGAAGATTTATTTATTCTCTATATTTTTATTTGGAAGATAACATGCACAGTTTGGCGTGTATATATGCAGATGTAGGAACTGTCCAACTACATAATAAGTCATCTGAATAATTATTAGGAACTTAGAACCCCCAGGCATGCTTCAGGTTCAGTATGACTTCAAAAAAAATCGGTCAACAAATCAACCACAACAATTATCTTGCAAAGAAACTAATAAAGAGGAAGATCTGTATTGCCATCTTTCAGCAAATAGCAACCTAACACACCATTGATACAGGAATACATAGCCATGATGCTTGCATGCTATACATGAAGTGTTTCATGCAAAAACAGCTACATAGATCAGTACATCTATTGAGGAGGGAGTACCTGTGGTGATGTGCCAATCACATCAATAGACATGGACGATGTCATCGCTGGACAAATACTGCTCCTGTTGGTATTGTTTTGGCGAAGTATTGCTTGTCTCCAACGGCTAGACATGCTCCTGTAGGCTGCAGCAAGTATTTGCGCATGATACAATCTCAGTATCCATCGGAAAAAGCTGGAGAAGACTATCATATTTAACAACTGTAGTTATCAAGAGAGAAGGAGGAGGACTGGAATTGCTGAGTTATGACTCACATCGCACGAAGGCCAGGCTGTCATGCACGTACACATACCCATGCTCCCCAAGCAGTTTGATCGATTCCGGCTATAAACACACCAAGTGCGTATGTACGCACAGCCGTACAGGTAAACAAAGATTTTTTCCGGCAGCTATGACACGCATGAGAGGCACAACTGATAGCAAGAAGTTTTGTTGATCGTACTTGCTTGTAGCTTCGGCTTGGGAACAGTGACGAATCCTTCCGACACGTTCACGCATGGAGCTCAACTTGAACCTACACATGCACAAACTACTGATCCAGCATGTACTTGATTAAGCTTTGCGGCCGGAAACGCAACGCACGCGGACGCGAACATGATGCGATTAATAAATCTTGCAAGTAGATTAGAGGATGGAAGATTAGAGGATGGAATAGAGAACAGGCGGAGGAGGATGTGCTGGCAGCGGCTGAAGAGATTTGCGCCTATAGCCAACGGCGGTGGCGGCGGCGGCGGCCACATGACGTGAAGAAGAAAGAGGTCAGGGAAGATCCCTAATTTGGCATCGTTCAGAACACCAGGGGAAGATTACGGTGAAAGGAGTCATGTCGGTTGTCATGTTTTAATCCAACAATAAATCTACACCGTTATAACTCGACCCCACCAGATTAACGGTCTGTAAATTCTAATTAACATGGTAATTTCTTTGAAGTCGCTAATTAGTAGAGGTATAGATAGATAGATATAGATAGATATATAGATAGATAGATAGATAGATACCACATTATAGCATGCAAGCTTTGAGTCATATATGCATGATGTAGATGTTCGTTTAATTCTTATAGTTCATTTCATTCAAAATCATCTAGTTTTATAAGAAAGCTAATCTATTTTAAGATTCATGGAATTGTGCGTCGTAAGACATAAAGTAAAAACAAATAATGACAAGTCATGTAGAAAAATATTTGGGCAATTATGATACGGAAGATTCTAGAACAAATAAGAAGTGCTTGTGTTTTGATGTTTGTGCATTATGCTTAATTTCAACCATGGAGTCTTCTAGATTATACATGTGACGAAATCTGGTGGAATCTAGATGATATCCAATGGCCAGTAGTGCTGAAATTTGCCATCTTTGGACCATCGGATTCGCCTCATCCAACGACCATCTTTCAAAATTAAAGTTACCCGCACACAATATAAAAAAATATAAAATATAATATATATAGGGGTATAGATATAGATATGTGATGCAAAAGCCTCCCATCATCTCCAATTAGAATAGTGTGTCCATGCACGGATGCGACGTGGCCAAATGATGTCTGCCATTGGTATCTCAAATTCAAATCAGTCTGACCTTGTTCAATGTGTATACATTACAACATGCTCGTTTCCAAACCACACCGCGCGGATCTCCGTTATATTCATGCATGCATGGGTTTCAAACATCAGGATCTCTTATTCAAATATTTGAATTCAACTTTCCATTGATTGTGACCTCACCTATTTAGCTATTCTTTTACACCCACACAGTAGTCTTCTCTTTATAATTGTACCACTAACTTTCTCTCGTGCATGCATGCACACACACTACCAGTCGGCATTATCCATCGCACGCATGCAATCTTTTTCTTCAGGTCGGTCTCCCATGAAGGCACACACCAACACACATCCCCTCTCCATCATATCGGGCATTCTTTATCTCTCACGCGTGCATGCGCAACGATCGATGTTCCTCTATGTATGTGTGTATATAGCTAGGTCTTTCATAGTTTTCCACACAAACCGATCAATCGATATATCCAGTGAGGTCTCACCCTCTTTCCCACGTGTTCAATCTATACCTCTCTATATAGGATTAACATATATAGCTAATACACCCACATTAATTATGTATCCAACGTCCCCCTCTCATCATCCATGCCTTCCACTTCATCTCTCAGACGCGTGCACAATGGCGAAGACAGGGGCAGTAAGGGCCCTGCCCCCTCCCTCCCTAACATCACTATATATCAAGGCTAATATGAATGTGATCATTAGACAATTACTGCTAAAAATGGGTTAAGTTCATGAATTGACCCTCCTCGTAAAAGATTAGCAATGCTTGCCCCCCTAGCTCATTTATTTTTCATGGCTCCGCCACTGCGTGCATCAACGCACGTGTTCGCCCCCTCTCTCTAAATATCGATCTCGCACTTGTGCATTCCTTCGTAGTCTCCCTCCAATCGGCCCCTCGCACCACCTTCTAGCCCCCCACCGGATTTTTCCACATATACAATCTAGTAGACTCCATGGTTGAACTTAAGCATAATGCACAAACCTCAAAACAACAGTGGTTCTCTTTTGTTCTAGAATCTTCCGTATCATAACTGCCCAAACTTTTTTCTAGTTGAATTGCCATTATTTGTTTTTACTTTATGCTTTACAACGCACAATTCATGAATCATAAAATAGATTAAGGACTTCTTTGATTCAAAGGATTCTCAAAGGAATTTTGGGGGATTCTAATCATTAGGAATTTTTCCTATCTTGGTTGTTTGATTCGTAGGATTGTAAACCATAGGAATTTTTCCATATGATTCATTTGCACTAGATTTCATAGGAAACATCCCATCCACTCAAACCTCTTTGAAAGAATTCTACGTTTTTTCTATGCACAATCAAACACGCGTACAATCCTGTAGGATTCAAGACGACATTCCACTATAATCCCATGTTTTTCCTATTCCCGCGTTCTTAGCTTTTTTATAAAAACTAATTGATTTTTAATCAGATGAACTATAAGAATTAAACGAAGGGCTACATCAGGCATATATGACTCAGAGCTTACGTGCTATAGTGTGGTATTTATTCATAATTTGGTTGCAAAATCTGATGCGTGCAATGCACATGTACCTTACTAGTACTTCGAGCATGTGCAAAACACGTAAATTAGAATACCAATGCCACGCTACACAGTGTCTCTCTTACAATTCATGAAGCCACGTGGCACATGTGTAGGCGTTGTCGCGACCTCCTTGCATGGATTGATCACAGTGACGTGCTGCTGGTTCCAGAAGAATGTACTCGTCCTCCCTGAGCCATACTGGCGGTACATGCACGAAGCGAAGATGTGCACGCACGCCATGCACGCACTCATTCCTCGCACGCACACGCGGGTACACGGGCGGACGCAATTTTGTACCAAGATCCACCACATGTGATAATTTGACGCGTGTAAAGTCGTTCACTTCATTGATGGTCAATTAATACAGCGCATGCAAATTGAGTGGACGTGAGGGCGGAAGAAAGACATTATTACTCCACATGCGAGTAGTTAAATCATGGGTTGCCAGTAGTACTTCCATTGGTCGCCTTCGTATTTTGTGCCAATTTTTGATAGTAACATAATATTTACGCATTTGAGCAGTGTAGTACTTGAAATTTATGTTCCGCTAAACTCATCGCGAGCCGTTTCGGGCCTAGAAACCAAAACCGTCAATTAATCTTTACCTTGTTCCCATCACATTTGAAAGCCTGCTCACACCTACTAGTAGTACGTACCAAACCTGAACGTGTTCCCACTATGCAGGTATTAGTACTAGTGCTAGTACTTAGGTTATAAAAAGGGGAACTACCTAACCGAAAATCACTCTACCTTTCCTCCTCATAAGTGCTTCTTCTTCGTCTGTCGTTGCCATGGCCGGTGAGCAGAGCTCTAGGTCGAGAACTACTCGTAACAAGGGAGTGGCAACCAAGGCTGTGGAAAAAAAGAGAGGGCTCGCCGCCACGCAGAGACCTCGAAAGATCTCTCATGGGCAGGCGATGGCTCCCAGGATCGCCCTAGCCGCGGAGGCGAACATGCCGAGCCGGCGGAGCTGGAGTCGTTATCCCTCGACGACATGCCCGATCAGCTCAATAAGCAGAAGGAGTTCATCCAAGGCTTGATGGAGTTTCTGAAGGAGAGCCTCGACGACATGCCCGTTGAGCTCAATCAGCAGGGGGAGTTGACCGTCGGCTTGGTGATGCTGCTGAAGAAGAGCATTGCCTCGGAGAAGAAGGCGACCGGAGAAATCCTGCGACTTCGGGAGGACAATGCGAAGCTCTGCCACGAGATCGACCTGTTGAAGGAGAAGAACGCGGCTGGAAGAAGCTGCATGAGAATAGTAGTTCCTCGGTGAAGATGCTGCAAGCCCTCACCATGGAACAGAAGGAAGAGTTGGCGAAGCTCCGCATCGAGCAGCCGGCTGCTGTCAAGGTACGTAACACTACTAGGGAAAACCTTATACATAGAATCTTAGCAGCAGCGCGGCATAAAAACAGGCGCTGCTGCTAAGTAGTAGCAGCGCGGCTACGAAAAGCTCGCTACTGGTGCAAACTTAGCAGTAGCGCGTGACGCTTAAACCGCGCTGCTACAAAAATCCACCGACAGTACACAACGACATAAGTTTACCAGTAGCGCGGCACCAGGGAGCGCACTGCTGCTAATGCCATAGTAGCAGCGTGCTTTTTTGTCACCTCGCTGCTGCTAATTTTGAAATTGTGCACAGGGTTGGCCCGTTTAGCAGTAGCGCGTGACAGGAAAGCGCGCTGTTTCTCGGACGCTAGCCATAAAGGCTTCAAAAGCAGACAAGAAGGAGAAGCTAGTTACTTAAGGTTCACGCTAGCGCGAGAGAGGAGTCGTAACCGCCATCTCATGTACTGCATAGTTCCGCTCTCACTCATAGTGATAGCTCTTCTCGCGTATACCTTTGTTTAGATGGATGACGTTGTAGTTGCAAGTATTCGAGACTTGCATGTATCGCTATTTTTGAGATGATGACAAGATACCACTTTGTGTTGGATGATGATTATGACGAGACTATTTGTATGTATATGCTATGATTACATTTGTGGTCTCGCAGGCATTTGTATGTGTATCATGATGACATTTGTATGTGCTAAAGATTCTTCTATAAATCCTGTTCAAATACAAAACAAATATGCCAAAAAAAAACAAAAAACTACTAAAATTAGCAGTAGCGAGTGGAGAAAAGTTAGCAGCAGCGCGGTTGTAGCAGTAGCGCGCACAGGGGAAGCGTGCTATAGCTATTAGCAGCAGCGAGGTTCCTTTAAGCGCGTTGCTGCAACACTTGTGTAGCAGTAGCGCGGGTGGACCAGCGCTAGTGCTATACGTTAGCTGTAGCGCCTTATTAGTAGCGCCGGCCCCCGTGCTACTAAAAGGCCGAAAACCCGCGCTGCTGCTAGGCTTGTCCCTAGTAGTGTAATATGGCCGTGGAACAGATAATGAAGGCTTGCGTCGAGAAATGCCGCGTCATGGACACAATGATGAAGATGGCGGAGGAGACACGCAAGGAGATGGAGGTCGTGGAGGCGATGAAGAAGCAGTTACGACTCTGCGGCGAATTAGATCATTTGGGGTGATAATCATCCTTCTTCTTTTGCTCCTGTGTTTCATCTTTTCCTTCGGGTGTTTCGCCGCACGTGTCACGTTCTCTGTGAGCCATGAATACAACAATGTTTTTTAGGGAATGAATAGAACAATGCTAACAATGAGATGACTAGCAAATTAGATCATTTTTTATCGCCATATGGCACTGGGCTGTCGTGTTTCGTGCTCCTCCGTCGCAGTACTACTCCAGTGGAAAACTTGAGTATACCGCACAGTTCTTTGCTCCTCCTCGATCAGGTCGTCGGCACATTTATACGAGCAGTCAAATCACAAGGCCCCGCCTTCCAGCAGTAATGAGCCGTCAAATCACAAAGGCCCTCGCCTCTCATGAAACCGACCAAGTTAGACTGCCCCGCCCTCTAGCCTTTTAAAAAATGTATACTTTTGTACAGCAGTAGTATCGATGGATTGCACCATGGAGCAAAACTTGAAATTAAAAAAAGGTGGAACATATAGAGAGCGCTCGTCGCCAAATTATGCATATAGTACTATTAAAAAGGCTAGTCACAATAATGGTGTCCAGCACAACCCACCCCTCAAATAAAACTAAGAGGGTGCTTGGATATGTTTTAGTCACATGACTAAAAGTAGTGGGACTAAAACATGCTAGCCTCACCCATGCTTGGATCCAAATACTAAAAAGGCTAAAATCAAGTTAATGAGCATTTATTATCCTCCAAACCCTCCAATCCAGAACTCGCCTGTGTTAAAGGAGAGGAGTTAAATGAGTAGAGAGAGGACTAATCCACATTTTAGTAGGGGTACCCCTGACTAAAAAAATTTAGTATCAAGACTAGTTTTAGCCCCTCTTTAGTCAGGGCTGCTTGGAACTTTAGCCTCTTAAAGCGACTTTTTTTAGTCAGACTAAAACAAGTCCCTTGGATCCAAGCACCCTCTAAGCATCCTGGAATTCTTCGACAAAACTAAGCACCCTGAAATTCTTTAACAACTAAACTACTGGCTATATGATGTTGGCCATATATATTGTACGTATATAATGTGAAGAAACGAGTGGTAGTACTATACCAACTAAAAGATGAAATGTAAGAAATACTAGTATGTACGTACTGAAGAGTTAAAGTAACGAGAAGAAACATAACATAGTTCTGTTGGGGGCTCAGCACAACACACCCCTCAAATTAAATTAAGCACTCCTGAAATTAAACTTTGCAACTATTCCGGTAGACACTGCATTAGAACCACCATGAGCAACGACACTGCCACCTTACTTGGAGTCCTCGTCCATGTCCTCGACTTCGTCCTTGTCCCTCTTCCTCTTGGCCGATACTTCTTTGCTTGAACTGCACACTTGGTTGTTGCTCTTCATCCAACCCTTGTAGATATTGAAGCAAAGGTAGCCATCCATTGCAGCGTAGTGGATGTGGTCTATATCTAGTAAATTCTGCTGCCATGCATGATGATGAAACGTGGAATGAGGTTTCTCCAGTTTACCGTACGAAGGATGAACCATGGCTCCTGCCAGGGTCAGCATTGAAGGCTGACGAGAGGACACCAGCTGATTCTTTTGGAGGTCGAAGGTGTTGCCTACAACGAGGCCTATCGGATGCAGGACTTCTTTGTCGTTACCAAAGTCTACAGTAACGAATTTGACTAGGTTGCTCTCGAGGAAGTCCTTAAAATCCTGGCACTCAACGTCGGCATGGCATATGTGGTAGACCAAGCATAAGTCATGCATGCAAACCTGGATCATGGCAGGCTTCTTCCTCTCTTCGTCCTTTAGATCCTTCTCTAGTCCTAGGACTGTGGTGTACTCAACATCTAGCCCAGTGACCCACTCATCATCTGAGTCTTCGAACATGCGTCTGAAGCGAGAAAGGCATCCTTTCACCGTCACAGAAGAACGGGTGTAGATGACGTCGAACTCATCGCCGGTGATGGTTCTAACCTTGTACTCACCGCCGATCGTGGAGATTTGGGGTGCCATGGATTTGGGAGGAGGGTTAGGATTAGTGAAACTACCGTAATGTGAATGGACGGGACGACTAGGAGCGAACCGCCATAGTATTGAAGGACGTGAGGGGACGAGTAGGAGCGAACTACTAGCGTGCGAACGGCAGGGTAGTGGCTTTCCATTCTCCCATGATACGGGCTTCCGAGAGCCCATGGATCTAAGATCGAACGGTTGCATGGCGTGATTCTAGACCTATGGGTGAATATCCTATCCTGGAGGGTTATTCTGCAAATTTTCAGCAACTTAGCATGCGACCGTTTGATCTCAGATCCAAGGGCTGCCAGCAGCCCGTATCATGGTCACGCCTACCACGACCGTCGCGTCGCTCACGCGGTCGCGCCCTTGGAGATTTAACACGGTGCGTTAGGCTATCTGATGTTGGCATGTCATACATAGTCATCACTTAGTCACTCATACTACAACAAGGTTGGCTATAAGTGTATTTTTTTACTCCTCTCTATCTCTTTCTTCGTACTCAAGGAAGAAACGGGGCTAATAAACGCGTGTATTAATTGCATTTGCCAAGGAGTGACCTCTTCCAATGAAATGGTGTTGCTAAGTTTGCTTCATTTAATTAGCTATAGACTCAAAATTGTCTTTTCACCTAGGTACCCGTGCTTAGCACCGTTTCTTTCTTGGGTCACCAAACTAGTCTCTCTCTTCTTGATTAACTTGCCACATCAGACTTTATGCTTATGTGGCAAGCTTAAGCACCTGTAGGAGCAAGTAAAAGTAAGTACAATAGTGTGCTTTACATGGCATTTTTGCATATGTGGAGGAAAGAGAAGTGGGCTCTCATGCAAGAGCCAGCCTCTACTACATGGTGGAACATTGGGAGAGGCACATGTATGGAGGTGGTCAGGAATCTGGGAGACTCACGCCAGTCGTAGCGCCGCGGTTAAAATGATAATGGGAAGTCAAATCACGGGGCCCCACCTGTCCAGCAGTAACTCGCTGTCAAATCACACAGCTCTACGTTTGCAGCAGCCTACTCCCTCGTCTTCTCGTGTCTCTGTCGAACTGACTAGGCGGAACTTCCCCGCCACCTACCGCGCAGGAAAAGCCCCGCCCTCGACATTTAAATAGTATATAGTATACTAATTTTGTATCCATGGATTGCGCCCGCGTCATGGAGCAAAGCATCTAGAAAACGGAGGAGAGATGGTGGTCTTGCAATAGAGAAGAGGGAGAGGTGAGACGGTGGTTTTGGAATGGAGATGATCGAGAGGAGAGGAGGTGGTTTGGCAATGGAGAAGAGGGAGAGGAGCGTGCGGCAGCGATTTAGGATTGGACGAGAGGGTCAGCGCGCTCTGACTGGATAAAAATCAAAATCAATTTACCCTTCAATTAAGAAAGCGACCCCACATTAACTAGTCTCCCTTTTATTCTGGGTCATAATTGACCATGATTTTCACACATAAAATATATGTCATACGTTGTATACAAGGCCACTATCAAAATTACAATTTGCAACTATACAAGGCCACTAACATTAATCGAGGCAAAATTGATGGCATTTGCCTCATACTAGCACCCGAGGACATTAATATCCCTTGTGTGCATGCGGGAGTGAGAAGGTTAGCTTGCATTCCCAACATTAATCAACCAATGAGGAGTAAGAGGGTTGGCTTGTTGTGCTTGGGAGAGAAAAACCACATTAATTAACATGACAAGCAAGGTGACAAGCTAGCTTGCAACATTGACTTAAACATAGCATTGATTTTTACCTTGGTACCTGTAATATGAGTTTGTGGCCTTGTATACAAAAATGGAGGGAGTATAATTTGAAAGTACATTCAGATACGAACCAAACGATACAATTTTTGGTGACATGCATTCACATTTTGCTTGTCAAATACAGTACGTGGTCAAAATTTGACCCAAAATACGTGAAACAACAAAAAAAAATACTTCCAAGACCAGCGCCGCTCTTCCGCTCTTCTCCTCTTAAACCACCGCCGCTCCTCTCCTATTCCAATCTAAATGCAGCGCCGCTCCTCTCTTCTTCCATTTCAAAACCACCGCCCCTCCTCTCTTGTTCCAGTCCAAAACCAGCACTGCTCCACTCCTCTTCCATTCAAAAACCACCGCCGGTGAGTGAAGGTGCTGTGGAGAAGTAGATCGATGGAGGAGTACAACCGATACGTGAGTATCGCAAACGGTGACCTTGTGAAGCTAGCTAGGATGTTGGAGATACAGTCTTGGTTTGACAACAAGGACCAACTAGCGGCGACGGCGATATCCATGGCCAAATATCTGCAACCGAGCGAAAAGGCGGCGATACTCCCGGAGGGAGTCGCGCCGGAGTACATAGAGCTGCTCCTCTGGGCCATGGAGCAAACTGAGTCACCGAATCCGATTGTGAGGGAGCGGTGGTGGGAGTATCGATCCCAGATGGAGCATCCACTAGAGATTGAAGGATCGAGCATCTACAGGGTGCCTTTTGTGAGGGTGTCCTGCCAGAGCGAGCCGGTGGAGTCTTCGTCGACCGAACCCAACTGCAAGAGGAGAAAAGCAGTTGGCCCGACGACGCTTCCCCTCCATCGTCTCCGTCGCCGTTCACATCGTCTCACGGGGCGGCTGTCTGCCGCCGAGGAATAGGAGGGGGCTGCCCCCCAGCCCAATAGTCGGGCAGGCTGTGAATTGTCAGGAGGAGCTTAGGGTTGTCAGTATTTGCAGGTTGCGAATTGTGTTTTGTGTTGTGTATTTTGAGAGTACTTTCAGATATGAATGTCTTTTGAATTTCAGATTTGCAGTATTGAGCATATGAAGTATTTTATGAATTCTAGATATCTATTTTTAGCACTTAAAAATGTAGTTTCATAGGAGTATAAAAGTGCAGACAATGTGATTCTCAGAGAAAAAAATGCAAGTTTTAGTTTCAGATAATAAACTGCAAGTTGAGTTTCAGATAAGAAACTGCAACTTTCAGAGGCAGAGCATTTATATTAACACAGCCATTTCAAACAGGGTTAACATCATGTTGGAAGTTTTATTCATGGTCAAAAATGGAACTACCAGCCAGTTAACATCATGCTGATCAACAGTCATGCATAGCACATCTTCATATGATGCACAGTCAAAATGCCCACACAATGTCGTGTGTGCAAAACACAGAGAAAACGAGGGATGAAGTTTTGGCAAGTGTTGGCCGTGGTTTTGGGCTGCCCCGTCCAGGCTTTCATTTTTAACATGCGCAGCCCATATCCTCGGATGGGAGGTCCATAGGCCTATTTGTATTTTCTTAGGGCCGTCATGTATCGACCGGCCTATGGACCTCCCATCCGAGGTTTTATTTTAGGCAGCCCAGTTTATGTATTTTTTGAAGAAAACGCAGAGGTCTGTTCTATTTTTCTATATAAGAATAGGAACGCCAGGTCCAACTTATGTTTCCCTTCTAACTATATTATATATATTTAAATTATTTTATATGTTGACTGTTTAGTTCGCATAATTGGCAAATAGATGACCGCTCTCGCGATCCCCTTCACCCCCGCCACCACCTCCACCCTCGCCGCCGCCCCCGCCACTACCTCCACCCTCGCCGCCGCCATAGATCTCGCCGCCACCCCCCGCCTCCTGACTCCGGGCGCGCCTGCCCCCCTCAACAAGTCCGCTCGCGCGCCCCATGGAGTCGCCGGCCATATCCATGGGGGAATGGCTGGAAGACAGGCAGATGTACAAGATGCATCTCCCACATGTCTACAAAGCCTTCCCGTGGATGCTCCAGCCGCTCGACTCCGTCGCGCCGGCAGTGCTGCGGGAGACTCGAGGGAGGAGATGGAGAGAGGGGGCGATGCGGATCCGCGACGACGCTCTGTCCTGGACCCAGTGCACAGAGGAATGGAGGGAAGCAGAGGAGGAAGCTGCGATGGAGGAAACCGAGGAGACACCGAATCCGTTCTCTCACTTGCGCAGGTATGCTCGGATGTGCAAGGATCATGTGGATTGGGAGCTGCTGAATCTAGCCCTGCGGATCTACTTCGAAGGAGATTTCTTGGAGAAGCACAGGATTCCCCACCCCAGTGAGCCGCCTATTGCGTTCGTTCGATGGGAGAAACGAGAAGTGAATTCAGGAGATCCACCCCATGCTGCAAGATGGGAATGCTTGACTGGACTCCTGCCCACCAGCACGCCACCGGAGCCGGAGCAGGTGGATCCCCTACCTTACCTCTCCCCCAAACCTACAGAATATTGAAATTAGGCTTGCAATCTGCTTCAATTGAGCTGTCTGGTGGTTATTTCTGCTTCCTAAGAGACAACATCTGGCTGGAGGATGAGAAGGAACCAGGAACTCCGATGAATTTCACCTATCACAATGGGGGGGAGCGCCGGTTGGGCAGTGGTACGGGCCACCTCTGCCCCAAATGGGTGCACAATCTGGGCAGGCTCCTGTAATTGCCCAAGATCAATATGTTGGTGGTTCTGACTCTCAGATCGGTTGGAAATCTCAAGGCAAGAATCAGCAAAAGAAGAGATAGGACATCCAGAAAAGTGCTCCTGCCCCTGCTCGGGCCTTATGGCATACTCTGAGGTGATCTGCTACAACTGTGGGGAACCAGGGCATCATTTGGATAAATGTGTCAAGCCCAAGAGTTGTTTTATCTTCAAAATGGTTACCCATAAAGTTGAGAATTGCATTGTTAGAAGGAAAACCCACAGTTCTGCTAGATATGTTGGAAGTGCTGCTCCAGGATTATGTCCACCATTGACAGAATTTTCTGTGACACGGAATTAGATAGTTTCTTTTCCCTTTATAGTTGTAGAGCTCTGCCCAGATGTGGTAGTGACCACACTCCTTTGCTCTAGGACTCTGGTCTTAACCAAACTCCAAAGAGCAATAGTTTTAAATTTGAAAAGTGGTGGTTGCTTACAGAAGATTTTACTGAGCTAGTCAGGAAAATCTGGAATGAGCCTACTGGGAGCAGCTGCCCCCTAGAAAATTGGCAGATCAAAATCAGGAGATTTAGAAGAACTACCAAAGGGTGGAACTCCAATGAGGAAGCTAATCTTAGAAGATACAAAAGGCTTCTCCTCCTTGAGTTTGATTCTCTAGATATTAAGGCGGAAACCACTGACCTCTCTAATGCTGAGACTAATAGATTAAACTTTGTCCATGGAGAGCTCAAGAAAATTTGGCTTCAAGAAGAATCAAAGTCAAACAAAGGTCTAGAGATAGGAACATTAAGGAGGGTGATAGAAATACTACTAACTTCCATGCAGTAGCTAACCATAGGAGGAGGAAAACCCTCATTCACTCCCTTCATGGCCCTAATGGCCATGTTACCGAGGTAGATGAGATGCTGAAAGTGGCTAGTGACTTCTACAAAGACCTGTTTAAGAAAGAAAACCCTTCTAGGTTCTCTCTACAAAAAAAAATTTCTCTGCTTCTGAAAAAGTCTCTCCTACTGAAAATGAGCTGCTAGAAGCCCCTTTTTCAGAGACAGAGGTGAAGGAAGCCATTTTTAGCTCTTATCCTGATGGGGCTCCTGGTCCTGATGGGATTCCCTTCTTGTTTTACCAGCATTTTTGGGACTTGGTGAAAAATGATCTCTTAGATCTTTTCCAAGCCTTTCATAGAGGAGAGTTTGATCTAGCAACTTACTCATGGAGGGTCTGTTGGGGTCAAGTTAAATAACTATGAAAGTGATTTTTTCCTTACTGGTAAAGGCCTTAGGCAAGGTGACCCCATCTCCCCGCTTTTGTTTAATTTAGTAGTGGACGTTCTTACTAAAATGCTGAGCATAGCTGCTGATCATAGTCTGATTGCAGGGCTCTGTCCTGAGGTCTGCCCTGGTGGCATCATCTGCCTTCAATATGCAGATGATACCATCATTTTCTTAGACAATGACTCCACACATGCTAGCAATCTGAAAACTGTTCTAACCTGGTTTGAACAAGTCTCGGGCATGAGAATCAACTACTCTAGAAGTGAACTCATCCCGGTCAACATGGATGATCAGGAGTTAGCTGACTTCCTCTCTATTCTAGTCTGTAATAAAGGTAACTTCCCCATTAGGTACCTAGGTATCCCTCTCCACTATGATAAACTAAGGAGAGAGGATATCCAACCCCTTCTGGATAAAATCATTAAAAGGATTGCTGGGTGGAGGGGCAAACTTCTCTCTTACAGAGGTAGATTGATCCTCATACAAGCTTGTTTGGCTAGCATTCTAGTGTATCTCATCTCCTTCTTCAAGTTCCCTAAATGGGCAGTGAACCTCATCAATTCTCAGATGTCTCATTGCTTGTGGAATGATTTTGAGGGAAATAGGAAGCTACACCTTGCTAATTGGGCCCTAGTCTCTATGAAAAAAGATTTTGGAGGCCTAGGCATACCTAACCTCCAAGAAATTAGCATTTGTCTTCTAGGGTCTTGGATTAAAAGATTCTACGAGGAAGACCTGAAACCCTAGAAGCTTCTTATTGCCCATAAATACCTAGGAAATAAACCTAATATTTTTGTCCCTTCCTCCAACCCTAAGACCTCTAGATTCTGGAAAGAATTAAAATCTATTATGCATGCTCTGAAATTTGGCTACAGATGGAACATAGGGGATGGGAGCAGAACCAGGTTCTAGGAAGATACTTGGTTTGGCACATCCCCCCTAGTAGTCAATTTTGGCCTATTTACTCTGTCCGCAATGAGCTTAACAAAAGTGTCAATGAAGTTTGGGACGGTCAATGCCTAAAACTCTCTTTTAGAAGGAACTTTAGTGATAGTCTCATGGAACAATGGTTACAGTTGGAGGAAATTGCCAAAAGCATTACCTTTACTGCCGAGCCGGATGCCCTGATTTGGCAGCTGGACAATAAGGGAAAGTATTCCTCCAGCTCCCTCTATCATGTTATCAACTTTAGAGGGGTTCAACCCGTGTTTATCCCTGCTGTCTGGAAATTGAGAGTTCCCCCTAAAATTCATGTATTTCTCTGGCTTCTCTCCAAAAACAAATTGATGACTAGGGATAACCTTAGGAAGAGACACATCATCAAACCCCTTGATTGTGTTTACTGCTTGGAACAAGAGTCTTGTTCTCACCTATTTTTTGAATGTATAGTTGCTAAACATCTCTGGGCCCACATTGAGGAATATTTCTCTAGTCAGATTGGCTCATCCTTCGAATCTGTCGCCAGATTCTAGATTGCTACCAAAAAGTGCTCAGTTTTAAACATTGTTAGCTCAGCTGTCCTTTGGTGCCTCTGGAAATATAGAAATGCTATGATTTTCAGTAACACCTCCTGGATTTCCATTCTGCAGGTCTTGAGGTTGATCAGGAACATGGTGAGGAACTGGGCGATTCTCTCCTCCGGATCGGACAAGGACAAGTTGATGAGCTTCATGGAAACCCTAACAAGATCCCTCCAGAAACCGTTGGCGATCACGTGTGGCTGAACAAGGCTCGACCTGCTGTGGGGCTGGACCCATGGGCTCGTCTCAAGATCTCTAATGAAGATGATGGGCACCTGGTGCCGAAAAAGAGGGACATCCACCATGCTATGCCTTCCAGCCCGGTGTCTCCGCTTGCTTACTGGTCGCCGCAGGCTGACACGACCCCTCGACTGAAGACCATGAAGGCTTCGCTGGACCCTCCTTGTGTCATTTGAGTGCTCTATCCGCTCTGCCTTATGCGCCGCTCGGGTGATTTGTGTTATTCAGAGAACTTGTTCATCCACCCCCATAGTTTGTAGCTTTTCTACCTTCCCTTTCGAACTGCTCTTTGAGCTGTTGTATCAGAATATGTTGTGGTTTCGTTCTCAGCAATGGAACCGGGGAGATGCTCCCTGTTTTTCTAAAAAAAATTATTTTATATGTTATTATATATTATTTTTATTGTCATCATATGTTTAACAGATACTTACATATGTCAGAAAACAATATCCCACATCTTATTAACTTATAAAAATAATTTCTTAACAAATAAAATCCTGGATTGTTTTGGCATGAAAATCCTAGTGATTGTGTACAAAAGTTTGGTAAGATTTAAGGACGAATGTAATAATATCACTTATTATTTAAATATATTTATAACAAAATGCTCAGCCTCTTTTTATTTTTTGATAACATTGCTGGCCCAACCCAACATTATAATTAGAATCAGCCCAGCAAAATCGTGTATTTCGAGAAAGTGCAAATGGGTTCTAATTTTTTAGGAAATAAAATAAACGGGCCGCATGGACGCTACATTATTTGTTCACCCAACCCAGCTAATGGCTGTAATTCAAAAAAGATCAAATTGACTGTAAATTCTACTGCGCAAAAAAAAGACTGTAAATTCTGAAAAAATGGGTTGAATACGTGCCACATTTTTGGAGGCTGAAATGTGGGCCAATAGGTCGAAGCAATGCAAGTCGTTGTCAATTTAGTCAACAAATGATTCTGACATGTTAGTTGTTGGATTTACATCCAACGACCGGCATCCATCTTCAATCTCTCGTCTTCTTCCTCCAGCGCCGCCGGGGCCACCTCCCGCCTCCTGCTTCTAGCAGCTCTGCTTAGCACGCTTCGCTATGAAGGGCTACTCCATCGTTGGCCAGGCCATCCCTCCACCCTCCACACCTCATGTTCTTCTCCACCGACTGCCGAACCACACCGCACTAGAACTAGTTAACCCTCGTACACCTCTCTGTCTGCGACTCTACTCCCGTGTCTTCCCATCTCCAGCTCGTTGCTGTCCGGGGCCTCGCCTCGTCCACCACCTTGGATGCACTCGTCGCGGCATGGTCAACATGGTCAACGAACGACACCATCGGAAGTAGACGGGGATGGAGGGCTTTGTCAACTTAGTCAATATGAACGATTCTAGCTCCTATTACCGTACGATGTTCATCCAATGGCCGTAGTGCTTCTTCAACCTCTGGTCTTCTTGCTCCAGCCGCCCAAACCAGCGCCGGTCGTGCCGCGTGCTCCTGCCTCCCGTGGTCGGCTGTGATGCCACGGAGGCCTCACCGCCCCCTACTACTCCCACTGCTGGCCAGGTCATCCCTGTACTCACCCACACCCCCTGTTATTCTGCGGCGACAGCAGCCTCACACCGCAGCCGAACCAGTGAACCCTCTTACTCCTCTTCACGTGGGCATCCACTGCTGCGTCTTCCCCGGCTCCAAGTCGTCCCCTTCCTAGTCCTCGTCGTGGTCCACCACCCTGGTGCTCTTCGCGTAGCATGGTCAACGTGGTCAACGACCGACTTCCATCGGAAGAGTACTATACGTGGAGAGGCTGATAGCTGGGTCCACGACAGCCGCAAGGAAGGGCCTCCTTATTACGCGGAAAATAATTATTCCTCCACCTGACAGCGGGGACCCACCGGACGGGCCACCAGTATTTTGCGAAAAAAATCGTTTCCCCCTGACTGTTGGGACCCACCGGACGGGCCATCGTATTTTGCAAAAAAAATGTTCCCCCCGCTGTCAGCTCGGACCCACCGAAAGTGCCTCCTTATTACGCACAAAAAAATGAATACTCCCTCAACTAGCTGGGAACCACCTTGCTGGGAGGCTGACTTGTGGGCCTACTAAGTTGACGGGGACGAAGGGCTTTGTCAACTTAGTCAATATGAACGATTCTAGCTCCAGTGACCGTACGATGTCCATCCAACAGTCGTAGTGCTTCTTCAACCTCTGGTCTTCATGCGCCAGCCGCCCAAAGCAGTGCCGGTCATGTCGCATGCTCCTGCCTCCCGTGGCCGGCTGTGCTGCCGCAGAGGCCTCACCGTCCCCTACTATTCCCACGGCAAGCCAGGCCCTACGGCGACGGTAGCCTCACACCGCAACCGAACCAATGAACCCTCGTAGTCCTGTCTGCGCGGGCTTCCACCGCCGCGTCGCCCCCTTCCTAGGCCTCGCCGTCGTCCACCGCCGTGGTGCTCTCCGCATGGCGTGGTCAACGTGGTCAAGGAACGACTTCCATCGGAAGAGTACTGTACGTGGAGAGTCTGACAGCTGGGTCCACGGCCACAGCCCAGTTTTTTTGTGATTTGCCAAGTAAGTTGCTTTGTCAGGCCTATTGGGCTGCAAATCTTTCAAGACGAGGAGAGCTTTCATTCAGCTGGCCGAGAAAATGGCCCATCAGTAATGAGAAATGGGTTGTACATTTTTAAAACACATCAAACCGGCAATTAGTTTCAAATATCTTTTTTTCATTTCAAGATTTTAAATTACATTAATTTTTATGCATGGAGAATTTGTTGGATTTATATTGATACATTTATTTTTAAAATTAGTTTGAATGTGAGTCGAAATTTCGGGATTAAAAACAGTTCGGACCGCACCGAAATATGCAAAATTTCGTATAATTTTTTAACCGTTGCCACAATATGGGCTGTAATGCTAACAAAAGCAATATGGGCTCCAAAAAAACCTTAAGAATTAGCAAATGGGCTGTAAATTATTAGAAATAATGGCAGATGGGTTGTATGCTGTTTTCCACAGATTTGAGGCTTTCCTAAAAAAAGGTTGACGCACAAGCACTGACTGTTGGATGTCCATCCAACGGCCATCGTGCTTCTTCAATCTCTGCTCTTCCTCCTCCAGCCGCTCAAACAAGCGCCGGCGGGACTGCCTGCTCCCTCCTCCTCACAGCCGGTTGTGCTGTCGCGCAGGCCTCACCGCCCGACCGTACTCCCACCGCTGGCCTAGCCATCCCTCTACTCACCCACACCAGCTGTTATTCTCCGGTGACGGCAGACGAACCAGTAAACCCTCGTACAGTCGTACTCCCCTCCACGTGGGAAACAACTGCCGAGTCTTCCCTGCCTCCGTGTCGTCCCCTTTCTAGGCCTCGCCGTCGTCCACCGCCCTGGTGCTCTCGGCGTGGCGTGGTCAACATGGTCAAGGAACGACTTCCATAGGATGTGGACTGTACGTGGAGAGGCTGACAGCTGGGTCCACGGCCACAGCAAGGAAGTGCCTCCTTATTACGCGGAAAATAATGATTCCTCCACCGGACAGCTGGGACCCACCGGACGGCCCACTGTATTTCGCGAAAAAAACGTTTCCCCCTGACTGCTGGGACCCACCAGCTACATCTTCGCACGCAAGAAAGTGCGTCCGGGCAAAAAAAACGATTCGCCCCCTGACTGCTCGGACTGACCATCTACATCTTCGCAGGCAAGGAAGTGCCTGACAGTCGGGACCCACCTGGTCGAAGCGTCCGTAGCATTGTCATTCTGGTCGCGAACGTGTACGTACATACTGGTCGATGTACAGGCACGCACGTGTCGTAGTAGAGGCGTGCACGTAGCATTTACACGTACGTACAGCGGCCAGGGTGCAAGAAAGAAAATACGGCCATGTATGTGTACATACGGGCAGGGTCTCGAACGCCTACTCGCGCATACGTACGGCCAGGTCTCATGTACATGGCTGGGTTGGAACGGAGAAACAACGTCGTCGTCATGTTCATGGGGAGGCAACGGACTGCGTCGTGTTCATGGGGAGGCAACGGAATGCGTCGTGTTCATGGGGAGGCAACGGAATGCGTCGTGTTCATCGGGAGGGCTTGGACGGAACAGGCGATGGAAACGAGGCCTGGCGTACTGCAGAACGGAGGAAACAGCCTTGTGTTCGACCGGCCACGTTCGAAACGGGATCCTGTTCATCGGGAGGGGTCTGGCGTACCGCAAAACGGAGGAAACGGACCTCCTACGGTCGAAACGGGGGTCCTGTTGATCGGGAGGGGTGTGGCGTACCGCAAAACAGACGAAACGGACTTGTGTTGGAGCGCTACGGTCGAAACGGGGGTCCTGTTCATCGGGAGAGGTGTGGCGTACTGCAAAACAGGACTCCACGGGATATTGTTCATCTCCACCGTCGACCTCCTCCAGCCTCCACGGGCTCCTATTGATCCAGCCTCCACGGGCTCCTATTCATCCAGCCTTCACCGTGCGCTACTCCACCGTCTACTGTTCAACCACCCCTCCACCGTCTACTGTTCATCCAGCCCTCCACACCACGGGGTCCTGTTCAACCACCCCTCCACGGGCACCCCTCCACCGTCTACTGTTCATCCAGCCCTCCACACCACGAGGTCCTGTTCATCCACCCCTCCATGGGCACCCCTCCACCGTCTACTGTTTATCCAGCCCTCCACCACACCACGGGGTCCTGTTCATCCAGAGGCAACGCCACCGCTCACTATTCATCCAAACCCCCGCAATGCTCACTGTTCATCCCAGAGGCAGCATCGATCGGCTTCATTTAGCAGCAGTAGCGAAGGAATCGCTTCATCGGGTTCAGTTAACATCCATCGATCGATCGCTCGGGTTCAGTAACGCGTAGCCTGCAATGCAATCGCTCGGGTTCAGTTAAAGCCCAACGGCTCACTCGGGTTCAGTTAGAGCCAACGCCTCGCACACACGCGCGTATGTGTACGAGAGAAACGCGCATCGCTCGGCCCCTGACCTCCCACCATAACCGGGAACTCCCCGAAATTTTCCTCCCCCTCGCTTCTACCATGGTTTTTTCTGTCATGGACGGCCCAAAGAAAGTCATGCAGTTGCGTCTCCGGCCCGCCTAGGACAAAAAGCCCATTTTCTGTCATGATTTTTTGTCATAGAAGTAGGATCCCACCACATCTATGATGATACCGGGTTTTGTCACAATTATCGTCATAGAAGTGTCATATGTATGATAGAAAAAAAATCATTCGGCCCAAAATGTCACGGATGTGTCTTTTTTTTGTAGTGCAAGCACAGGCGCGGAGTCCCGAGGAATTAAGCAAAGGTTTCCATATCGGTCCAACAAGGCCAGGACCACTAGGACAGTAGAATGGAGGTCATCGCAGAGCCCACCGCGGAGTCACCACCAGAGGCTTTTCCAAGCGAAGACCACTTTTGTCAAGATAATGTGTACGAGTTGTCCCCCTTCGAATTTGGCTGTTGTGGGATCCCTTCCCGCGTATATTTGGGAAGAGAACCAAGGCCACTACAAATAGGACTTAGACACCAACATAGAGGGGGGATCAATTCCACCCTGACCATCCACTAGCTCATCGAGCTCGAGAACACCTCACCTCCCGAGGTTGTTCTACCACTATACTAGTTCATCCTCAGCCCCTCGAGGCAATCCACCACAAAGCTGGAGTAGGGTATTACACCGCAAGGTGGCCCGAACCAGGATAAACTACTATGTCTCTTGTCCGTTGGGTTTGTCGAGCTAGGCCTTGGAATCACTAAACAGGCAGACTAGGGTGGACGAGTTCTTCGCACGCACCCAATGTTCGAACCTCTCAAGGGTCTGCGGAATCCTGAATCCGACATTGCTCGAGTCCAACCGCTCCGCCCGTGAGATCCCTCTCACCCGTTGGCGGTATCACCAGCGGGCAATGATGGGGTCACCTAGTACTGGTAGGGTCATGGACCTGACATCTAGGACCCACAAAGGGTCCCACAACACCATTGGTAGGTCCTTGGACTGTAGGCGCACTCGGATGCGGGCCCTCAAAGATCCACTCGGATAGACTGTACGCGCACTCGGATGCGGGCCCTCAAAGATCCACTCGGATAGACCAACGCGATAAAGGGGTTGTCAATCCCTTCACGGTCACTTATGAGAGTGAGATCTGATAGAGATAATAATAATAATAAGATAAATATTTTTGGTATTTTTATGATATAGATTGGAAAATAAAGATTGCAAAATAAAATAGATTGGAAACTTATATGATAAAAGATAGACCCGGGGGCCATCGGTTTCACTAGTGGCTTCTCTCAAGATAGCATAAGTATTACGGTGGGTGAATAAATTATTGTCGAGCAATTGATAGAATTGAGCATAGTTATGAGAATATCTAGGCATGATCATGTATATAGGCATCACGTCCGCGACAAGTAGACCGAAACGATTATGCATCTACTACTATTACTCCACACATGGACCGCTATCCAATATGCATCTAGAGTATTAAGTTCATAAGAACAGAGTAACGCATTAGGCAAGATGACATGATGTAGAGGGATAAAATCAAGCAATATGATATAAACCCCATCTTTTTATCCTCGATGGCAACAATACAATACATGCCTTGTTGCCCCTACTGTCACTGGGAAACGACACTGCAAGAGTGAAACCAAAGCTAAGCACTTCTCCCATTGCAAGAAAGATCAATCTAGTAGGCCAAACCAAACTGATAATTCGAAGAGACTTGCAAAGATAACCAATCATACATAAAAGATTTCAGAGAAGAATCAAATATTGTTCATAGATAAACTTGATCATAAACCCACAATTCACCGGATCTCGACAAACACACTGCAAAAATAGTTACATCAAATAGATCTCCAAGAAGATCGAGGAGAACATTGTATTGAGATCCAAAGAGAGAGAAGAAGCCATCTAGCTAATAACTATGGACCCGAAGGTCTGAGGTAAACTACTCACACATCATCGAAGGGGCCATGGAGTTGATGTAGAGGCCCTCCGTGATCGATTCCCCCTCAGGCAGAGCTCCGGAAAAGGCCCCAAGATGGGATCTCTTGGGTACAGAAGGTTGCGTCATTGAGATAGAGTTTCGTGGTGCTCCTGGATGTTTTCGGGGTATATGAATATATATAGGAGGAAGAAGTAGGTCGGTGGAGCCACGAGGGGCACAGGAGGGTGGAGGGCGCGCCCAGGGGGGTAGGCACGCCCCCTACCTCGTGGCCTCCTTGTTGGTTTCTTGATGTCCACTCCAAGTCCCCTAGATCACTTTTGTTCCAAAAATAACTCTCCCGAAGGTTCCATTCCGTTTGGATTTTGTATGATATTAGTGTTCTGCGAAACACTGAAAAAGGAAAATAACAGCAATTTTCACTGGGCCTTGGGTTAGTAGGTGAGGGAGTCCTAGATTAGGGGGTGTCCGGATGGCCGGACTATACCTTCAGCCGGACTCCTGGACTATGAAGATACAAGATTGAAGACTTCGTCCCGTGTCCGGAAGGGACTTTCCTTGGCATGGAAGGCAAGCTTGGCGATGCGGATATATAGATCTCCTACCATTGTAACCGACTTTGTGTAACCCTAACCCTCTCCGGTGTCTATATAAACCGGAGGGTTTTAGTCCATAAGACAACATACAGAACAACAATCATACCATAGGCTAGCTTCTAGGGTTTAGCCTCTCCGATCTCGTGGTTGATCTACTCTTGTACTACCCATATCATCAATATTAATCAAGCAGGACGTAGGGTTTTACCTCCATCAAGAGGCCCAAACCTGGGTAAAACTTCGTGTCCCTTGCCTCCTGTTACCATCCGGCCTAGACGCACAGTTCGGGACCCCCTACCCGAGATCCGCCGGTTTTGACACCGACATTGGTGCTTTCATTGAGAGTTCCTCTGTGTCGTCGCCGTCAGGCTTGATGGCTCCTACGATCATCAATAGTGATGCAGTCCAGGGTGAGACCTTCCTCCCCAGACAGATCTTCGTCTTTGGTGGCTTCGCACTGTGGGCCAATTCACTTGGCCATCTGGAGCAGATCGAAAGCTATGCCCCTGGCCGTCAAGTCAGATTTGGAAGTTTAAACTACACGGCTGACATCCGCGGGGACTTGATCTTCGACGGATTCGAGCCACCGCCGAGCGCGCCGCACTGTCACGACGAGCATGATCTAGCTCTGCCACCGAACAGTGCCCTGGAGGCCGCACCCGCATCGACTTCAACCCTTAATTCGGAGCCAACTGCGCTGATTGAGGATGGGTGGTTGGACGCCGCCTCGGGGGCTGCGATCCCAACGGCAATCGAGCCGAACACCAGCCCCGCACTCTGCGAGACTCGTGACTCCAAGGAGCCGGACTCCTCTCCGGACTCCGAACCCTCCGCCCCCCTGCCGATCGAATCCGATTGGGCACCGATCATGGAGTTTACTGCCGCGGACATCTTTCAGCACTCGCCTTTCGGCGACATTCTGAAGACACTAAAGTCTCCCTCTTTATCAGGAGAGCCCTGGCCGGACTACGGTCGGCAAGGTTGGGATACGGACGATGAAGAAATTCAAAGCCCACCCACCACCCACTTTGTAGCCACTGTCGACGATTTAACCGACATGCTCGACTTCGACTCGAAAGACATCGACGGTATGGACGCCGATGAAGGAGACGATGAAGAACCAGCGCCTATTGGGCCCTGGAAAGCCACCTCATCATATGATGTATACATGGTGGACGCACCAAAAGATGACGACGAGGAGCGGAAGGACGCACCGAAGGATTGTTCCCTCGAGAAGCAGTCAAAGCGGCGACGCAAGCGCTGCCCCAAATCCCACCTCGACAGAAATAATGATCACACAGACCCAGCACTGGAGCAGGGTGAACCGCTGCCGGACAACGGCAATTCGGATAATCAAACCGAACAAACAAATTCTATCAAGGATAATGGTCCGTACGACATAACGCCGGACAGGCACCCGGAGCAGCAGAATGCCCGTAAAAGGCTTGTTGCTACCGCGAGGAGTCTTAAAAAGCAGAAGCAAAGGCTCAAAGCTGCGCAAGACACACTCCAAATCAAATGGAGTAAAATACTCAACACAGCAGCGAGGTACGGCGACAATCGCCCCTCCAAGAGCTACCCAAAGCGAAAGCTGCTACCAGAATTCGATGAGGAGGCCTCAGACCCCCCCACAACCAAATATCAAAGCAGCCACCTGGCCGGATAGACGACCCCTCTACCAACACAGAGCGGCATACAATGCCACTCACAATACAACACGCGACCCATGCGAGGGCTCGCACCCAAAGGACGGCGCAACAAGATCCATCTATGGACCACGCAAGCGCACCCCAGCATACAATGCAACACAACAAACATCCGAACAGCGCGGTACACCCAGCTACAGGGGTGCCGCACACCCCCGATGTTTCACCGATGAGGTGCTGGACCATGAATTTCCAGAGGGATTCAACCCGTAAACATAGAGACATACGACGGAACAACAGACCCTGGGGTCTGGATTGAAGACTACATCCTTCATATCCATATGGCTCGAGGAGATGATCTCCATGCCATCAAGTACTTACCCCTCAAGCTCAAAGGGCCAGCTCGTCACTGGCTTAAAGGCCTCCCCGAAAGCTCCATTGGAAGTTGGGAAGAGCTTGAAGACGCCTTTCGGGCAAATTTTCAAGGGACTTATGTCCGTCCTCCGGATGCGGATGATTTGAGTCATATAACTCAACAGCCCGGAGAGTCAGCCCGAAAGCTTTGGAACAGGTTTCTTACTAAAAAGAACCAGATTGTCGACTGTCCGGACGCCGAAGCCTTGGCAGCTTTTAAGCATAGCGTCCGTGACGAATGGCTCGCCAGACACCTCGGCCAAAACAAGCCGAGAACGATGGTCGCATTAACAAGCCTCATGACCCGCTTTTGCGCGGGTGAGGACAGCTGGCTAGCCAGATGCAGCACCAGCGACCCCAGTACATCTGAAGCTAGAGATGGAAACGGGAAATCACGGTGCAACAGCAATAACAAACGCCGAAATAAAGAAGACAGCACGAAGGGCACGGCAGTAAACGCCGGATTAAAAAGCTCTCGGCCAGGTCAAAAGCTGCCCTCTAAAGGCACCAAGGATGAACTGTCCAGCCTCAACAAAATTCTGGACCAAGTATGTCAGATCCATAGTACCCCTAGTAAACCTACTAATCATACCCACAGAGAATGTTGGGTCTTCAAGCAGTCCGGCAAGCTCAACGCCGTACACAAGGGGGAGGATACACCAAGTGAAGACGAGGACGAGCCTCCCAAGCAAGACACTGGGGAACAAAAGAAATTTCCACCAGAAGTCAAAATAGTAAACGTGTTACACGTGATCAAGGGAAAAAACAACGCGGCACTCCCAAGAAAATATACCCAAGTGCCTGTCACCGTGAAGTCCTGCCACTGGTCGTCTCAACCGATCACTTTCGACTATCGCGATTACTCAGCAAGTATCCGACGCGCAGGATGGGCTGCCCTGGTATTAGACCCAGTAATTGGCGGATATCACTTCACACGAGTCTTGATGGGCGGTGGCAGCAATCTAAACCTAATATATCAGGATACAATCCGCGGGATGGGGTTAGACCCAACAAAAATTCGCCATAGCAATACTACCTTTAAAGGAGTAACGCCAGGCCCAGGGGCTCGTTGTACGGGCTCCCTCCTACTACAAGTTGTATTCGGCTCCCCCGATAACTTCCGTCGTGAGCATTTAACCTTCCACATCGCTCCGTTCCAAAGTGGCTGTCAAGCACTGCTCGGACGCGAAGCTTTCCCTTGCTTTAATGCAATACCACACTACGCCTCCCTCACACTCAAGATGCCCGGTCCACGTGGCATCATTTCAGTGAACGGAAATATCAAGTGATCTCTGCGCACCGAAGAGAGTGCGGCTGCCTTGGCAGCCGCACACTAAAGGCGCCCGGACCAGCGAAAGCATCCAATAGGCCGTCAAGACCTCAGACACAACTATTCAAGTCCGGCGCCGCTATTTATACCGAATAAACAGTCACACCCCTATTTGTCAATACAAGGGGCTCAACGCGCGCAGACAAACGATCATCGTGCTACACCCGTCCAGGATACGGCACAACGGAGACACAGGCGCAGACGTGCAGCAGGGACCCGCTCCAAGGATTCTTTTTAGGTTAAGACCCTGCGTAAACCTTTTTTACTGTCTCTTGTTGATACATATCCACCGTTGAGAAGGATGCTGACGTCTTGGCATGTGGCCACGCCAGAACAATGCACGTACCTGGACACAAGGGGCTTCTTACAAAGGCCATTATTTAGGCCCGGTTTATACCACAAAGACCTAATACCTTAGGGAGTATTCGACGTCGCGAGTTTGGCCCTATTGCATCAGCTCCGATTCATTGTCTTTGGTCAAATGTTGGGTTTGCCCGGCTCCTGTGTTTTGGTGCCTTACGTTCCGCTTTACCGGCTAAGGTAGCACCAGGAGAACTACTGCGATTGTGCCCTGGTTCATCCGGACGAGCACCTCAGTAGAGAAAGCTGAAAACTGACTGTCATGATATAGCGTGAGACTGGTCAACCACTCGATGACCTGTTGGAATGTTAGAATTCCTCTGCCTTAACGAAGGGGCGTTTTTCGGCCAGGCATGTACGCACTCCGGGATCGGGAGAGTGCGGAGCCACCAGGGGCTATTTAGTAGCCCCACTGTCAAACTCCTATGGCTAAGTGAAAGTGCTAAAGCATTATAGTCCGGTTGCCTCGCTCACTCTGCTATCACCTCCTTAATAGGACCAAGACGTTGGGTTAAGTGTGAACGCGTGTTTTTTGCGAGCACCTCCGCATTATATGCGTGGGGGTTGAAGTCGACGGCTGCAATCTTTCAGGTTATACACATGTATACATAAACGTCCGCCCAGGAGGCATCATATTAGTTTTAGGCATAAGTATAAAAATAGCCTTATAAAAATTTATAAAATCATTTCGGTTACAATGAGATTACATATCACTCAAACATAATATTTTTTGAGCACTGGGTCTCTATCAAACGAGCACCCTCAAGAACTTCTTCAAAGTAGTGCTCAGCAGCCATTCGACCTATGGCCGAATCCCGCGCTGCAACAGTGGTAGCATCCATCTCCGCCCAGTATGCTTTAACATGGGCAAAGGCCATCCGTGCGCCCTCTATGCACGCCGACCTCTTCATCGCATTAATGTGCGGCACCACGTCAAGGAACTGCTGCACCAAGCTGAAATAGCTATTCAGTTTTGGCCTTTCCGGCCATAACTGATCCACAACAGACCTCATGGTGAGTCCGGACAACCTATTCTGTTCGGCCCATTCGGCTAATTGGTCAGTCAATGAAAGCGGACGCTCGGGAGAATGGAATTGTGTCCAAAACAGCTGGTCCACTTCACGGTCCGTCTGACCCTGGAAGTACTTGGCCGCATCGGCAGCACTCGCCGCCAAATCCATATACACATCCTCCGAACTCCACAGCCGATCCAGAGAGGCATACCGTGGATCTCCGAACTTCCTCCACAACATAAAGGATTTCCCAGCTACAATATCCCCGGCTTCCCGCAGCTCCTCCTTCTTCGCCCTCATAGCAGAGCAGATGTCTTTTCTCGTCACAGCAGCCTTCTCAAGGTCCGATGCCTGCGCTAGGTTTTCCTTTTCAAGAACCCGGCAATGGTCGGCGGCGGCTTTTAATTCTATGGCCATCTTGGCCATCTTATCTCGGCTCTCGCCATGCACGGCCTTCTCGGCTTTCAACTCTTCGGCCGCCTTTAAAGCAGCCGCATTACCAAACCTCGCTTGTTCCTTGGCTCGGGCAAGTTCTGCCCGCAAGGCTTCAACAGTGGCAGCTCCATCTGCAGTCACAACATATTAAAGATACTGGCATCATGCTGCTCTTACTATGTGGCGTTTACCAGATAATGACACTTACCTTGTGCCTCGTCAAGCCTTTTGTTAACAAGCTCGATGTCGGCGTCTGCCGCATCCAACTGCCATTTTAAATGGGCAAACTCGCTAGTCCGGCTAGCCACCGGAGCTTCCATCACCTGCACATCGAGGTAGTATGGTTATTACCTGGGAATATGATCCTTTGTTCGTCGTCGTTTCCGACGACAACCAGAGTCTCAGGTGCTACTATCTACACAGGGCACACCTAGCATGTGAAGGACTATCATACATTATTTTACGTACCTCAAAGCCTGTCAGTAGACTCATAAAAGCTTCATGCAATCTGCTTTCGGCGGATGAGATTCTCTCCATCACCATATTCATCAGCACACGGTGTTCATCTGAGATGGCCGCTCGCTCCACCAACTCCCTCAGAACATCCGATCGCACACCAGACGGTGCCGGACTCTTTTGTCCGCTCTCTTTGGGAGCCGGACACTGGGAGCTTCAGGGGTCAATGGGATTATCTTCTGGCCTCACCGAACTCGGAGAGGCCCTCCGCGACGACACTTCGGGGTCGCCCGCTTCCGGAGCGGAGGATTCTGGAGGAGGCGTTTCGCTCTCCATCATCTCTGGAAGAAGATCCCCCGAAGACGAGCTCATTTGAGAGGGGCTAAGGCCCAAACTGCAAAGATATATGTGGTGGTTATTTTCTCAGAAGAAAAAGATGGCATACCTGTACTATTAAAGTATTTCGGGTCACTTACGACTCGTTGGAGAATTGATCCCCCCGCGGACTTTGTGCGGCAAAAGCACCCCCAAGGTAGGACCCTCTGTTGGAGACTTCTTCTCCCGTTTGGAAGCTTCGGCTTCCGAATCCCCGGGCGCAGTCCTTTTCCTCCTACGGTCGTCTTCCTTCATGGAGACGCTCGCTCCCTCGGTTAGAATGGGCAGTGTTGGGGGCCCGCGTCCGCCCGTATTATCCTCCCCAGTGTCTTCCTTCAAGGGCTCCGGGCAAGGTGCGACCTGGAGCATCTTTTCCAATACCGGATTGTCCAAACCCTCAGGGAGGGGGGCCGAACACCGAATCAACTTCACCTTTGTTAGCCAATCCTGGTCAAAAAGCGAACTCTCAGAAATAACCTCGTAACAAATGAGAGATAGTATGTTCGGCTGGAAGATTCCTTACCTGTTCGGCGGCGCGGTTACTGCTCAGGCCCACGTCCTCGGTGATTTTCGGACACTCTACCTGAGGTCCGAAGAATGACTTGTACATCTCCTCGTGCGTCAGGCCGAGGAAATTTTGAATGACACGCGGTCCCTCGGGATTGAACTCCCACAAGCGAAGGGGCCGGCATTTGCAAGGCTGGACTTGACGAACCAGCATGACTTGTATTACCGCAACCAAATTAAAATCTCCATTGAAGAGATCTCAAATGCGGCTTTGCAGTGTAGGCACGTCCTTGGCTGTACCCCATCTCAGACCTCTGCTGATCCATGACATCAGTTGTGGTGGAGGGCCCGAGCGGAAAACAGGGGCGGCCGCCCACTTGGCACTTCTAGGAGCCGTGATGTAGAACCACTCCTGTTGCCACAATTCAAACACCTCTGGAATGGAACCTTTGGGCCATGGAGCTCCCATCATCTTGCATATTGAGGCACCTCCGCAAGCCGCATGTTGCCCTTCGATCATCTTCGGCTTTACTTCAAAGGTCTTGAGCCACAGGCCAAAGTGAGGGGTAACCCGGAGGAAGGCCTCACACACGACAATAAATGTCGTGATATGGAGAAAGGAGTCCAGAGCTAGATCATGGAAATCTAGCCCGTAATAAAACATCGAACCACTGACGAAAGGATCCAGAGCAAGGCCTAGACCTCGGAGGAAGTGGGAGACGAACACGACGTTCTCGTTGGGTTCGGGGGAGGGGACGGCCTGCCCTCGGGCAGGCAGCCGATGCAAAATCTCGGCGGTCAGATATCTGGCCTCCCTCAACTTTTTGATGTCTTCTTCCGTGACGGAGGAAGGCACCCATCGGCCTTGAAGGCTAGATTCGGACATGACTGAAGGTTCGGAGCACCTGACCTGAACTTTGGGCGTTTGAGCTTGAGGTGGGGGAAGGATTCGATTGACCACGAGAGGGAAAAAATAAAAGCATTGTCCCTTTATAAAGAGGGTGAATATCAAGCGTCCTCTCCGTGGCTGTTTGTACTTGCCTATAATCTAGGAGTCCTAGAAGCGGTTGGGTTACCCACGCCCATGTTGATGAGAATCCCGGAATAAGGGGACACGATCTCTGCTTTAACAAAGACGTGCCAAGGAAACCGCCTCGCATGACGCGCTGAGGTGGGATAATAAAACGATTCGGATAAAGGCTTGGCCGTGGTGTGTCACGCTACGAAATACGTCAGCAGATTAGATTTGTGTAAATATTATTCTCTCTATGGCAATATGTGGAAACTTATTTTGCAGAGCCGGACACTATCTTTGTGTTCAAAATCTTCTATGAAGTACTTGGAGGAGGAACCCGCCTTGCAATGCCGAAAACAATCTGCGCGCCGGACTCGTCGTCATTGCAGCCTAGTTCAGGGGCTACTGAGGGAGTCCTGGATTAGGGGGTGTCCAGATGGCCGGACTATACCTTCAGCCGGACTCCTGGACTATGAAGATACAAGATTGAAGACTTCGTCCCGTGTCCGGAAGGGACTTTCCTTGGCGTGGAAGGCAAGCTTGGCAATACGGATATATAGATCTCCTACCATTGTAACCGACTTTGTGTAACCCTAACCCTCTCCGGTGTCTATATAAACCGGAGGGTTTTAGTCCGTAGGACAACATACAGAACAACAATCATACCATAGGCTAGCTTCTAGGGTTTAGCCTCTCCGATCTCGTGGTAGATCTACTCTTGTACTACCCATATCATCAATATTAATCAAGCAGGACGTAGGGTTTTACCTCCATCAAGAGGGCCCGAACCTGGGTAAAACTTCATGTCCCTTGCCTCCTGTTACCATCCGGCCTAGACGCACAGTTCGGGACCCCCTACCCGAGATCCGCCGGTTTTTACACCGATAGTAGGTTAGTCCCAAAAATAATAAAAGTGTATAAATAAGCCCATTAACATCCAAAACAGATAATATAATAGCATGGAACAATCAAAAATTGTAGATATGTTGGATACGTATCAAGCATCCCCAAGCTTAATTCCTGCTCGTCCTCGAGTAGGTAAATGACAAAAAGAGAATTTTTGATGTGCAATGCTACCTATCATAATTCTCAATGTAATTTTCTTTATTGTGGCAGGAATTTTCAGATCCGAAAGATTCAAGAAAAAAGTTGAATATTGACATAAAAATAATAATACTTCAAGCATACTAACTAAGCAATCATGTCTTCTCAAAATAACTTGCCAAAAGAAAGTTCATCCCTACAAAATCTTATAGTTTGGTCATGCTCCATTTTTGTCACACAAGAATGCTCTCATCTTGCACAACCCCGATGACAAGCCAAGCAATTGTTTCATACTTTAGTAATCTCAAACTTTTTTCAACTTTCACGCAATACATGAGCGTGAGCCATGGATATAGCACTATGGTTGGAATAGAATAATGATAAGGGGTTATGTGGAGAAGACAAAAAAGGAGAAAGTCTCACATCGACAAGGCTAATTGATGTCAATGCAAGGAGTAGGGATTGCCATGCAACGGATGCACTAGAGCTATAAATGTATGAAAGCTCAACAAAAGAAACTAAGTGGGTGTGCATCCAACTTGCTTGCTCACGAAGACCTAGGGCATTTGACGAAGCCCATTGTTGGAATATACAAGCCAAGTTCTATAATGAAAAATTCCCACTAGTATATGAAAGTGACAACACAAGAGACTCTCTATCATAAAGATCATGGTGCTACTTTGAAGCACAAGTGTGGAAAAAGGATAGAATCATTGCCTCTTTTTCTTTCTTTTATTTTTTTGGGCCTTTCTTTTTTTGGCTTTTCTCTCTTTTTTGGGACAATGCTCTATTAACGATGATCGTCACACTTCTATTTATTTACAACTCAATGATTACAACTAGATACTAGAACAAAATATGACTCTATATGAAAGCCTCCGACAGTGTACCGGGAAGGGCAATGAATCAAGAGTGACATGTATGCTAAATTACGCATGGTGGCTTTGCCACAAATACGATGTCAACTACATGATCATGCAAAGCAATATGACAATGATGAAGCGTGTCACGAATGAAATGGTGGAAAGTTGTATGGCAATATATCTCAGAATGGCTATGGAAATGCCATAATAGGTAGGTATGGTGGCTGTTTTGAGGAAGATATAAGGAGGTTTATGTGTGATAGAGCATATCATATCACGGGGTTTGGATGCACCAGTGAAGTTTGCACCAACTCTCAAGGTGAGAAAGGGCAATGCACGGTACAGAAGAGGCTAGCAATGGTGGAAGGTGAGAGTGCGTATAATCCATGGACTCAACATTAGTCATAAAGAACTCACATACTTATTGCGAAAATCTACAAGTCATCAAAAACCAAGAACTTCGCGCATGCTCCTAGGGGGATAGATTGGTAGGAAATGACCATCGCTCGTCCCCGACCTCCCCTCATAAGGAAGACAATCAAAGAACACCTCATGTTTCAAATTTGTTACACAACGGTTACCATACGTGCATGCTACAGGACTTGCAAACTTCAACACAAGTATTTCTCAAATTCACAACTACTCAACTAGCACACCCTAATATAACCACCTTTATATCTCAAAACAATTATCAAGTATCAAACTTCTCATAGTATTCAATGCACTTTCTATGATAGTTTTTATTATACCCATCTTGGATGCCTATCATATTAGGACTAATTTCATAACCAAAGCAAATTACCATGCTGTTCTAAAGGTCTCTCAAAATGATATAAGTGAAGCATGAGAGATCAATAATTTCTATAAAATAAAATCACCACCGTGCTTTAAAAGATATAAGTGAAGCACTAGAGCAAAATTATCTAGCTCAAAAGATATAAGTGAAGCACATAGAGTATTCTAATAAATTCTAATTCATGTGTGTCTCTCCCAAAAGGTTTGTACAGCAAGGGTGATTTTGGTAAACGAAAATTCAAAGACTCAAATCATACACGATGCTCCAAGCAAAACACATATCCTGTGGTGAATAAAAATATAGCCTCAAGTAAAGTTACCGATAGAAGAAGACGAAAGAGGGGATGCCTTCCGGGGCATCCCCAAGCTTAGGATTTTGGTTGTCCTTGTATTTTACCTTGGGATGCCTTGGGCATCCCCAAGCTTAGGCTCTTTCCACTCCTTGTTCCATAATCTATCAAATATTTACCCAAAACTAGAAAAGTTCACAACACAAAACTTAAACAGAAAATCTCACGAGCTCTGTTAGTATAAGAAAACAAACCACGACTTAATGTACTGTAATGAACTCATTCTTTATTTATTGTGGTGTTAAAACTACTGTATTCCAACTTCTCTATGGTTCATAACCTCCGATACTAGCCATAGATGCATCAAAATAAGCAAACAACACGCGAAAAACAGAATCTGTCAAAAACAGGACAGTCTCTAGTAATCTGTAGGTTTCGAATACATCTGTAACCCCAAAATTCTAAAATAAATTTCTGGACGTGAGGAATTTATCTATTAATCATCTGAAAAAAGAATCAACTTAATCACACTCTCCAGTAAAAAAATGGCAGCAAATCTCGTGAGCACTAAAGTTTCTGTTTTTTACAGCAAGATTGCAAAGACTTTCCCCAAGTCTTCTCAAAGGTTCTACTTGGCACAAACACTAATTGAAAGAATAAAACCACATCTAAAAAGAGGCTAGGTGAATTATTTATTGAATAACAGCAAGGAAAATATTGGGTTGTCTCCCAACAAGCGCTTTTCTTCAAAGCCTTTTAGCTAGGCATTGATAATTTTAATGATCCTCACATGAAAGACAAGAACTGAAGCACAAAGAGAGCTTCATAAAACATGTGACAAACACACTTAAGTCTAACATACTTTCTATGCATAGGTATTTTATAATCAAACAAATTATCAAGGCGAACAAAAACTAGCATATGCAAGGAGGAAGAAAGGAACAATAGTAATCTCAACATAACGAGAGGTAATTTTGTAACATGAAAATTTCTACAACCATATTTTCCTTTCTCATAATAATTACATGTAGGATCATAATCAAATTCAACAATATAGCTATTACATACAATATTCTCAACATGATCCACATGCATGTAAACTTGACACTCTTCCAAAATAGTGGGATTAACATTAACTAAAGTCATGACCTCTCCAAACCCACTTTTATCAAAAAATTCACAAGATTGAACATTCTCCAAATATGTGGGATCTAAAGTCGACACTCTTCCAAACCCACTATCAATATTAAGAAAAATATTATTATCAATCTCATATTCATCATGGGGCTTAAATAAATTTTCAAGATCATAAGAAGAATCACCCCAATCATGATCATTGCAACAAGTAGTCGACATAGCAAAACTAGCATCCGCAAGCATAGGGTTTTGCATATTATAAGCACAATTGACATTAATAGAATTTATACTATCATCATTGCAATCATGCTTTCTATTCAAAGATCCATCATGAATCACTCCATAAAGTATACTTCATCACAATTTTCAGATTCACGAATTTCAAGCAAAACTTCATAAAGATAATCTAGTGCACAAAACTCACTAGCAATTGGTTCATCATAATTAGATCTCTTAAAAAGGTTAGCAAGCGGATGAGGATCCATAGATCTTAGGTTCCCTGTTTAGCAATAAATAAACAACTATTCCAACCAAACGAGCAAATGAGCCAAGTAAGACATCAAAGCAAACGAAAACACGGACAGGAGAAGGGTGAATAAAACGGCAAGGGTGAAGTGGGGGAGAGGAAAACAAGAGGCAAATGGCAAATAATGTAATGCGAGGGATAAGAGTTTGTGATGGGTACTTGGTATGTCTTGACTTGTGAATACATCTCCCCGGCAACGGTGCTAGAAATGGCTTGTTGAAGGGAGATCAAATCTTGACTTGACTTGGTGCAACCTCCCCGGCAACGGCGCCAGAAATCCTTCTTGCTACCTCTTGAGCACTGCGTTGGTTTTCCCTTGAAGAGGAAAGGGTGATGCAGCAAAGTAGCGTAAGTATTTCCCTCAGTTTTTGAGAACCAAGGTATCAATCCAGTAGGAGAATACACGCAAGTCCATCGTACCTACACAAACAAATAAGAACCTCGCAAACAATGCGATAAAGGGGTTGTCAATCCCTTCACGGTCACTTACGAGAGTGAGATCTGATAGAGATAATAATAATAAGATAAATATTTTTGGTATTTTTATGATATAGATTGGAAAATAAAGATTGCAAAATAAAATAGATTGGAAACTTATATGATAAAAGATAGACCCGGGGGGCATAGGTTTCGCTAGTGGCTTCTCTCAAGATAGCATAAGTATTACGGTGGGTGAACAAATTACTGTCGAGCAATTGATAGAAAAGTGCATAATTATGAGAATATCTAGGCATGATCATGTATATAGGCATCACGTCCGCGATAAGTAGACTGAAACGATTCTGCATCTACTACTATTACTCCACACATCGACAGCTATCCAGCATGCATCTAGAGTATTAAGTTCATAAGAACAGAGTAACACATTAGGCAAGATGACATGATGTAGAGGGATAAACTCAAGCACTACGATATAAAGCCCATATTTTTATCCTCGATGGCAACAATACAATACGTGCCTTGCTGCCCCTACTGTCACTGGGAAAGGACACCGCAAGATTGAACCCAAAGCTAAGCACTTCTCCCATTGCAAGAAAGATCAATCTAGTAGGCCAAACCAAACTGATAATTCGAAGAGACTTGCAAAGATAACCAATCATACATAAAAGATTTCAGAGAAGAATCAAATATTGTTCATAGATAAACTAGATCATAAACCCACAATTCATCGGATCTCGACAAACACACCGCAAAAATAGCTACATCAAATAGATCTCCAAGAAGATCAAGGAGAACATTGTATTGAGATCCAAAGAGAGAGAAGAAGCCTTATAGCTAATAACTATGGACCCGAAGGTCTAAGGTAAACTACTCACACATCATCGGAGGGGCCATGGAGTTGATGTAGAGGCCCTCCGTGATCGATTCCCCCTCAGGCGAAGCTCCAGAAAAGCCCCCAAGATGGGATCTCTTGGGTACATAAGGTTGCGGCGGTGGAAATAGGGTTTCGTGGTGCTCCTGGATGTTTTTGGGGTATATGAATATATATATATAGGAGGAAGAAGTAGGTTGGTGGAGCTACGAGGGGCCCACGAGGGTGGAGGGCACGCCCAGGGGGTAGGCGTGCCCCCCTGCCTCGTGGCCTCCTTGTTGGTTTCTTGACGTCCACTCACAGTCCCCTGGATCATGTTTGTTCTAAAAATAACTCTCCCGAAGGTTTCATTCCATTTGGATTCCGTTTGATATTCCTTTTCCGCGAAACACTGAAATAGGCAAAAAAAAGCAGCAATTTGCACTGGGCCTTAGGTTAGTAGGTTAGTCCAAAAATAATATAAAAGTGTATAAATAAGCCCAGTAACATCCAAAACAGATAATATAATAGCATGGAACAATCAAAAATTATAGATATGTTGGAGACGTATCAAGTGTGGATGAAGAATTATGCAAGTGATCATTGGAACCTCTCGGAGCTCGAACTTTTGAGTTCTGACCTATTTGCCTGGCATTGGCTCCCTTCTAGTGGGAACACGGGCCACTCGGGCGGCATCCTCTTAGGTGTTAAGGATGCCACCTTCGAGGTAGGAAGCATGGACCGGGGTGAGTTCTTCGTTAGCATGGAGATATTCTAGCGGGCTCTAAACTTCAAATGGGAAGTCATAGCGGTTTATGGCCCGGCAGACCACCACCGCTCTGAGGCCTTCCTCGATGAGCTCCACAGGAAAGTCGCGGCCGCCCAGATACCAATGGTGGTTCTTTACGACTTTAACCTCATCCAGTCGGAGGAATATAGGAATAATACTTTGGTTAACTTCCCCCAAATGCAGATGTTCAATGACTGCATCGCGAACATGGGGCTTCGCGAATTAGATAGAGTTGGTGCCGGGTTTACCTAGACCAACCGCCAAGCGGATCCGACCCGCTCGGTCCTCGACCGGGTCTTGGTATCCCTGAGTGGGACATCCGATGCCCCCCTAGCATCGCTTCGCGTGATTACACGGATTGGATCTGATCATGTCCCTCTCCTCCTCTCTTCTGAGAATGATCGCCCCCCAGCCACCCCGCTTCCGCTTTGAAACCTTTTGGCTGAACCAGCCTGGGTTTGCCGCTGTTGTGGTTGCGCGGTGGAGGGAGGAGTGTGAGGCCCCCCATCGATCCCTCTTGGCCGTCGACTCCTGGCATTTTTGTGCTAAGAGGTCGCGGCAATTTATGAAAGGATGGGGCGCCAACTTGGGGCGTGACATCTGGGAGCAGAAGAAAGCTCTCTTAGAAGCCATCCAATCCCTAGACCTCCGCGCTGATGCCGCGGGTCTCTCGGCCAACGAAGGGATGCTTAGGTACGATCTGGAAGACCATCTCACGGTCATCTACACGGACAAGGAGGAATATTGGCGCCTGAGGGGTACGCAGAATTGGGTCCTCAAGGAGGACGCCAATACCGCTTACTTCCAGGCCATCCCTAACGGCCGGCTCCGTCGTAACTCCATCCCGCTCCTTTGGGACGGAGAGGCCCTCCTGCAGCAACCTGCGGCCATCAGGGCCCATGTTGATGGCTTTTTCAGAGACTTATTCTCTGACTCCCCTCGGGGAGGGCTTGCACTCGCGCAAGATATCTGGCCGGCCCACTGCTGTGTCTTGGCCGCGGAGAATGCGACACTGACTGCCGCATTCTCTGAGGCCGAGCTTTAGGCGGCCATTAAGTGCATGAACCAGTCCTCGTCACTAGGCCCGGATGGCCTTCCGGTGAAGTTCTTCCAGACCTTCTGGGAGGTCATTAAGCCAGAAGTGATGGCCCTGTTGGAGGAGTTCTATGTAGGCTTCGTCGACCTCACTAGGCTTAACTTTGGGATAATCACCCTCATCCCCAAAGTCGCGGGTGCTTCGGATATCCTCTGATTCTGCCCGATCACGGTGAGGGAGTCCTGGACTAAGGGGTCCTTGGGCGTCCGGCCTATTATCTATGGGCCGGACTGATGGGCTGTGAAGATATGAAGACCGAAGACTATACCCGTGTCCGGATAGGACTCTCCTTGACGAGGAAGGCAAGCTTGGCGAACAACTATGAAGATTCCCTCTTATGTAACTGACTCTATGTAACCCTAGATCCCCACGGTGTCTATATAAACCGGAGGGTGTAGTCCGGATAGGATATACTCAATACCTTAGTCATATAGGCTAGACTTCTAGGGTTTAGCCATTACGATCTCATCATAGATCAACTCTTGTAATACTCATATTCATCAATATCAATCAAGCAGGACGTAGGGTATTACCTCCATCAAGGGGGCCCGAACCTGGGTAAAACTTCGTGTCCCCTGTCTCCTATTACCATCAACCTTAGACGCATAGTTCGGGACCCCCTACCCGAGATCCGCCGGTTTTGACACCGATATTGGTGCTTTCATTGAGAGTTCCTCTGTGGTGTCGCTGACAGGTTCGATGGCTCCTTTAATCGTCAATAATGATGCTATCTGTGGAGAAACTTTCCTCCCCGGGAAGATCTTCGTGTTCGGCGGCTTCGCACTGTGGGCCAACTCGTTTGGCCATCTGGAGCAGATCGAAAGCTACGCCCCTGGGCATCAGATCAGATTCGGGAGCTTGAACTACGTCGCGGACATCCGTGGAGACTTGATCTTCGCTGGATTCGATACCACGGTGGCTGCTCCCGGTCACCCCGATGATCATGACCTAAATCTGTCATCGGGCCACATCCAGGAGATCGCTCCTGTAACCACTGTGGCCCTAGATCCGGAGCAGGCCGCGCCATCACGAGATGGAAGGATTAACCCCACCTCGGATGCCGCAGATTCCACGACGTTGGAGCCGTACATGGACCTAGTCTCACACGAGGCCTATACCACCGGAACGCCGGACTTGTCTCCAGCCGCAGGTTTCGAACTGCGCGAGCCCGCGGACGTCGAGCTTGATCATTTATCGATCTTCAAATTCAGTGCCGCAGACATCTTCCAGCACTTGCCTTTGGGCGATATGCTGAACTCATTAAAAAACCATCCTTGGCGGAGGACTCTCAGCCGAACTATGTAGAATTTCGCTTCCCACCCGCCACCCACTTCATAGCAACAGTCGAGGATTCGAGCGAAACACTTGATTACGACTCCGAGAACATTGACGGCATGGATAATGACGCCGGAGACAATGAAGACCCCGTTGATACAACTAACGAACAAGATGGATGGGACGATGGGCAGGATAGCCCCGGTAAACAGGCCACACACGAAGTTTCGGAGGAAGACAATTACCTTCCGCTCTCTGAGGATGAGGTGAGCCTCGGCGCCGAGGATTTCATCATGCCTGAGGAACCTCGTGAGCAGAAGCGCTTCAAGCGCCAACTAATAGCCACTGCAAGGAGCCTGAAGAAGAAGCAGCAGCAGCTTCAAGCTGACCAAGATCTGCTTAATGATAGATGGACCGAAGTCCTAGCCGCCGAAAAACACGGCCTTGGTGGCCCAGCTAAAAGCTACCCGAAGCATAGATCGCTACCCCAGGGCGACGATAAGGCACTCGAGCCTGTACGATCATCGCACAATGCGGCAGGCCAACCACAACTTGGTCCGGTTCAAGCGGCAACTCAAGCCGAGCAACAGACTGTCCCACCTCGCCATACAGGCAAGAAAAAAATAGCTCAAGGTTGTACATACAACCTTCAACGGGGCTGGGGTAGTAAAACAGGACACCCAAGAGCGATCTACAGACTGCAAGGACACACCTCGACACGCGACGACGGCCACCTAATTGGACGTGACAAACCTAGCCACGCCCGGGCCGAAAACCGCAAATGGACTCCGTCAGAGGTACTCCGCAGCGTGGCCCAACATAGAGGCGCCGCACACCCTCTGTGCTTCACAAATGAAGTAATGGAGCATGAATTCCCAGACGGGTTCAAACCCATGAATATCGAATCATACGATGGAACAACGGATCTCATGGTCTGGATTGAGGACTTCCTCCTCTATATCCACCTAGCCCGCGGAGATGACCTTCACGCCATCAAATACCTACCACTAAAACTCAAAGGACCAGCCCGGTACTGGTTAAACAGTCTGCCAGAAAATTCTATTTACAGCTGGGAGGACTTGGAGGACGCCTTTCGCAACAACTTCCAAGGATTATATGCCCGGCCACCGGCCAGAAGCAATTTCCTCCTGAAGATCGATCAAATCCGGAACAGAAATAGCAGTTTGGCTTCCACCACCCATCTCATATACACTATAAAGCTATACCACGCATACATAACTACGCACTTAAAATACCATGGGCATCGGCGGAAGCACAATACGGATAGGTCTGCAAACACTCCGGTAACATTTTTTATATACTTTCCTTCTTTTTGCATTCTTTAATACTTCTTCAAAGCAGGTAGCGCAAAGGAGAAACACCTAAGACCGACTCCATCGGATTTTGAATCCATACACTCACCTACGAGGCTACTTCCTTCAAGGATTCCCCTCGCTGAGGACAGGCAGCGCAGACGTGCGATAGGAGGTCCAAAATAAACTTTTGTTGACCACACTCTTTTTTAGAGCATGTAACATGCCTTTTTCCTCTGCCTATATATATATATAAATTACTCATTGGCATATAGCTCAGGTCCCGGTTCACACTATCCGAATTAATTACCCGCGTCTTTCCGCAAATAAATACGCCTCCCATGGTTGTTTCACATATATACCCCGGCTTACTTGCCAGGGGCTCAGCACGGGAACAAATGAGTTGCCAACAAAGTCCAAACAGCTTTCACAACATACTTCGGGGTCGCGAGTTTGGCCTTATATGCATCAGCTCCGAATCATGTCTTGGGTCAATAGTTGGGTTGCCCGACTCCTATGTTTACTATCCTACGTTCCGCTCTATCGGCTAGGGTAGTAAAGGGAGAACTACTGCGATTGTGCTACCAGTTCACCTGGTGACGCACCTCAGTAGAGAAAGCCGAAAACTGATTGTCAAGATGCGGCGAGAGCTGGTCAACCACTCGATGACTTATCGGAGTCTCTAGCGACGATTCCTCCGTGTCACACGAAGGACCTATTTTCCGGTCAATTATGTAAGCACATCATATGAATAAGCCACATACATACTAGGGGCTATGTCGTAGACCCACCATAAAACTCCTATGGCTAAGTGGAAGTGTTAACGGCCTATAGTCTGGTTGCCTGGTTCGCCGCATTGACACCTCCTTCACGGACCAAGATGTTGGGTCAAGAGTGATCATATGCTTTTTCGAACACCCATGTACTTCCTACAAGGGGGCTGAAGCCGACGACTGGAAATCTTTCAGATTATATCAAAACGGCCGCACAGGAGGAACACAAGCTTTTGAGAAAAATATACAAATAGATTCACTGTAAAATTGTCTCGTGCAATTCTTATACACCTCACTTGAACATTATGTCTTTCGAGCATTGACCCTCTATTAAGCGGGCGGCTACTAGGACGTCTTCAAAATAATGCTCTGGTTCGTGGCGGTCCCTGGCCTTGGGCGGACTCTTCACCGCAAGGTCGACGACCTTCATATTCCCCCAGAATGTCTTGACCCGGGCAAAAGCCATCCGCGCACCTTTGATGCACACCGATCGCTTCACAGCGTCGATATGTGGCACGATGTCAACAAGCCACTTCACCAAGACAAAGTAACTGTTCGGAACAGGCTCAGTTGGCCATAACCAGATTATGACGTTCTTCATAGCAGCACCGGATATCCTATGAAGCTCAGCCCACTGGGACATCTGCTCATTCAGCAACAGGGGGCGCTTCAAGGCGCCGAATTGTGACCAAAAAAGCTTCTCCGTTGCGTACCCCCCCCCCCTCGTGCCTGATAATACTGCGCCACATCGGAAGAACTCTTCGACATGTCTAAAAACTCGTTCGGAGAACTACACAATTGGTTAAGCTGAGCATAGTTCGGATCGCCAAACTTAGCCTGTAGCAAAAATGGCTTACCAGCCGCAATCTCCCCAGCTTGCCGGATCTCCTCACGGGTCGCTCTGGATTCAGACTGCGCTTCTCTTGCTTCGCGTAAGGCCTTTTCAATTTCAGCCATTTTGGCTTCCTTCTCCTTCTCGAGAAGCTCACAGTGGCTGGCAACACTTTTTAGCTCGAGCGCCATCATGGATATCTTCTCCTTGTCTTGAGGCCGAACAACCCGTTCGGACTCTAACTCAGCCGATGCCTTCTCGGCAGCCGCATTATTACTCCGGGCCTGCTCATTGGCCCGGGTTATCTCCGCCCGAAGAATTTCAACGGCGGCAGCACCATCTGTAGTCAGGTACAGTTTTCAGCGTCATGCATATATCACAAAAATGTACATACAGAGACTGCTCCGAATACATACCTTGCGACTCGTCAAGCCGCATATTGATCAATGTAATGTCATCCCCGCCACATCAAGCTTCCGTTGCAGTTCGACAATATCTGCGGTCTGGGAAGTAGCCAGGGGGGAAGCAGCATGTGTTCAAAGTTAATCAGATTAGTCCTCCAAAATTTCCTCTTGATCCTCCGATCACCTCCCATGGGAAGCCAACCTTAGTCTCAGGGGCTACTGCCTATACACAAGTGTATTTTCTAAATAAAACACAATTGCACATGCTACATTACAAACCTCGAAGCCTCTCAGTAGGCTCGCAAAAGCCTCATTCAATCCGCTCTTCGAGGATAGGATCTTTTCAACCACCATAGCCATCATGGTATGATGTTCCTCTGAAACGGACACCTGTCGCAGCATGTTCGTCAAGATATCCGACGCCTCTGGGTCTCCGGAGGCAGCCGCAGGAGTACGGTCACCCTTCAAAGGGATTCGTTTATTTGTATTCGGCTGCATTCCGGATTGTTCGGGGTCTTTATTGTTGTCCCCCGGGCCCTGAGCCGCTGAAGTTTCACCTTCGCGTAACATCTCCATCATCCCTTGCACCACTTGTTGGTCGGCGGAGACCCTCCGTGACGACACTTCAAAGTCGCATGCCCTATTGGACGGAGAGTTCGGTGGGGGCATCTCGCTTTCCATCATCTCTGGGAGAAGGTCCCCCGAGGAAGAGGATTGTGGAAGGGGACTACGCGCTGAGCTCCAAACAAATATATATATATATATATTCTAGACATCACAAGAAAAGAATGGATATGTTTAAAGCAGCCTTGTTCACTTACGATTTGGTCGGAGACTTGTCCTCGTCACGAGACTGCGCTTTGATGCCCTCCAGGTCCGAGCCGCCCTCCAGAGGCATTTTACCTCTCTTAGGAGCTTGCTCCTCCCAGTCTTCGAAGGCAGCCCTCTTCCCCCTAGGAGGGAAGGAGACGCCCCCCCCCTTCTCTTTTGTCTTCAGATAAGGGGATTTTGATTTCTCCGGACACAAAGTCTGGTATTCCTTGGGAATTGGGGCTGTCTTTGGTCTTCTCGCTCTCCGTCTCGCCCTCCTTCACAGGCATCGGGTACGGTTTCGGGGCCAGCATCCGGGTTAGAACAAGATTCGTTGGGCCCTCGGGCAGAGGGGCCGAACACATAATCAGTTCCGCTTTATTTGTCCAGCCCTGGAAGAAGATAGCTTGCTCAGTACCATAATGCAGTATGCAGAATTACAAAAGTATTCAAAATCCAAGTGCTTACCGGAGTATCCGGAAGATTGTAGTTAAGGCCGGCGTCCTCGGCAGTGTCCGGCCAATGTTTCCGCTTCCCGAGAAATAACTTCCATATCCCATCGTGTGTGGTGCCGAAAAGGTGTTGGAGGATTCGTGGACCTTCTGGATTGAACTCCCACATGCAGCGAGACCTGCGCTGGCAGGGCAGGATTCGGCGGACTAACATCACTTGGATCACGCCGACAAGATTGATGCCTCTCTCGAGGAGGGTTCGGATGCGGCTTTGTAAAGTCTGCACTTCATCATTCGATCCCCAGTCCAGTCCCTTGTTGACCCATGATGCAAGCTGTGATAGTGGGCCAGGACGGAAGATGGGTACAGCAACCCACTTAGTACTGCGGGGCTCTGTAATGTAAAACCACTCCCGTTGCCACTAGTTTTGGAAGTCTCGGTAAAAGAACCTTTTGGCCCGGGAGTGTTGGCGAGTTGGTTGATTGTAGCACCGCCGCACTCCGCCTATTCCCCGTCGACTATCTTCGGTTTAACACTAAAGGTCTTGAGACATAATCCGAAGTGTGGGGGGATTCGAAGGAAGGCCTCACATATAATGATAAACACCGAGACATGGAGAATCGAGTCCGGGGGAAGGTCGTGAAAATCCAGTCCGTACTAAAACATTAGCCCCCGGACGTAGGGGTGAAGAGCAAATCCTAACCCCCAGAGGAAGTGGGGGATGAACACAACCCTCTCGCCGGATCTGGGGGTCAAAATAACTTGTCCTTGAGCAGGAAGCCGGTGGTGGATATCTCTGGTCAGATATCTGGCTGCCCGAAGCTTTGTGATATCCTCCTCTGTAATGGAGGAAGCCACCCGTCGGCCTTGGGAGCTGGATCCAGACATGATGGGAAGGTTGAAAGCAATGGAGTCGAACCTTGGGTGCTGGAACTCGGGGTTGGGAAGGCTGAGGAGAAGTTTGGCGTAAAAACACGACCCTTGGTTCCTTTATAAAGGCCTCCGGTATTGAACGCCTCCTCCTAAGCCTAAGAACCTGCCTATTCCTAAGGAATCTTTCTCGTAGGATGGTTGGGTTACCCATGCTCGTATTAATGAGAATCCCGTAATAAGGGGACACGATCTCTTCTTTGACAAGACGTGCCAAAGACAACCGCGTCTCAAAACAAGGGGCAAAAAACGGTTCGAAATTATGAACGGAGAGGCGTGACGTTGCATTACTAAAGTTGTCAGCAGATTGGACTTATGTGTTATTATATTCTCTCTGCGGTTGTGTGCGGTGTGTGTTACAGGTCCGGACACGATCAGTTTGTCTAGAGACTATTCGGGAGTTCTGAAGGAGGAACCCGCCTTGCAATGCTGAAGACAGCACTACGTGTCGGATACCTTGTCATTGAAGCCAGGTTCAGGGGCTACTGAGGGAGTCCTGGACTAAGGGGTCCTCAGGCGTCCGGCCGGTTATCTATGGGTCGGACTGATGGGTTGTGAAGATATGAAGACCGAAGACTGTACCTGTGTTCGGATAGGACTCTCCTTGACGTGGAAGGCAAGCTTGGCGAACAACTATGAAGATTCCCTCTTATGTAACCGACTCTATGTAACCCTAGATCCCCCCAGTGTCTATATAAACTGGAGGGTGTAGTCTAGATTGGATATACGCAATACCTTAGTCATACAGGCTAGACTTCTAGGGTTTAGCCATTACGATCTCGTGGTATATCAACTCTTGTAATACTCATATTCATCAATATCAATCAAGCAGGACGTAGGCTATTACCTCCATTAAGAGGGCCCGAACTTGGGTAAAACTTTGTGTCCCCTGTCTCCTGTTACCATCAACCTTAGACGCACAGTTCGGGACCCCCTACCCGAGATCCGCCGATTTTGACACCGACACACGGTGATTAACGTCATCTTCCGCATCATCGCGAAGGGGTACGCCAATAGGGTGGCTCAATTAGCGGACCGGATCACTCACCCGGATCAGTCAGCATTCATCCAGGGCCGCTATATCCTTGACAGAGTCCTAGTTTTTCACGAATCTCTCCATGAGGTGCACTCCAAACACATTAAGGCAGTCTTCGTGAAAATAGACATTCACGAGGCATATGACACGGTCAGCTTGTAACGCCCGGATAATGAAACTACAGTGAACCTCTACTAATGATGCCATGTCACGTCGGTTACTGTATTTAAACTCACGTTGATTCAAAACCGATTCAAATTCAAATTTAAAACAAAGGCTAATAACAAAAGTTTTCAAATATTAAAATTAAATTGTTCGGGTTGTGACAAATAATTCATAGGTAATTATGATGGAGAAACCACATTTTTATAAAAGATTTAAATGCATTTAAGTAATTAAAATAGTAGGTAAAACAATTAAATAAATGCCTTTTTGATTTTATAAAATACTAAACTATTTTGTTCAGGTATAAAACTTTGTGTGGCAGTAGTTGGAATTGTAAATCTATTATAGTTATGGGTTCTTTTGGTAAAACTTTAAACTATTAAGAAATAAAAGAAAATAGAAAAGAAACAGTAAAAACATAAAACATAATAAATAAAAGGCCAAAAGGCCCCCCTCCCACCGGGCCTCGGTCCAGCCACATGCCAGGCCGGCCCATCCCCACTCCCTTAACCCCCTGGTGCCAAAACCCTAGGCACCGACACCCCACTCCCCGCGCCCCCACTCCCCGCGCCCCCACTCTCCCTCTCCCCTAATCCAATCGGGATCGGGCTTGAACGCTGTTGTGGCCATGGAGCACCTCGCAGCCATGACCAACCTCGACCCCATGTCGACTTAGCACGTCCAGAAGAACCTCCGCTGCTCCCTGCTTCGTCTACAAGGACCAGATCGAGCCCATCCATGTCGCATCGCTGGATCGCCGTCGTCATCATCCTCGGGCACTGCAGCACTCGTCTACGATTCGCCTGGCCGGAGCCTCCCCGAGCCCACCTTGTTCATCTACATGCTCAAAGTGAGCTCCTCCTCCATCCCCCAGCTTGCCCCCTTCGAATTCGTGGTCGTACGCCGCTGTTCCACCATGCGCCCGGAGCTCTGCTCCTGCTTGCGCTCGCGCGCCCTAGATCTCTGCCCCTTACGTGCGCCAGCATCGCGCTCACCGCAACCCTGCCTCCTCTCCCTCTTGCGACGTCGTCCTCCACTGGACCCATTGCCGCGTCGTGCCCTCCCCCGCTGACGCCCATGCCCCATTTGCCCGCGCTCGCTGTACCGCTGCTGCCTGCGTACTGCAGCTGCTGCACCGCGGCCCGCCGGCGTGCTTCCCAATCGCGCCGCCCGCGCGTTCCCTCCCATCCCCCGCCGGTTCCTGGCCACACCTGCCGTGCCGCTTCCGTAGTCGCCCGCTGCCCTGCTGACGATGCTCCGCCCCCACCCCCGCTCGTGTCCGCCGTGGCCACCGCTCGCTCCTACGTGTCGTCCCCGCTCGCCCCTGTCCGTCGTGCGTGAAGCCCGCCTGCCCCGGCTGCTGCCTGCTAGACAATTGCCGCCGCGGCCGGCGCCCTCTGCCCGAGCGCACATGCAAAATCCCCTGCTGGGGCCTGCCTTTTAGTTAGCAGCTAACCCCCCCTAGCCACGGACTGTGGGACCCCCATGCACTAATTAGGAATTTGGTTCAAACTAAAATTAGTTAACTAAAATGTCTCACTGGCCTCTGGGTCCCACCCCACCTAAATAACCTATTTAAACAATCTGTTAAATAACTGGTTAATGACATGTGGGACCTACTGGTCCGGTTGACCAGTCAACGGTCAAACTTTGACTGCTGACTCAGCCCCCTGTCCCCACCAGTTAGCCCCATGTGTACACCTCAGGGTACACTTATCTGTACCCATAGCATTTAACTATTTATTTTTTGAATTAAAATAATTTAGAAAATGAATTAAAATTTTGAAAATTAATATAAAATAATCCGTAACTCGGATGAAAATACTTTGTATATGAAAGTTGCTTAGAACGATGAGATGAATCCGAATACGCAGTCAGTTCGTGTGCCACACGTCCCTAGGAGAGCAAACCTGCAACCGTCCCGCTCTGGTCTGTCTGTCCGAAAACGCCAAACACCGGGGATACTTTCCCGGATGTTTCCCCCTTGCCAGCAGCACCTAGTACCGCGTTAGGTCACCCCTAGCACCGCGTATTGCCTTGATATGCTTTGTGTTGCTTTGATTGCTTTATTATTTATTGAGTTCCCCCTCTGTTACTTCTTTCCGATAAACCCCGAGACGCTGCCGATACCCCCGTGATCGACTACATCGACGACGACCCCTCCTTGCCAGAGCACCCAGGCAAGCCCCCCCCCCCCTTGATCAACCCGATATCGCATATTCCTTCTCTGTACTGCTTGCATTAGAGTAATAAAGCATGTTACTACTTTTGGTTAATCCTATTCTGTTGCATAGCCTGTCATTGTTGCTACAATTGGAGATACCTTTACCTATTATCCTAAATGCTTAGTATAGGATGCTAGCATTCCATTAGTGACCCTACACTCTTGTCCGTCTGCCATGCTATACTACTGGGCCGTGATCACTTCGGGAGGTGATTGATAACCCACAGGTATAGGGGATCGCAACAGTTTTCGAGGGTAGAGTATTGAACTCAAGTTTATTGATTCGACACAAGGAGAGCCAAAGAATATTCTCAAGTATTAGTAGCTGAGTTGTCAATTCAACCACACATGTAACATTAATATCTGCAGCAAAGTGTTTAGTAGCAAGGTAATATGATAGTAGTGGTAACGGTAGAAAAAGGTAACCGTAGTAAAAGTAATGTTTTTGGTATTTTGTAGTGATGATAGCAATAGCAACGTAAAAGTAAATAAGTGAAGAAAAATATATGGAAAGCTCATAGGCAACGGATCGGTGATAGAGAATTATGACGGATGTGGTTCATCATGTAACAGTCATAACCTAGGGTGACACAGAACTAGCTCCAGTTCATCAATGTAATGTAGGTATGTATTCTGAATATAGTCATACGTGATTATGGAAAAGAACTTGCATGACATCTTTTGTCCTACCCTCCCGTGGCAGCGGGGTCCTTACGGAAACTAAGGGATATTAAGGCCTCCTTTTAATAGAGTACCGGAACAAAGCATTAACACATAGTGAATACATGAACTCCTCAAACTACGGTCATCACCGGTAAGTATCCTGATTATTGTCACTTCGGGGTTAACGGATCATAACACATAATAGGTGACTATAGACTTGCAAGATAGGATCAAGAACTCTCATATATTGATGAAAACATAATAGGTTCAGATCTGAAATCATGGCACTCGGGCCCTAGTGACAAGCATGAAGCATAGCAAAGTCATAGCAACATCAATCTCAGAACATAATGCATACTAGAGATCAAACCCTAACAAAACTAACTCAATTACATGATAAATCTCATCCAACCCATCACCGTCCAGCAAGCCTACGATGGAATTACTCACGCACGGCGGTGAGCATCATGAAATTGGTGATGGAGGATGGTTGATGATGATGGCGACGGATTCCCCTCTCCGGAGCCCCGAATGGACTCCAGATCAGCCCTCCCGAGAGGTTTAAGGGCTTGGCGGCGGCTCCGTATCGTAAAACGCGATGAATCCTTCTCTCTGATTTTTTTCTCCCCGAAATACAATATATAGAGTTGGAGTTGGAGTCAGAGAGGCACCAGGGGGCCCACGAGGTAGGGGGTGCGCCCTAGGGGGGCAGGCGTGCCCCCACCCTCGTGGACAGGTGGTGGGCCCCCTGGCCTTCATCTTTTGCAGGTATTTTTTATATTTTCCAAAAATTTGCTCCGTGAAGTTTCAGGTCATTCCGAGAACGTTTGTTTCTGCACATAAATAACACCATGGTAATTCTGCTGAAAACAACGTCAGTCTGGGTTAGTTCCATTCAAATTATGCAAGCTAGAGTCCAAAACAAGGGCAAAAGTGTTTGGAGAAGTAGATACGACGGAGATGTATCAACTCCCCTAAGCTTAAACCTTTGCTTGTCCTCAAGCAATTCAGTTCATAAACTGAAAGTGATAAAGAAAAAACTTTTACAAACTCTATTTGCTCTTGTTGTTGTAAATATGTAAAGCCAGCATTCAAGTTTTCAGCAAAGATTATAACTAACCACATTCACAATAACACTTAGGTCTCAAGTTTACTCATATCAATGCATAATCAACTAGCGAGTCATAATAAGAAATCTTGGATGACAACACTTTCTCAAAACAATCATAATATGATATAACAAGATGGTGTCTCGCTAGCCCTTTCTGAGACCGCAAAACATAAATGCAGAGCACATTTAAAGATCAAGGACTGACTAGAGATTGAAATTCATGGTAAAGGAGATCCAGTCAAGTCATACTCAATGTAAACTAACAGTAATGAATGCAAATGACAGCGGTGCTCTCCAACTGGTACTTTTTAATAAGAAGATGATGACTCAACATGAAAGTAAATAGATAGGCCCTTCGCAGAGGGAAGTAGGGATACACATGTGAATACATGTGACATGTGACATGCCTCATCTTTACCATTAATGCATCTACCTATGAAGAGAGCAAAATAATGTATAGCAGGAAAGTGAATGCTCCCTATGGTAGCTTGTGTTATATCTCTAGATTCTCCCACGGTTATACTAGCAAAAAAATCTCTAAATTCAGATTTGTGAGGATCCCTTATACTACCCCATTGTGGAAGTTTGCAAGCAGTGGTGAAATCCTCTAAGTCCATAGTGTAAGAATTTTCATAAAGATCAAACAGGACAGTTGGAGAATTACGTGAAGATGAAAATTCAAACCTCCTCACAAAGGAACTAGTGAGATTGTGATACTGGCTGCACTTCCCTTCCTCGAAGCTCACAAGATCAGCGTTACGCAAATATGCATTAAATTCCTCCTTAATTCCCGCTCGATCCATAAAGTTCTCAGAAGGCCATTCACAAGGACGCACTGGAGCATCTCTTGGTGGCTCATCATCAGCATCACGCATTGCAAGACTGGGTCCTTGATTCCTTGAAGAACCACCTTGGAACATTTTCTTAAGCATATTTCTTCCTCTGAAAAATTTCTGAAATTTTTAGTAACTTCAAAATAAAAGTAAACCAAACTCAATAATATTGATATCAACTACTACTACAAGTGCCTAGAGCCTATATCATGCATCAAAACTACTTTTGACCATATAAATTTGACATGCAAGCTCAAGAACAGGGTCACCTAAACAGCAAAAATTTGCAATGAATAAAGCACTAGAACAAAAACTAATTGGACCAATGGAGGAGTCACATACCAAGGAACAATCTCCCCAAGCAGTTTTGTGAGAGGTGCTTTGAGCAAGGAGATCGAAAATGGCAGCAAAACGAGCTTGGACTCGGGTTGGAGCTGGTTCTTCGTGTTTGGGGGAGGAAGAAGGAGTGTATGGGTGAAAGGATAAGTGGAGGAGGGCCACCGTGGGCCCACGAGGCAGGGGGCGCGCCCAGGGGGGTAAGGCGCGCCCTCCACCCTCGTGGGCAGGTGGTTGACCCCCTTGCTATGTTTTCAGTGCCAAATATTCTCAAATATTCTGGAAAAAATTATATTTAAATTTCAGGGCATTTGGAGAACTTTTATTTTCGGGGTATTTTTATATTGCACGGATAATCAGATAACAGACAGAAAAATATTTGTTTTTATTTTATTTAATATAAATAACAGAAAGTAAAAGTGGGGTACAGAAGGTTGTGCCTTCTAGTTTCATCCATCTCATGATCATCAAAAGGAATCCACTAACAAGGTTGATCAAGTCTTGTTAACGAACTCATTCCGAATAACATGGAACCGGAGAAATTTCGAATAACACTATGTTACCTCAACGGGGATATGCACATCCCCAATAATAACAATATCATATTTCTTCTTGAAAGTAGGAAGAGGAAATTCAAAACCTCCAAATATAATCGATGGAATTTTTCCAATAGAGTTGATACTATGAACTTGAGCTTGTTTCCTCGAAAAGTGTACCGTATGCTCATTGCCATTAACATGAAAAGTGACAGTGCCTTTAGAGCAATCAATAACAGCCCCTGCAGTATTCAAAAAGGGTCTTCCAAGAATAATAGACATACTATCGTCCTCGAGAATATGAAGAATAACAAAGTCTGTTAAAATAGTAACGTTTGCAACTACAACAGGCACATCCTCACAAATACCGACAGGTATAGCAGTTGATTTATCAGCCATTTGCAAAGATATTTCAGTAGGCGTCAACTTATTCAAATCAAGTCTACGATATAAAGAGAGAGGCATAACACTAACACCGGCTCCAAGATCACATAAAGCAGTTTTAACATAGTTTCTTTTAATGGAGCATGGTATAGTGGGTACTCTTGGATCTCCAAGTTTCTTTGGTATTCCACCCTTAAAAGTATAATTAGCAAGCATGGTGGAAATTTCAGCTTCCGGTATCTTTCTTTTATTTGTAACAATTTCTTTCATGTACTTAGCATAAGGATTCATTTTGAGCATATCGGTTAATCGCATACGCAAAAAGATAGGTCTAATCATTTCAGCAAAGCGCTCAAAATCCTCATCATCCTTTTTTGGATGGTTTGGGAGGAAAAGGCATGGGTTTCTGAACCCAAGGCTCTCTTTCTTTACCATGTTTCCTAGCAACAAAGTCTTTCTTATCATAACGTTGATTCTTTGATTGTGGGTTATCAAGATCAACAGCAGGTTTAATTTCTATATCATTATCATTACTAGGTTGAGCATCATTATGAACATTATCATTATCATTATCACTAGTTTCAGGTTCATTACCAGATTGTGTTTCTGCATCAGGTATAGAAATATCATTTGGATTCTCAGGTGTTTCAACAATAGGATCACTAGAAGCATGTAAAGTCCTATCATTTTTCTTTTTCTTATTTTTAGAAGAACTAGGTGCATCTATATTATTTCTCTGAGAATCTTGCTCGGTTCTTTTAGGATGGCCTTCAGGATACAAAGGTTCCTGAGTCATTCTACCACTTCTAGTCATAACTCTAACATCATTATCATTATCCTCACTATTTAATTCATTGAGCAAATCATTTTGAGCTTTAATTACTTGTTCTACTTGAGTGGTAATCATAGAAGCATGTTTACTAATAAGTTTAAGTTCACCTTTAACATTAGCCATATAATCACCCAAGTGTTCAAGCATATTTGAATTGTATTTTAATTGTCTACCAAAATAAGCATTAGAACCTTCTTGCTTAGCCATAAATCTATCAAACTCATCTAAACATGGGCTAGCAAACTTAGTAAATGGGATTTCAGCTTTATCATATCTATAGAGAGAATTTACCTTTACTACCTGTGTCGGGTTATCAAGACCATGAGTTTCTTCAATAGGTAAAGGATTAAGATCATATGTTTCTTCAACAGGAGGTAAATTAAGACAATGTATTTCTTTAATAGGAGGTAAATTCTTAACATCTTCAGCTTTAATACCTTTTTCTTTCATAGATTTCTTTGCCTCTTGCATATCTTCAGGACTGAGAAATAGAATACCCCTCTTCTTCGGAGTTGGTTTAGGAATAGACTCAGGAACTAGCTCCGAAGGTGTCCAATTATTTTCATTTGCCAACATATTATTCAATAGAATTTCAGCTTCATCCTGTGTTCTTTTCCTGAAAACAGAACCAGCACAACTATCCAGGTAATCTCTGGAGGCATCGGTTAGTCCATTGTAAAAGATATCAAGTATTTCGTTTTTCTTAAGAGGATGATCAGGCAAAGCATTAAGTAATTGGAGAAGCCTCCCCCAAGCTTGTGGGAGACTCTCTTCTTCAATTTGCACAAAATTATATATATATATATCCCTTAAAGCAGCTTGTTCTTATGACCGGGAAATATTTAACAGAGAAGTAATAAATCATATCCTGGGGACTACGCACACAACCAGGATCAAGAGAATTAAACCATGTCTTACCATCACCCTTTAATGAGAACGGAAATATTTTAAGGATATAAAAGTAACGAGTTCTCTCATCTTTAGTGAACAGGGTGGCTATATCATTTAGTTTAGTAAGATGTGCCACAACAGTTTTAGATTCATAACCATGAAAAAGATCAGATTCAACCAAAGTAATTATATCAGGATCAACCGAGAATTCATAATGCTTATCAGTAACAGAGATAGGTGAAGTAGCAAAAGCAGAGTCAGGTTTCATTCTAGCATTTAGAGATTGCTTATTCCATTTAGCTAATAGCCTTTTGAGTTCATATATATCTTGGCAAGCTAAAATAGCTAAAGAAGCTTCTTGATCAAAAACATAACCCTTAGGAATAACAAGTGATTCTTCATCATCACTTTCATCAGTATTATTAGATTTAATATTTTCAATCTCTCTAGCTCTAGCAAGTTGTTCATCAAGAAATTCACCAAGTGGCACAGTAGTATCAAGCATAGAAGTAGTTTCATCATAAGTATCATGCATAGCAGAAGTGGCATCGTCAATAATATGCGACATATCAGAATGAATAGCAGAAGCAGGTTTAGGTGTCGCAAGCTTACTCAAAACAGAAGGTGAATCAAGTGCAGAGCTAGATGGCAGTTCCTTACCTCCCCTCGTAGTTGAGGGATACATCTTGATTCTTGGATCTTTCAAGTTCTTCATAATGATAAGCAGATATATATCCCAAGTGACTCAAAGAATAGAGCTATGCTCCCCAGCAACTGCGCTAGAAAATAGTCTTGATAACCCACAAGTATAGGGGATCGCAACAGTTTTCGAGGGTAGAGTATTCAAGCCAAATTTATTGATTCGACACAAGGGGAGCCAAAGAATATTCTCAAGTATTAGCAGCTGATTTGTCAATTCAACCACACCTAGAAACTTTATATCTGCGGCAAAGTGTTTAGTAGCAAGGTAATATGATAGTAGTGGTAACGGTAGCAAAAGGTAACAGTAGTAAAAGTAATGTTTTTGGTATTTTGTAGCGATGATAGCAATAGCAACGGAAAAATAAATAAGTGCAGAACAATATATGGAAAGCTCGTAGGCAATGGATCAGTGATAGAGAATTATGCCGGATGCGGTTCATCATGTAACAGTCATAACCTAGGGTGACACAGAACTAGCTCCGGTTCATCAATGTAATGTAGGCATGTATTCCGAATATAGTCATAGGGCTTATGGAAAAGAACTTGGATGGCATCTTTTGTCCTACCCTCCCGTGGCAGCGGGGTCCTTACGGAAACTAGGGGATATTAAGGCCTCCTTTTAATAGAGTACCGGAACAAAGCATTAACACATAGTGAATACATGAACTCCTCAAACTACGGTCATCACCGGTAAGTATCCCGATTATTGTCACTTCGGGGTTAATGGATCATAACATATAATAGGTGACTATAGACTTGCAAGATAGGATCAACAACTCTCATATATTGATGAGAACATAATAGGTTCAGATCTGAAATCATGGCACTCGGGCCCTAGTGACAAGCATGAAGCATAGCAAAGTCATAGCAACATCAATCTCTGAACATAGTGGATACTAGGGATCAAACCCTAACAAAACTAACTCGATTACATGATAAATCTCATCCAACCCATCACCGTCCAGCAAGCCTACGATGGAATTACTCACGCACGGCGGTGAGCATCATGAAATTGGTGATGGAGGATGGTTGATGATGACGATGGCGACGGATTCCCCTCTCTGGAGCCCCGACCGGACTCTAGATCAGCCCTCCCAGAGGTTTTAGGGCTTGGCGGCGGCTCCGTATCGTAAAATGCGATGAATCCTTCTCTCTGATTTTTTTCTCCCCGAAACACAATATATAGAGTTGGAGTTGGAGTCGGAGAGGCACCAGGGGGCCCACGAGGTAGGGGGGCGCACCCCCCACCCTTGTGGACAGGTGGTGGGCCCCCTGGCCTTCATCTTTTGCAGGTATTTTTTATATTTTCCAAAAAGTTGCTCCGTGAAGTTTCAGGTCATTTCGAGAACGTTTGTTTCTGCACATAAATAACACAATGGTAATTCTGCTAAAAACAGCATCAGTCCGGGTTAGTTCCATTCAAATCATGCAAGTTAGAGTCCAAAACAAGGGCAAAAGTGTTTGGAAAAGTAGATACGACAGAGACGTATCAGTGATCACGGGCATATACTATATACTATATACTGTTACATTACTTATGATACTGTTCAGAGATCGGGGCTGAAGGGGCAGGTGGTTCGACCCAGGTAGTGGTGGGCCTAGGTTCCTAACGGCCCCCGAGTGTTACTTTGTGGCGGAGCGACAGGGAAGGTTGTGACCACCTAGGAGACAGGTGGGCTTGGTCTTGGTCAGCGTCTGCGGTTACTTCAAATAACGCACTTAACGAGATCTGAATATTTGATCTGAGTCTAGCAACTGGCCTATACACACTAACCAACTACGCGGGAACAGTTATGGGCACTCGACGTCGTGGTATCAGTCGAAGCCTTCTTGATGTCAGCGACTGAGCAGCACGCGTCGGGTTGGACCGCGTAATGCAACTTCCTTTGTAATGGAGGTTGCTAGGTCTGCTCACCGGCCGCGTACGCAACGTGTAGGTGTGCAACGGGCGATGGGCCCAGACCCCTGCGTGCTTAGGATTTAGAACAGCGTGCTGACCTATCTGTTGTGCCTAGGTAGGGCTGCGACGTGTTGATCTTCCGAGGCCGAGCATACCCAGGAAAGTGTGTTCGGCTAGAGGGATCGAGCGTGTTGGGTAATGTGGTACACCCCTGCAGGGAAGTTTATCTATTCGAATAGCCGTGTCCCTCGGTAAAAGGACGACCTGGAGTTGTATTATGACCTTATGACAACTAGAACTGGATACTTAATAAAACACACCTCTTACAAGTTCCAGAGATAACCCAGTGATTGCTTATGCTATGCGTTGTTAATTTATGCTGCACTTGCTACTCTATTCTACATGCTTCATGATGGAGGCTGCCAGAAGCATAGTCTTAGATAGGACTAGCTATCCCCTCTTAATCTGGCATTCTGCAGTTCTGTCCACAAATACTACCCATTTCATTGATACCAATGCATATGTAGTGTAGATCCTTACTTGCGAGTACTTTGGATGAGTACTCACGGTTGCTTTGCTCCCTCTTTTCCCCTCTTTTCCAATTTTCTCGGTTGTCGCAACCAGATGATGGAGTCCATGAGCCAGAGGCACTACTAGGAAAAGGCCTACTAGTGACACACCAGTTTTGCCTACTAATGGCGCACTACTGGTGCGCCACTAGTACCACGCCACTAGTATTTTTTACTAATGGCGCACCACTGCTGCGCCATTAGTAATAAAAAATTCACATTTTTTTTCTTAATCTCGGGTCACTATGGCTTAATCTCGGGTCAAATCATGCTTCGTGGTCAAACTTCCCAAAAGGTCACCCATCCTCACACTACTCCAGCTCAAGCACGCTTAACTTCAGAGTTCTATCCAACCCCAGCACCAGCTCACTTCACAGGCACTTGTTGATATATCTAGCATATCAATCCTATTAAACCTTGTTGATGTTTAGGACTTTGTTCAAGTTCATGAGTGTGATGAAATTTTGAAAAAATATTTCAAACTTCCATTCATATTACGTATCATATTTTGAAAAAAAATTCCCGAAAAAAATCAAAACTAATTTTTTTCTGTTACTAGTGGCACACCTAGCATACGGTGCGCCACTAGTAAGTTTGATTTTTTTTGAAATTTTTTTGCCTCCAGATCTTAAAAGCCCCGTAACTTTTTTCTGTTAGGTTTTTGAGGATTTTGAAAATGTTTAACAGGGTTTCCCCCGCTAAATTCGGATGTAACTTTTCGAGTAGATGATTTTTCATATAGAAAACTTTTTAATCCGAGTTCGTATGCAAAAGTTATGCCCATTTTACAAATTCCAGAGAGATTTTGCAAATAAAGTCGAAATTCATATTTGTAAATTTTTCCAACAACTAGACCACATATCACATGGGAAACTTATTTTCTTTTATTTTTTTGACATTTTCTTTTATTTTTTTAAAAACTGAAAAGGCGGTCCAGGGGGGTGCATACAAGGGAATTTTTGGGCCAAGTTAGTAATGGTGAACTAGTAATGGTGCACCAATCCCATGGTGCGCCATTACTAGTTTTCAAAAAATATAAAAAAATTTGAAAATTTTTTTGAAAAAAATTACTAGTGGCACACCGTGGATGTGGTGCGCCATTACTAGTTTAACTAGTAATGGCGCACTATCCCCTGGTGCGCCATTACTAGTTTTGAAAAAAAATTGAATTTTTTTTACTAATGGTGCACCGTGGATGTGGTGCGCCATTACTAGTTTAACTAGTAATGGCGCACTATCCCCTGGTGCGCCATTACTAGTTTTGAAAAAAAAATCTTGTTACTAATGGCGCACCGTGGATGTGGTGCGCCATTAGTATTTGCACACTAATGGCGCACCAACACATGGTGCACCATTAGTATATATAGTAGTGGCGCACCACATGTCTGTTGCGCCATTAGTGTCAAATTCATCTATAGCCCTTTTCCTAGTAGTGAGGATCCCGAGGATGATTCTATGTGGAGTTCGACTTTGAGGAGTAATTAGGACGGCCCAGGCAGGAGGCCTTGCCTTTTCGATCGTTGCTAATTGGTGCTAGCCTTCTTAAGGCAAACTTGTTTAACTTAATGTCTGTACTCAGATATTGTTGCTTCCGCTGACTTGTTTGTGATCGAGCACTTGTATTCGAGCCCTGGAGGCCCCTGGCTTGTAATATAAAGCTTGTATTATTTTAATTTGTGTCTAGAGTTGTGTTGTGATATCTTCCCATGAGTCCCTGATCTTGATTGTATACATTTGTGTGTATGATTAGTGTACGATTTAATTGGGGGCGTCACAAGTTGGTATCAGAGCCGACTGCCTGTAGAAATCCCCCTTCCAAACTCCTTGGCCGAAGTTGAGTCTAGTCAGTGAAAACTGTTTTACTAACATGGCTGTGTGGCTTATGGGCCCACGTCATAATTGGGTGGTATTAGGATCTTTTACTCCTTATCTATACTCTAGGATTCTGATCTCTCTTCTATTTGGGTTAAATGGTTTTGCTAACTCTAACTCTAGGTTCTCGTAAATACTTTCTCCCGGAGAGCCCCTTCATTCTAGATGATGCCCTGCTTCACCAGAAGATTCCGAAGATACTCTTTGATATTCTCTCAAGATTTGTGCCCACCACTTTTTCTATTCCCGACCACCGATAAATCCTTATGGATAACTGCTTACACTTGTTTTTCATACCTTCATTCCCAGTTGCCCCTATTATTACTTGATACCCTAAAAAATTCTCCGATATTCTGAGAATCCTTTGTGCCCACCGCTTTGCAACTCTTTTCCGCATTAATACCCCTACGGATAATTCCTCGCACATAATGAGTATCCGCTCATCACTAGTTCGTGTGTTTCACAAGGATCTTCAAAATACTATTCGATCTTCTAAAAATCCTCAGCAGCTTATTGCTCTTGAAATTCTTTCTTGCTTGCATTATGGTTAATCCCGTAAGTATAGCAATCTTATTGGCATCCTTTTTCACTATCATTTTGAGTCCATTGATTCAATAAGTTGTGAATGCTCGCAATCCTCAATCAGATCCTATGATTCATCCTTCCGTCTCAGACATCGTTTGAATAGGAGCTGGTTCTCGGCCAATCAAATTGCCGTAGATTGTACCCCTAAGGCTATTCAACTTATCCATCCCTAATCAGAGAGTTGCTTCTGACCCCTTAACTTGGAATTCATAATTCCTTTGCAGTTGAGCTTTGAATTAGTCACATGTTTCTATCATCCGATCTCCTTGCATTCCTCTTCTTCTGGTTGAGTACCGATGCTCACATCAGATCCCTTGTGGACCCCCAGATCATTTCTTGGATTTCATCCGACAGTGTTCTTCATATTCAATAACCTTGTGAGCCTTTCCACGGATATATAATGCCTTTGGTAAATTGTATCCTCTGCTTTGTCAACCATGCTCTACTTTCGAGCATATGTTTATTACTCCTGAAGGTTGTGTTATATGTTCCTACGATACCCTGATGGGTTGAACCTATGCCTTCCTTAATATGTGTGAACTCGAAAGTTTTCACGAGTCATACTCTTCTGGTATTTTGCCAGATAAAATTTCAACACTACCACTTCTTCAAAAATGAGAAGTGAGTGAAAGGTTATGCATTGGAGAAGTGGGAGTCGACCTTGAACTTTGTGTTCATGCCCATGGACATGATATAGATCGTATCATTAAAGCTTCTCTTCAATTATATATTCCCTTGGTATAAGTTTATCTTATATCTAGGATATGGCCTTTTGCAATCGTGGTCCCGTCCATGTTCTCCTTTTAAATACCATTTCTCGGACAAGTTGAAGTACTTGTCTTCTGCAGATCATTGCACCTGTCCAACCTTTACTTTGATCTACCGTCGAGTATTACACTCTGGTGTTTCAAGAATATCATGGAATTGCATAACTTCTTACGGGTTCTTCATCAACTGTTATTTCTCACCGATTCTGATTTTCCTGGGTTTTGGGTTGTCGTCAACCGAGAACACTAATAAGTGAATCAATCCCGCACTCTGATTCAATAACTCTAAGTAATCTTTGTTGCTTATGAGTTTATTAATCCTTCAAGTCATTCCTAGGCTGATCGGCTATACCATTATCGTGCAAATTTTTAACTGTGCTACCTACTCCTTCCCGGAGAACAATTTTGGACGATGAGCTAAGCTTACGTCGACTTTCCTCATCATATCATTTCGCCTTGCATAGAAGGATTGATTTTGAGTATGTGTTATATTCGTGGTTCCAATAACCTTTCGCTTCATCATTCCTTTGACTTGATGTCATCGCCGATCGATTACACCTTCATGAAATCTCTCAACAATTGTGTCGTGATCATCATCAACATTTTGAGCTCTTCGGGGATATTTTTCGAATTCATGATGGGAAATATCATCCTTGCCCCTCGATGATTTGTGTTATCATCGACAACATTGTTGCCTTCCCCCAACACAAACGTGTTCATGTTTTGTTTTGTACCTTGATTTCCATGCTATCTGGCTTAGGTTATGTTCTACCTTGTAGTATTATTGTCTTCTCTATCAAGAATGTTGTGAGGATTGCTCCACCTCTTAAGAATTCTTGGTATAGTGATACTTCTCACCATCACCATTCTTTCTTGGTCCCCGTGATGATTCTAACAGGGATACCAACAAGTGAATGGTGCTGTTTGGATTCTGCACTTCTAGCAACCCTATTGCTTTGAAGTTAATGATCGATAGTTCATTCTTAGCCTATCGGTTATTGGATGACCAGTCTAACAATTGATCAGGATACCTTTGCCCATATTTTGGGCGCGCCTGTCAACCATTGTTTAACCGAGTATGTTTTCCAGAGCATACCTCATTGTATCATTTGATCTGACAAAAGTTATCTCCTTGTTCACATAATTGTGGAAATACATCTTTTGGAAATCTCATTGAATTGTCGCTGAGTTCATCAGCCACCTCCTCATTCTCTCCTTGATTTCATGATGAACTCTTATTTCGGAACTCGCTTCCATAGTTCAATTCCTGAGAATCTTACAATGTCGTCTCAACAATTTGTGCTGCACCTTTCTTCTCAGGCATCCTGAGTCTGAGTTATATCCTAACACCAATCAGATGTGAATCTCAGTCAGATATGACGGTTGGAACATATTTCCATGAGATATAACATTGGTCTTTATATGACCTGGTAAGGTGATGTCATGCCTAATACACGTGGCGGAGGACCTATTGTTAGTTCTTCCTTTTTAGCAAGGTTAACCATCCTTCCATGAGGAAATTGTAAGACTTATTCTATGATTTGTTCCTGATGAATCCTTTGAGTGTCCAAAGTCTGACCTTTGCTTGAAGACCATGTCAATGCTATCTCGAAGCAATGTCATGAAATTCCTCTCCCCTTACCTAACTGGTCTTCTACTTCTATCCTGTCATGGATATCATGCTCTACTTGTCCTTGGGAAGGATATACCCCTGAAGTATGTGTTTAAACACATTTTCCTATGCATTGTTCTATTTAATCTGATAAACACGTTTTCATTTCCACTCTATTGTTTAACCTTTCTTGTAATCTACTTAACTGAGCAGTGATAATTCCTTGCTTAGGTAAGCACCTCGTTATACCACACTGTGAGTAAGAACCTGTTACTATTGTTGATGACATTTCGGTAACCACCGATGGACAAGAACTCTGCCTATTGGTCCGCCTCGTTCAACGAGCAGGAAAATGGTTCTCTTCATCCCTCGCCCTTGGTACTGACGTTGTTGGCAACATAACAGACAGACTATTTTCTAACATGCCTTGATATCATGACCGTGCAAGATGTCAGCACCCTTCCTACCTTTAACCCGCATGATGGGCCCATAACCCACAGTTCCACAGGAGCGAAACCTGACTCTCCTGTACATCCTTGTTCCCAAGGTTATTCCTCACGCTTGGCTTCGTGTGTAATTCACGAGCCACCTTCCTAGTGATCTATTTCATTACCAGATGCAATACTTAATCTTGATGCTCTGAACCCCTTTCATACTCTTTTTTTTGACATCGAATGATTGTCTATCCTCTTGGAACTCCTCGTTGTACCTTCTTACCTTGCTCTTGATGCATTTCATTTGTTCAACTCGAGAGATACTCAATTGTTCGTTCATGAATCACCACCCGAAGTACGATGACGTTACCCCTTATAGCATTCTACCATTGACGAGCCGCCCCTTGCCTATTCGTAAGTATGATGGAACTCCCGAAGGAAGGATTACAACTTCATCATGATGAGCTGGAGCAGAGCAATGCAGACGTCAACGGAAGGGGTCAATTTCTACGAGAAGATCAACCAAGACCTAGAAGGCTCGTTAGAATTTTGTAACTAGAACTTTCACCCGAAATCCCCCTCTTAAATCTCAGGACGAGATTTCTTGTAGTGGAGGAGAATTGTAACGTCCGGATAATTAAGCTACACTCAACCTCTACTAATGATGCCACGTCACCTCGGTAACTGTAATTATACTCGCGTTGATTCGAAACCGGTTCAAATTAAAATTTAAAACAAAGGCTAACAACAAAAGTTTTCAAAAATTAAAACTAAATTGTTTGGTTGTGCCAAATAATGCATAGGTAATTACGATGGAGAAACCACACTTTTATAAAAGATTTAAATGCTCTTAAGTAATTAAAACATTAAGTAAAACAATTAAATAAATGCCTTTTTGATTTTATAAAATACTAAACTATTTTGTTCAGGGGTAAAACTTTTTGCGGCAGTAGTTGGAATTGTAACTCTATTATAGTTATGAGGTTTTCTTTTGGTAAAACTATAAACTATTAAGAAATAAAAGAAAATAGAAAAGAAAAGGTAAAAAATAAAATAAAACATAATAAATAAAAGGCCAAAAGGCCCCCTCCCACCGGGCCTCGGCCAAGCCACATGCCAGGCCGTCCCATCCCCACTCCCTTAACCCCCTGGTGCCGAAACCCTAGGCACCGACACCCCCACTCGCGCCCCTACTCTTCCTCTCCCCCAATCCAATCGGGATCGGGCTTGAATGTCACGGTGGCCATGGAGCACCTCGCAGCCATGACCAACCTCGACCCCAAGTCGACTTCGCACGTCCAGAAGAACCTCCGCTGCTCGCTGCTTCGTCTACAAGGATCAGATCGAGCCCATCCCCGTCGCATCGCTGGATCGCCGTCGTCATCATCCTTGGGGACTGTAACGCTCGTCTACGATTCACCTAGCCGGAGCCTCCCTGAGCCCACCTTGCTCATCTACAGGCTCAAAGTGAGCTCCTCCTCCACCCCCAGCTTGCCCCCTTCGAATTCGTGGTCGTACGCCGCTATTCCACCATGCGCCCGGAGCTCTGCTCCCGCTTGCACTCGCGCGCCCCTGATCTCGGCCCCGTACATGCGACAGCAGCGCGCTCACCGCACCCCGGCCTCATCTCCCTCCTGCAACGCCGTCCTCCACTAGCCCCGCTGTCGCGTCGCGCCCTCCCCCGCTGACGCCCATGCCCCGTTTGCCCGTGCTCGCTATACTGCTGCTGCCTGCGTACTGCAACTGCTGCACCGCGGCCCGCCAGCGTGCTTCCTAGTCGCGTCGCCCGCGCAATCCCTCCTCTCCCCCGCCGGTTCGCGGCCGCACCTATGATACGTCTCCAACGTATCTATAATTTTTGATTGCTCCATGCTATATTATCTACTATTTTGGACTATATTGGGCTTTATTTTCCACTTTTATATTATTTTTGGGACTAACCTATTAACCAGAGGCCCAGCCCAGAATTGCTGTTTTTTTGCCTATTTCAATGTTTCGAAGAAACGGAATATCAAACGGAGTCCAAACGGAATAAAACCTTCGGGAATGTGATTTTCTCACCGAACGTGATCTAGGAGACTTGGACCATACTCCAAGGAGTCAAAGAGGCGGTCACGAGGGTGGGGGGCGCCCCCCCTAGGGCACGCCCCCTGCCTCGTGGGCCCCTCGGAGCTCCACCGACGTACTTCTTCCTCCTATATATACTTACGTACCCCCAAACGATCAGAGACGGGGCCAAAAACCTAATTCCATCGCCGCAACTTTCTGTATCCATGAGATCCCATCTTGGGGCCTGTTCCGGAGCTCCGCCAGAAGAGGGCTGTCATCACGAAGGGCTTCTACATCATCATAGCCTCTCCGATGAAGTGTGAGTAGTTTACCTCAGACCTTTGGGTCCATAGTTAGTAGCTAGATGGCTTCTTCTCTCTTTTTGGATCTCAATACAAAGTTCTCCCCCTCTCTCGTGGAGATCTATTCGATGTAATCTTCTTTTTGCGGTGTGTTTGTTGAGACTGATGAATTGTAGGTTTATGATCAAGTCTATCTATGAATAATATTTGAATCTTCTCTTAATTCTTTTATGCATGATTGGTTATCTTTGCAAGAATCTTCAAATTATCCGTTTGGTTTGGCCGACTAGATTGGTAGTTCTTGCCATGGGAGAAGTGTTTAGCTTTGGGTTCGATCTTGCGGTGTCCTTTCCAAGTGATAAAAGGGGCAGCAAGGCACGTATTGTATCGTTGCCATCGAGGATAACAAGATGGGGTTTATTTCATATTGCATGAATTTATCTCTCTACATCATGTCATCTTGCTTAAGCCGTTACTCTGTTTTTAACTTAATACTCTAGATGCATGCTGGATAGCGGTCGATGAGTGGAGTAATAGTAGTAGATGCAGAATCGTTTCGGTCTACTTGTCATGGACGTGATGCCTTTATACATGATCATGCCTAGATATTCTCATAACTATGCTCAATTATGTCAGTTGCTCAACAGTAATTTGTTCACCCACCGTAGAATACTTATGCTCTTGAGAGAAGCCACTAGTGAAACCTATGGCCCCCGGGTCTATTCTGATCATATTAATCTCCATCACTTTAATCTTGCTTTGCTATTTACTTTGCCTTTACTTTTCACTTTGCATCTTTATACCAAAAATACCAAAAATAATATATCTATCAGATCTCACTCTCGTAAGTGACCGTGAAGGGGTTGACAACCCCTAATCGCATTGGCTGCGAGTAGCTATCGTTTTGTGAAGGTACGAGGGACTTGAGCGTGGCCTCCTACTGGATTGATACCTTGGTTCTCAAAAACTGAGGGAAATACTTATGCTACTCTGCTGCATCATCCTTTCCTCTTCGGGGAAATCCAACGCAAGCTCAAGAGGTAGCAACCTGCCGCGCCGCTGCCGTAGTCGCCCACCGCCCTGCTAACGGCGCTCTGCCTCCACCCCCGCTCGCGAACGCCATGGCCGCCGCTTGCTCCTCCACGCCGTCCCCGCTCGCCCATGTCCGTCGTGCGTGAAGCCCGCCTGACCCCACTGCCTGCCGGCCAAGTGCCGCCGCGGCCAGCGCCCCTCTGCCCAAGCGCGCGTGCAAAATCCCCCATTGGGGCCTGCCTTTTAGTTAGCAGCTAACCCCCCCCCTAGCCACTGACTGTGGGACCCCCACACGCTAATTAGGAATTCGGGTCAAACTAAAATTAGTTAACTAAAATGTCTGACTGACCTCTGGCTCCCACCCAACCTAAATAACCTATTTAAACAATCTGTTAAATAACTGTTTAATGACATGTGGGACCTACTGGTCAGGTTGACCAGTCAACGGTCAAACTTTGACTGATGTCTGGGCTGCTGACTCAGCCCCCTGTCCCCACCAGTCAGCCACATGTGTACACCTATGGGTACACTTATGTGTACCCATAGCATTTAACTATTTAATTTTTGAATTAAAATAATTTAGAAAATGACTTTGAAAATTAATATAAAATAATCCATAACTCAGATGAAAATACTTTCTACATGAAAGTTGCTCAGAACGACGAGACGGATCCGAATGCACAATCACTTCGTCTACCACATGTCCCTAGGATAGCGAACCTGCAACTGTCCTCCTCCGGTCCGTCTGTCCGAATATGCCGAACACCGAGGATACTTTCCCGGATGTTTTCCCCCTTCACAAGCAGCACCTAGTACCGCGTTAGGTCACCCCTAGCACCTTGTATTGCCTTGATATGCTTTTGTGTTGCTTTGATTGCTCTATTATTTATTGTGTTCCCCCTCTGTTACTTCTTTTTGATAGACCCCGAGACGGTGTCGATACCCCCGTGATCGACTACATCGACGACTACCCCTCCTTCTTGCCAGAGCAACCAGGCATGCCCCCCCCCTTTGATCAACCCGATGTCGCCTATTCATTCTCTGTACTGCTTGCATTAGAGTAGTGTAGCATGTTACTGCTTATGGTTAATCCTATTCTACTGCATAGCCTGTCATTGTTGCTACAATTGTTGATACCTTTAACTGCTATCCTAAATGCTTAGTATAGGATGCTAGTATTCCATCAGTGGCCCTACACTCTTGTCCGTCTGCCATGCTATACTACTGGGCCATGATCACTTCAAGAGGTGATCACGGGCCTATAGTATATACTTTATACTATTACATTACGTATGATACTATTCGGAGATGGGGGCTGAAGGGGCAGGTGGTTCCACCCAGGTAGTGATGGGCCTGGGCTCCTAACGTCCCATCGAGTGTTACTTTGTGGCGGAGCGACAGGGGATGTTGTGAACACCGAGGAGACAGGTGGGCCTGGTACTGGTCGGTGTCCGCGGTTACTTTAAATAACACACTTAATGAGATCTGGATATTTGATGTGAGTCTCGCCACTGGCCTATACTCACTAACCAACTACGCGGGAACAGTTATGGGCACTCGACGTCGTGGTATCAGCCGAAGCCTTCTTGACGTCAGCGACTGAGCGGCACGCGTCGGGTTGGACCGCGTAACGCAACTTCCTTTGTAATGGAGGTTGCTAGATCTGCTCACCGACCGCGTACGCAACGTGCAGGTGTGCAACGGGCGATGGGCCCAGACCCCTGCGTGCTTAGGATTTAGAACGGTGTGTTGACCTCTCTGTTGTGCCTAGGTAGGGCTGCGATGTGTTGATCTTCCGAGGCCGGGCATGACCTAGGAAAGTGTGTCTGGCCAGAGGGATCGAGCCTGTTGGGTAATGTGGTGCACCCCTGTAGGGAAGTTTATCTATTCGAATAGTTGTGTCCCTCGGTAAAAGGACGACCCGGAGTTGTATTTTGACCTTATGACAACTAGATCTGGATACTTAATAAAACACACCTCTTACAAGTTCCAGAGATAACCCAGTGATCGATTTCCCACTGGGCGACGAGGGGAGGATCGCCGAGTAGGATTATGCTATGCGCTGTTACTTTATGTCGCACTTGCTTCTCTCTTATACATGCTTCAAGATGGAGGATGTTAGTAGCGTAGTCTTTGATAGGACTAGCTATCCCCTCTTATTCTGGCATTCTGCAGTTCAGTCCACAGATACTACCCATTTCATTGATACCAATGCATATGTAGTGTAGATCCTTGCTTGCGAGTACTTTGGATGAGTACTCACGGTTGCTTTGGTCCCTCTTTTCCCCCCTTTTCCAATGTTCTCGATTGTTGCAACCAGATGATGGAGTCCAGGAGACAGAGGATCCTGATGATGATTCTACGTGGAGTTCGACTTCGAGGAGTAGTTAGGAGGTCCCACGCAGGAGGCCTTGCCTTTTCGATCGTTGCTAATGTGTGCTAGCCTTCTTAAGGCAAACTTGTTTAACTTAATGTCTGTACTCAGATATTGTTGCTTCCACTGACTTGTTTGTGATCGAGCACTTATATTCGAGCCCTCGAGGCCCCTAGCTTGTAATATAAAGCTTGTATTATTTTAATTTGTGTCTCGAATAGTGTTGTGATATCTTCCCGCGAGTCCCTGATCTTGATCGTACACATTTGCGTGTATGAGTATTGTACGATTGAATCAGGGGTGTCACACAGCTGGCCCTTCCTGCGGTGATGCCTTCTCCGAAAGGGCTTCGATTACCGGTGGGTGACCCGCGTGATGCAAATGGTCTCATCGGGCCGGACCGCGGTGAACATTAATGGCAAGATCGGCTCATACTTCCCCACCTTATGTGGGGTTCGTCAGGGTGATCGGTTCTCCCCGTTCCTCTTCAACATGGTTGATGCCCTGGCAGCCATCTTAGATAAGACCAAGGTAGCTGGCCATATCAAGGGCATACTCCCGCATCAAGTAGGAGGGAACGGGATCTCCCTCCTCCAATATGTAGATGACACCATTATCATGGTGGAAGGATCTGCGAGCGACATCACGAACTTGAAGTTCCTCTTGCTCTGCTTTCAGCAGATGTCTGGCCTCAAGATTAACTTCAATAAGAGCGTGGTCATGGTCTTGGGCTACTCCGACGACGAACGACAGAGCATCGCGGACCGCCTTAACTGTACGCTTGGGAGCTTACCCACGACCAATTTGGGGATACCTATTAGTGACACGATGCTCACGGTGGCCGAGCTGCGGCCCACAGTTAGCAAGCTCTAGCACCGCATTGAGCCTTGGCAGGGGCGGTGGCTCTCGAAGGCAGCCCGAACTGTGCTCATTAACTCGCCCTTTTCCAGCCTGCTCCTATTCACTATGAGCTTCTACAGCCTGCCTGAGACTCTGCACCATGAGATTGCTAGAGTTCAGGGGCGCTTCTTCTGGGTTGGCGAGGGCGACAAGCAGAAGTACCACATGGTCCGGTGGACTGAGATCTGTAAGCCTCGTGATCAGGGTGGTCTTGGGATCATGTCTTCCAAACGCATGAGCATTGCCCTCCTGACTAGGTGGCTCTAGCGGATTACGAACGGTGAGGGTGGCTTATGGCTCCGCATCATCCAGTAGAAATACCTTCGTGGCCAGCCGCTCGCCTTCTGTCAGTGGTTTGGTGGCTCCCAGTTCCGGTAATCCATCATACAGCTCCTCCCAGTACTCTGCATCGGGACCTCGATTGCGGTTGGATCTGGCACCACCACGCTATTTTGGTTCAATCGTTGGGCTGGGGACGCCCCCTTTGGGTCACGTTTTCCTGACCTGTTCTTCATCGCGGTTGACCCGCGAATCTCTGTCACGGTGGCCCTTATTGACTTAGGGCAGCTCGCGTTCCGACGTCCATTTGGCCCGGATGAGAATGCCGCTTGGCATGACTTGCTCGACTGCATCACATTGCATGAGCCTGAGCTTGATGTGGAAGATGATCGCACCAGGTGGCGTCTAGAGCCCTCTGGTATATTCTCCACCAAATCACTCTACCAGGCTATCGCCCCCTCTCCGGGACCTGAGGCTCTTTCCTCCATCTGGGAGATCCGGCTACCCCTGAATATTGGGATTTTCCTATGGCAATGGATCCGCGGCCGCCTTCCGTCTGGCATGGAGGTCCTGAAACGCAACGGCACTGGCAATGGGCGATGTCCGCTCTGCGGGCCTTAGGAGGATTCGAACCATATCTTCTTCACGTGTGTGTCTGCGCAGTTCCTCTGGAGTTGTTTCCGCGAAGTAGTGGGTGGAAGTTGGGACCGCAACAACTTCCATGCTATATTCGCCGAACTCCAGGCATTTCCACCCTCGTCCTATCACATTAGGTGGCTGACCATCGGTGTGGTAGCCTGGACGCTGTGGACTATTATGAATAAGCTTGTGATTCAACGTATCCCTCTTCGTCGTTGTACTGACGCTCTGTTCAAATGGTCTGGTTACTTGCAGTTTTGGCGGCCGCTTAGCCGCCCCAGGGAGACAGACGCCATCACCTCCATCATCACCCAGCTTCACGCGATGGCTCTCCGGATGGCTCCACCGCTTCCCCCACCACCACCAGAGCCAGATTAGTTCTCTCGTCAGCGTCGCCACTGCTTTGTTTGTTTATGCGTCCCTTGTGTATGTTTTGGGCTTGTTGTGTTGTGCCCACAGCTAAACCCGTGGAGTGAGTTGTGCGTGCGTGTTGGACCTTTGCCTACGGTGGCGTTGGGTGTGTGTGTTGTTTGGATGTTACCTTATTGACTTTGTGCTTGGTGGTTGCTTTATTTATAAAGCAGGACGAAAGCCTTTTTCAGTAATAAACACATGCAAAATTGGAGTGGCGAAAATATGGCAGTACGCGATATAATGACTGGAGTTCAAGTCGAGCGGCTTAGAATGATGACTGCAATTTGGTAGACTTGGGAAAACAGATGGATTTGGAGGTGGGTGGCAACATAGTGAAGCAAACGACACAACGGTCGAAGAAGAGCTGAAACGAGAAGCTCATGATAAATCCATTTGTTGGCCAGTGGCAATGCACAGGCGTTAAACTGGTACCTACTAATAAAAGGGTTAACGCTTCCGCCCGTACGTCGTCAATCGTTAGTTTTGCTTAGTATACATGCTAAAACATAGGGGCGACCCGATCGCAATGAAGTCGGCCCATGCAAATCAAAGCCCAATGAAGACAGCCCACATAAGGGATAAAGGGCTGGGCCAAAAATACTTATGAGTGCTGCAAATTAAACTTGCAACCTCCCGGTCATGTAACTACTGTGGCTGGGGCGGACGTTTGACTGCCACAGGTGAGCCGCGCCCTGTGTGAAACATTGACTCTCAGAGAGAGCGTCACATAGGAGCTCCCTACGAGGCTACTTGGAGCTCGAAGGCGAACTGTAGTGGGCCGGCCCAGCATCACTCGCCTCCAGCCATAAGAAACTAAAACAATTTATTATGCGAGAAGTGGGATTCGAACTTGCATGCCACCGTCGACACACTTAGCACATTAACAATTGCACCACGACCACTGCGTTGTGTGGTATCCGAAAACGGGCTATTTGACCATTGCTTGAGTCCTATTATAAATTATTTGTAAAAAACGAAATATTTTTGAAAAAGAATTCGGAAACTTTTATAAACTTTATCGATTTTCAAAAAATGTTCACAAAAATAAAAAAAATTAATCAATTTTGAAAAAGTTCATGTATTTGAAAAAAGTTCACCAGATTTTAAAAAAGCACGGATTTGAAAAAGTTCATCCAGTTTTGAAAAATAATTAACAATATTTTGAAAAAAAAAACTAGCAGGTTCACCCGCGTGTTTGCGCGGCTAGAGTTTCAACATATATCTGAAGATGCTATTTTAGGTGTTCATATGCTCTCCAGATCTAAAGTTTGACTATTTTTTTCATATCAGTATGCTATATAGAATATTTTTATTATAGGTAAATCATTGATATTACTTTCCTAGGGCAATGTAGATATTACTCCCTCTATTCTCAAACAAAGTGATGCAAGTTGTTGCACACATACCAAGATACATTCAAGCCCACCAATCATGTAAGTGCTATCCCACTAAACTCAGCTTCTAATTGTCCCATATGACTATATGCCTTGCTTTTGGAGCAAAAAGAGAAAACGTTATACCTCTTTTGTTTGAGAATAGAGGCAGTATTAGAAGTTTTTTAGTTGAATTAGAAGTTTTGGCAACATACAATATTCTCAATCTATTTTTACGATTCACCATTGGTGGGCGATTACCCCATAAGAGACATCACTCTTTATGTAAATTGGAAAAATTAGAAACAATTTTCAGCGATGATCTAAATAAATTCTCTTGTATTGACGTCTTACATTTAAACACGGTTTTCTGTTCCTCCATCGGCCTCATCATTAGCATCGTGGTGGCTCACTTGTTTGTGCTGGCAGATTCAGACTTTCTACTGTAAATTGAACTCATTTTTCATGCGGTAATTCCGATTACTATTTTTATGAACAATACTTAATCTACATAGAAGCATTTGCACACCTTATTTCATTTAGAACTTTTTTGAATCTCAAGTATTGTAGATAGAACAGACATAATCACTAATTAGTAAACAAATTGCGACAATGAAAATACACATTTTGGCACTTAAATGTCATGCTTGTATTTATGGTCTTACTTGTTAATTCATGTTTTTCTTACTGCTAACATCGTATTTTAGGCATACTCTATCATTAAAAATAATTGGTAAACTCATCGAGCATACACTATTGGGATATTATATGTACTCTAGAGCTATGCAATTTCTCCATAGTGGTTGTATGTGTCGCTCCCTTATCTCCTATATTTATTTCCAAAAAATTTGACTCCATTGTTCAATCATCGCTCCATTATTCGCCATCAACATAATTCCTAAAGCAATATAGGATTGTGATATTCATAGGTTCTCCTAGATTTGTGCGAATTTTCCATAATGGTTGTGCATGCCATTTCCCCAATATAATTACCAAGTATTCCATATGTTCCAAAATATAAGCTAGAAATGAATATTTGTTGTTTCTAAATCATAATTTTAGCTATAGTTTTTTAGAATATTTCAAAGAATTAATTAAATGGCATATGGATTAAATTATTTTGTAGTCCTTTTTTGCGCGAAAACTTCCGATTTATTCATCTTCAATCATGGCAGTGCAACGAACACCAGAAATAATAAAAAAATACATTCAGATCCGTAGACCATGTAGTGAATAAGATGTTATTCTTACATCTCCTATCCATAGATTAGTGCTCAAAGTTTTAAAATTTTACTACATGTTTATTTATATGCGTTATATTTTGACACAGATGGGTATGTTTCCTATGCGCGAACATATTACTTTCTTGTGATCCTTTATCATGACTATCTTTATGAGTTTTGAAGTATACTTAAAAAATTGCTGGGTAAGAATACTTAATTTATACAAAAGCATTAGAACACACATCATGATTCATTAGTAAATGAATTGCGAGAATGGAAGTAATAATTCTTGGAACTTAGACATGCACATATGTTTTTTTTTGTCTCATTTGTTCCTTCATGATTTATTATTGGTATAATATTCTATTATAGGCACACCTCAGTATTAAACAAAATAGTTTTAGTAATCTCTCGCCACAAAAAAAGAATCTTGGTAATCTCTTTACTATGTACGTGGACATCTACTTATCCAACGTGAGGCACTAAGGCTATGAGGAATCCGGACTAATTATTGCTACAGAAGACATCAGCAAATCTATCTATCTATCTATCTATCTATCTATATCTATCTATCTATCTATCTATCTATCTATCTATATCTATATCTATATATCTATCTATACCTCTATATCTATCTATCTATCTATACCTCTATATCTATCTATCTATCTATCTATCTATCTATCTATCTATCTATATCTATACCTATACTAATTTGTGACTCCCAAAAAATTACCACGTTAATTAGTAAATAAGAGCCGTTAATCTCGGTGGGACCGAGTTATAATGGCCAGATTTAATCTAATTAACTGTAGAAAAAAGAGAAATTCTCAACCTCAATTTTATAGAAAAAAGAGAAATTCTCAACCGTCAATTTTATGGGTCCAAACTATACTGGCCCAGATTGAAACAATGGTTGTAAAGAGTGGAAAAGCTCTTTCACGAGCGAGCGTGGCAACGCTCGATCCCAATCTCCCTCTCCCCCACGATTCTAATCTTTCTGCTCCCCTGATTTTCTGGTGGGCCTAAAGAGATCTCCCCTCTAATCTCTATGCCCCCCCTGATTTCAACGTGGGCAAGTAAGATATTCCCCGTAATCCCTCTTCCCACGGTTAATCTTTCCACTTATCTGTCTCCCCTTCCTAAAGGGATTCCTGTTTGGACGTGGTTGCCCAGCGAACCTGCCTAAAAAAACCGCCTATCCCTAATCAGCGGGAAAGAAAAAAAAATCATAATCTCTCCTTCGCCGCCGCATGATCCTTGCCTGCTTCACGTGATAGTCACGCCGGGCCCAATCAAATCCCACGCCGCCGGCTATCCTCGTGCTGTTCTTGCCGGTGACCATCAGGCAAGATTCCAGACCCAGTCAAATCTCACGTTGTCGGCCATCCTCACACTGTTCTTGCCAGAGATCTTCAGGTAAGATGCTAAAATACACAGGCTCAGCACTTGATTGATCTCCTCCCTAGATGTGAAAGTACACAAACCTGGGGGCTTATCTCTCCTCGGATGCAGGCGCACTGACGTGAGAACACACGATGGGAAACCTGTACTCGGAAGCTCTATTCTCAGGATCTCAATTTTAATCCCAGCCAACTCTCAGATTGAAAGAAAGACGATTCACGTGGTTCTAGCTGTACATGTGGTGTCAGTGCAGGAGGCATCAAGGTCAGGTTTATCTCTCCTCGGATGCAGGCGCACTGACGTGAGAACACACGATGGGAAACCTGTACTCGGAAGCTCTATTCTCAGGATCTCAATTTTAATCCCAGCCAACTCTCAGATTGAAAGAAAAACGATTCACGTGGTTCTAGCTGTACATGTGGTGTCAGTGCAAGAGGCATCAAGGTCAGGTTTGAAGTAATCAAGTAACAACGTTAAGGATGTCGCCAAGGGCCTCTGGATGACCTGTAAGACTGTAACCCCTTTTGCTAACGTTAATGAAAATTTTCTGCGATGGCCTTTTCATCGAAAAGACATTGATGCATGGCATGAGGTTTTCCACTAAATTCTCATCCATAACAACAATATATGTTGATATGATTTCATATCTATTTCGTTTTGAGCCTATGGAGGGGGCATGGAGATCGGTTGCTTAGATCTTCTACAGAGGCAGTGTCAGGTAATAATATTTGTGTTCCACTTTCAGGAAAATAAGGAGGAGATATTCAATACAGAGTTAGAGGTGCAATCACTGCATCAGGGTTTGGAGAGTAATTGGGTGTGCTACTGTGTAGCACCAGATCAAGGAAATCTCACGGATACGTCTAGGCGAAGATTTTTGCTCTTTTTTGGGGGAATCTTGCAATCTTTGAGTACAGGGCTATTGCTTGGTTGCAGTGGGAACGATCTAATTATTGCCATACAATCTGCATGTATGTATATGGTACAAAACTCTTCGCTAGAATTTACTACCTTTTGGATTACGCATGCACATGTCGTTGAATATGTTTTAATGATTCTTGCAAGTGTGGAATTTATATTCATTATGCTTACACGCATATAGTGTATGTACATCTATAGATTATTTTTTATTCAGCCTTTAGCTGCAGATTGAGTTATTTGTGCATGAATGAGAAATAATAGTTAGTACGCCTCATCTCCTATCGTATTATTATTGATATTTCAGAAGGTAATTAGAGGCAAGATTCTCTAAGTTTCTCAAAATCATATTTAAAAACTGCTATGCTTCAGGTGAATACATATCTTCTGAGATTCTTCGAGGAGAGAGATTGCTCGGTTAATTTCTTACAATGTTTAGATTCCTGTTTGACTCGACTTGATGCATGCCAGCTGCAGGTCATATACCTGGCAATAGTAATTTTTGGAACATGGGACTCGATTTCCATCTTTAACATGCCTATTCTATATGTTGCCAGGATGTTCCCCTTCTGCTTTTAATGTATAATTTGTTGTCAGTCACTACTTACCCCTGGAACTTGCAACTGCTATTCTATTTAACATTTTTGAAAAACGTATTAATTTATCATCTTGCTTTTGTTTTTTTGTATGGACAACCAAGCAAAAAATAGTATCAGTTGTTTCAATTTCAGAACATGACAGATTTTATGATCGTTTAGTTATCAGATGCTTAATAACATAGACTATTAGTACCCAAATTGTTTATTTTTTTAAGCATTGGAATTTCTTTCTGATGTGGCACATGTAATGTTTCCTTTTGCGTTTAACATCAGTTTTAATTACATTGGATGTCCGCTGCAATTTCCTGCACCTAGACTCTTCTATTCCATCTAAAGAAAATACACTCCACTCTAGGTACAATCTTCTACCAAACCATCGCTCATTGTGGTGTATTCTCTCCTTAGTCGACATAACAAAAACCGAGTCCCGGGCACTAGAAAGAGAAAGGTCGTCGGTGAAGAGATAAAAGATGACACTTACTCAGGACTGTGGTGGATAATGCAGAGGTTTCAAACGGTCAACCTGAGCCATGGGAGAAGGACCTGTATGGCCAATATGCATGCCCCATAAACAACACAACTTGAATCTCATCATTAGAGACAAGGCCAAGGACGAGATTGATCTTTTACTAAGGTACTAACATTTTCGTTTGCTGCATACACAGAAATAAGGGTCCAATATTTTTGTAAACTAAAGAGACCACCCTACCTGTTTGTTTGTAACAATAACTGATAATTACAGATGTAGCAGACATGTAAACTGCAGGTGCAGGCATGTAAACTAGATAAAAGGAGGAATGTCCTTAAGTGTTATTAGTCATAAAATATACTTGCATGTTATTAAATTATTCTCTTACACTGGTTTGTGAGCCTATACTGACCTAGGTTGCTGCACGTACGATTAGCACTATATATTCAAGTTTTCACATGATAGCTCTTTCCTGGCTTCAAACTAATTGAAGTATTTTTCATAAAGCTCAAATAATTTGTTTAGCCTATTTCCAGCCTGTATATCTCCTCCATGCCTCAATACACATATACCTTGCTAGCTAAGGGCAAAGAAACGTTGCCAGGCAGACCACCATCCAATTTTCTGTTCTTGATCATCATCGTTATGGGGTTTGGACGAAGCCACGGAAACATGAGAAAGGCCGTACAAGCATGTAATTTCTACATTTGTCATTTATTTGTCACATATTTACCATGATATGATTTGATTTGATTTCTTCTGTATGTTCATAGCCGGGTTCTTATTTTTGACAATAGCAACTACGCCCATCATGTCATGTGACAATTCAATTGCAGGGCTTCGATGAAGATATATATACCACCCGATCTATTTATTCCTCATCGCGTTGTATTCATTTATTTCTCTGTATGGACACTCATGGACTGATTGGGTTCCATTTCTTCAGTCTCATAGCCCAATTCGCTTGCTGTTGTTCAGGTCTTCATGTTCTAATCAGTGGTGGAAGGAAATTTGCACATACTTAATACAAAGGAATGAATATCACCCCAATGTTGGTTAGGGTAGCTATCTTTTTTAAATTTTATTCAATAAAGTTTAGTAATGCAGTTGGCACCAAAGAACACAAAAACGATTATAAGGTAAAATATCGATATTGGAGTGGCACCAAAGAAAATAAAAACACTACAAGTCACTTGAAAAACTTTGATGTCCGTTTGCAATGTCAACATAATTTCTGAGACATTTTATGTGTTCCTTTACCAAAGTCTACGGTAAAATAGAAATGGTAACAACCTGCTTTTGTTTTTTAGGTAAAAATTTTCATGGGAAGGACGAGTGGAAAGTTTTGGTCTGATCAAGCTTGCGTTTGGTTGACATTACTATTTAGACTCTGCTGAAATTCTAACGTACGACAGAGAGAAACAAATAGTATATCAAGACAATTGTCCAGTAAGACTGAGTTACAATGGCTTATTCAAGAAGATTATTTCTTGCAATGCGACATTATAACAACTTAGATCGATTTGCATAAAGGAAAATGTTAACACATAAAATGCTACGAGTATTAATTTCCCGCTCAAGGACAAAGACTAGCATAACATAGGATACACTTGAAAATGTATAATAAATTCCACTATTTACTGTATGAAGAACATGTGGAAGTGTAGTATGCTTAGCCTACTTGCTCATTAGTAATGATTAGGCTCATTAGTAGTTAGTCTATTAAAGATTTCTCCTAAACCTCTCAATATATAATGTTACAGTTTATCGTTTAGAGTATAACACACAACTACAAAGCTTCCAGTGAAACATTTGTCTTGGAAGCATTGCAAAGTGCAATCTCAAGTTTCAATCTTTTGTATATGTCACAAAAAAAAATTTTGTCCATCTTAGGAATAAACTTCTTCAAAGTACCTACTTAGTAATTATATTATTAAAAGTGCACACAAACTAGCCCGTGCACACGCACGGGTTGACGACTAGTGTATTCTAGTTGGATACTTTTTTTTATTCTTGGTGATCTGGCAGTTTGCTTTTTGTTTGAGGGAAGGAACGGCCCGTGTAGTTTCTCCGTGTGTAACAAAAGTTGAGCTAAAATTAGCGCGTGGGGTGCCTAAAAGCCTCAGGTCTACCCATGCGCTTTTCTAAAACACAGGGGGTGCCTAAAAGCCTCAGGTCTACCCATGCGCTTTTCTAAAACACAGGCTGTTCGGGATTCCTTTTTCTAGGGGTGGCTGCTGGGGCAAACCCTATTTGGCGCTGCAGGCGTGGGTTAAAGACAATTTTCCTAACCGGCGCCTGGAGCCGCGTTAACTGGGCTGGCCCATTTATCTGTAGGTTTTCTTTCTCCTGTTTCCAGAAACGCGAAAGAATTGCGGGAGGAATGAGTCGATCCCATGACCTCCTATAATACAACACGATAGGTTAACCACTCGGCCACACTACATCATCTAACATTGTTCATCTTTCGCGTTCTTTATTAGCTCTACATTTCCGTTCCTTTTTTCTTCCTTATTTTTCAAATCGGCGAAAACAATTCAATGTTTTGAACTTATTTTCCAAATGGATGAACAAATTTGCGAACTTGATTTTTCAAATTGATGAACTTTTTCTTAAAAATCGATGAACTTTTTTCATTTTTCGATGAACTTTTTTCGAATCGATGAACTTTTTTCAAAATACATGAACTTTTTTCGAAAATCGATGAACTTTTTTTTAATTTGATGAACTATTTTTCAATTTGATGGACATGTTTCAAAAATTGATGAACCTTTTCTAAATCAATGAACTTTTTCAAAACTGATGAATTTTTTCAAAATTGAATATTTTTTAAAAAAGCGATGAAATTTTTGCAAAATTGATGAACTAATTTTGAAAATGATGAAAATTTTCCAAGTTTTGAACTTTTCCCATATTCATGGAAATTCTTTGAATTCGTGAACTCTTTTTTAATTCATGGTTTGTTTTGAAATCTGCAAAATTTCAAATTTTCTTCACATTTTTTTTCAAAAAACACGTTTTTCGAATTTGTTTATGCAGTAAATAGCGTGGTTATACTTACTTCTTAAATAGTTTAAGCCCCAATTATTCAGTAGAGCTTGGTTAGTAGAGTGGTTGGTCAACACACACCAGAGGTTGATGTTGTGAGATTGAATCCTCATGGGGAGCCTTATTTTTACGCTGTTTTTAGCGCTTTTTAATGAATTCCGTTGTGTTGCGTGTACTGGAATGGGCCAATATCGAAACCGGCCCAACCAATGATGGACTTATTTTATGCAATTGTGATGGCACTTTCCCATCATAGATGCTTGTACGTGCTAGGCTGGAGACGTGAAACACAATATATGCCTACACACAATATTTTTTGTATCTAACGTGATATCTTTAAATCTCAGCCGTTTATATTAAAATTTGATGGTTGAGATAATTTAATATGTGTGGATAAACGTGATGACTTGTTTGCCTCTTGTCTTAAGTATATAATAGATAGAAGATAACGGATTCGAAAAAAAGTTCATTGATTTTCATTAAAAAATCAAAATTACTTATTATTCACAAATTCGAAGTTCATTCGATTTTAAAAAAAAGTTCATCAATTTTGATAAGAAGTCCATGCATTTGAAAAAGAAGAAGGAAAAAAGGAACAAACAAAAAAGAAAAATAAAAAGAAAGAAAAAGAACAAGGAAGAAAAGAGGAAAAAGGTAGTAACAAATCACATGTTACTTGTCTGGCTAGCAACCCTAGTGAAAGTGTGTTATATCGACTAGAGGGGGGGGGGTGAATAGGCGATTTTTATGAAAGTCTTCAAAATGTGGAAGTTTCGAAGACAAACAATAGAAATAAACCTATTACCATGCAGCGGAAGGTAGACTACACTAGGCAAACCATAGTCAAGTATTCAATGGAGTGAAAGCACAATGACTAATAGCAGCAATGTAGTAAGGATCAGGTAGGAAGATATTACGAAGCCAAACAGAACACGCAGTCACTCAGTGAAGACAAAAGATAGAGCAATCATACAATGACTTCACAAGGAGTAACAGTAAGTAAAGGGAAGGGAAGGATGAAACCAGTGACTCGTTGAAGACAATGATTTGTTGGACCAGTTCCAGTTGCTGTGACAACTGTACGTCTGGTTGGGGCGGCTAGGTATTTAAACCTGAGGACACACAGTCCCGGACACCCAGTCCTGAACACGCAGCTCAGGACACCCAGTCCTCACCGTATTCCCCTTGAGCTAAGGTCACACAGACCTCGCCCAATCACTCTGGTAAGTCTTCAAGGTAGACTCCCAAACCTTCACAGACTTCGTTCACCGGCGATCCACAATGACTCTTGGATGCTCAGAACGCGACGCCTAACCGGCTGGAGGATTCACAGTCCTCAAGTGTAATAAGTCTTCAGATCACACAGACAAGAAAACTTAAGTGATGCCTAACACTCTTTGGCTCTGGGTGGTTAGGGCTTTATCCTCGCAAGGAATTCTCTCTCAAAGGCTTCGAGGTGGGTTGCTCTCAAACGACAAAAGCCGTACTCTAACTCTGAGCAGCCAACCGTTTATGGTTGTAGGGGGTGGGCTATTTATAGCCACTAGGCAACCCGACCTGATTTGTCCGAAATGACCCTGGGTCACTAAGGAACTAACATGTGTTCCAACGGTCAGATTTCAAACTCACGCGGTAGCTTTACTTGGCTACAAGCAAAGCTGACTTGTCCGACTCTGGACAAGCTTCACTCTCATAGTCTTCACTCGAAGACATAGGTTTTGGTTAAGCATCACTTCAGTCATTCTGACTGGTTCACTTGGACCCCACTTAACAGTACGGTGGTTCCTATGACTCAACAAAGAAGAAAAAGAACTACAAAAGATCTAAGTCTTCGAGCTCCATAGGCTTCATCGATGTCTTCTCTTGTCATAGTCTTCAATGTGAATATCTTCATATACCACCTTTGACATCAATGTCTTCATACATTTTTAGGGGTCATCTCTGGTAGGAAAACCGAACCAATGAGGGACTTCTACCTGTGTTATCCTGCAATTCTCACAAACACATTAGTCCCTCAACTAGGTTTGTCGTCAATACTCCAAAACCAACCAGGGGTGGCACTAGATGCACTTACAATCTCCCCCTTTTTGGTGATTGATGACAAACTAGTTGAAGTTTTCAACGGGGAATATAATATGCGAAATTGTAAATGATAAGGAATTGTCTTCATAAGTTGCAAGGGCTCCCCCTGAAGATGTGCATATAAGTAATTTGCTTTTGGAATGCAAATGCACATGGCAGGTTGTGCTTGTGGAGATCCTCTTCAACTTATGATGATAATCCACTATGCATGTGAAGGTATGTGAAGATAATGACATGCATAATGGAAAATGGACGTCTGCAAAATGATCTAAGTGCGGAATTTATCGTCGCACATGCGGAATTTATCATCGCATCACAAAGTGGCAAATAAGTAGCAGACGACCATCGAGTTTAAGTGTTACAACTCAAAGAACCAAATGTATCAAAACGAGAGTTCTAAACACGAAGCAAAATATAAAGCACCCGCCTATATGGACCCGCTTGAAGACTATCAAACTCATATGCTTCTCCCCCTTTTGTCAGTAAGGACCAAAAAGGTTTGAAGACATAGAGCATCTACTCGTTCACATGAAGAGTAGGTGAAGCAGCAGGGTCGTTGGTGGTGTTTGGCGGTGCAGAAGAACTTGGAGCAGTGTCGAAGCGTGCTGAAGGAGGTGGCAGTGAAGTAGCATCGTCTTCATCGTCGATCACTCTGGCATTCACAGTTGCAGCAGAGGAAGAGAACTTAGAGTCTTCAAGAGATGGAGTTCGTCGCAGCACTGCCCTTCGAGGAGGTGTGGAGTCAAACTTGAAGCATTTAGAGAAGCCATCCTCTTGAAGATCATCTTCAGAGCACATCAGCGTCAGCCCTTTCCATGTGCGTCGAGAGGTTTCATGGGCAACAAAAGCATTCTTGGTGGCAAGATTGCGAATGCGGTTGACATCCACCAAGAGGCTTTGCATTTGGCGCTTCAGCCAGTCATGATGCCTATCCTATTTCTGATAAAGAGCCACCAGAAGCTCTCGGTCATTAAGAACACGAGTGCGCTTCTTGGATCGTTGGGCAGTTGTGTTATCGGTGGCTTCAGTGAGAGCAGGATGCGGTGCACGTGTAGTGCCAGCCAAAGGATACACACGAGTGACTGCTTCAACTCCTTCAATGTTCTGAGAAAAACTTGGATGCTCTGCATTCTGAAGACTTAAAGGTTCCTTGGCAGGCTCAGGATAAATGGCTTCAATAGACATATCCACATCAGGAAGAAAGATCCAATGATTGCGAGCAGATGGCTGATATGAGATAGCGGAGTGAAGTTTGATCAGCCGCATTATCCATGGAGCGTAGAACTTCAAGGCAAAAAGATCAGAGCCTGATGCAGCAAGTTGGCGGATGAAGAAGTCCTGTGCATTGAAGCATTTGCCATGAAGAATATAGAAGACCAAGGTCTTCATTGCACCTTCCAGCTTGGCATGTGGAGAATGTCCTTTGATGGGCCAGAGAGTTTGCCTTATGATATGATAAATAGTCCTTGGCAGATACTCAAGGTCTTCAACAAGGAACTCCTTGGGATACGCAGCATCTTGGGGCAATGGCTTCATCATACTGAGCATCTGACTCATATTAGGTTCAGGCTTCTGAAAGATGCTCTCCACGGCTTCACTATGAAGCTGACAGCCAGTTTCGTAGAGATCACCAGGAGTGGGTAGACCAGTGAGCTCAGTGATGTCAAAGGCTTTGGCTTCGTGATGAACGTTTCCTGTCATCCACTCCAGGACCCCAAGTCTTCGGATCTCTGTTGTATCCGCGGATGTGAAGTGTGGCATAGAATTGGAGCAGCAACTCTTCATTCCAATGCTCTTGGTCGGTGACGAACGGCAGCAGTCCAACCTCTTTGAAGCAATCCAGAGCTTCTTCCAGACAGGGCAGACCAGCTATTGCTTCAATGTCAAGACGCTTATGTGGGAAGATGCGACCTTGATTGTATAGAATGCAGGAGTAATAGCTTCGCTGCGGATAGCTCCAGAACCAATCAGATGATATTCTTTCCCTTGAGTAGGGGTTCCTGGAGCTATTGAAGAAAGTGTTGTCTGCTCTGAAGCCATTGACATTAAAGGATCCAGGTGCTGATGCAGGACCTGGAAACCTGGGCAATCTTGGGATTGGCTTCTATACCTGAGGCCTATGCTCAACATGATAGTCGAACTGAGGACCAGCAGCAGGCGCAGGAACAGAAGCAGTGGGATCAGTGGCTTCGCTAACTTCTGGTGCTTAGGTTGGTGAAGGCTCCACATTAGCTTCAGCCATGACAGCGTCAGTGGCTTCATTGGTGTTGGTGGTGGCAGCCTCAAGATTTTCAACCTCCACTTGACGAGATGGAGGGTCAGTCACAGTCATGTTCTCCTCGAGAACAGCTTCTTGGTGGGACAGGGGAGTAGCAGCTTTTGGGGTTTATTCTTCATCGGCTGATGCAGCCAGAATGTCTTCAGCAGCTTTAGCTTCAGACTCAGAGACTGGAGGCCTTGGTCCTTTGCGAAGCCTGCGTAACGCTGGCGACGCCTGTGGAGTTGGAGTTGGCTGGGCCTCAAAGTCTTCTTCCTCTTGTGCTTGTGGGCGATCAGCCCATGATGCATCTTGAGCAATTGGCATCAAAGGACGACCAATGCTGATGAGCTCGCTGTGCGTTAGCACAGGCGATGATACCTGTTGGTGCTCGAGCTGAGGAAGAACTGCATCATCTTCAACATGGTCATGGTGACCAATGTCTTCAACAGCGATGGGATCAGCTGCTGGAAAGTCTTCAGCGTCATGAGCCTCTGTGAAAGCAGGCTCATGGACAGTCAGTTGACGTTCTTGAGGTTCAGCGTCAGGGAGAACCATGGAGATGGGTTCAACAATTAAGGGCTCTGTGGGAGCAGCCCGTTCCTTCTTGGTCTTCCGCTTCTTCTTGGAGGGAGCAGTAGCAGAGGCTTCAGGATTTTTCCTCTTTCTGGCTTCAGCCTCAGCAGTCCTTGTTTTCTTTAGCTCTGAAGCGGTTGACCGGGCCTTTGGCTTCGAGCCAGTCATGCTAGTTGCGAAGACAATGGGATCTGCTTCCTGCCTTGGTGCGTTGGGTTCGGCCACAGTGGGCTTCTTCTTCTGCTTAGCAGCCATCCTGGGATCAATGCCCGGACGCCCAAGGGCCTTGCGCTTCTTAGCCTCGTTGTAGCCTTGCACACACTTGTCAGCCAGGCTCTTCATGCGCTCCCAAGAACCCTGAGCTTCTGCGCATTTCTTGAGAAAGGCTTCTTTGAGCTCGTGCAGCATAATCTTAAAGTTTTTCACCTCTTGTACACTGAGCTTGGCCATATGCTTCTTGAACTGAGCCTTTTCATAGTCAATCTTTTGCTTCAGTTCGATGATGCGCTGAGCGAGATCTAGCTCTGAAGCAATGGCGCCATGGAAGGCGACACTAAGGCCAATGGGTAGTTGCAGATCTTCGAAGCTGATGTTGGGCGTGTCAAACCACTCATCAATGAAGTTGTGGATGATTGTCACGTCAAAGAGAGGCAGATCATTGAAGATTTCTGCTTCTTCTTTGCTCTTGATGAGTTGCTCAAGAGCGTCATCTGCAAGATCTTCATCACTGGACAGATCAATGGCATCGTTTCGCAGAATGGCAGCAGCTGTCAGTTCTTGGACGGTGTGTGGCAGAGGCATCTTGACCTTCTGGGGCTTGGAGATGCGTGACAAATCTTCAGACTGCACACTGTCTTCAGGAGGTGCAGTGGCCAGTGGCTTCGCCCGTGAGATTTTTGGTGCAGAGGCAGGCTTTGAAGCTTTTGGCTGCTTCAGCTTCTTTGGCTTCGGTGCTGCAGGCGCTTCATCTGCTTCAGCGTCATCTGCAGGCTCATTCACGGCGGTCCCTTGAACCACGATATGGGTGATGAGACCTTCAAGGTTGTAGAAGGGCCCAAGAAGATTGGGTTCAGCTTCGCGAGTTCCATCGGCACGGGGAGCAGAGGGACCAGGGTTGAAGTCTAATCCCAAAGACTTCTTGTTCTGCTTCACTGAGTTTTGGCAAACTGGAAGTTGCGCTTGAACAGATTGTCGTCACGGCACCATAGTAGTGACGATGGGTGTGCATCTACAGGCTGTGGCCCTCGGACCATGCAGGGATAGAAGCCTTGTTCAATGGCTTCTTCTCTGGACCTGGGTTGAAGATTCTTGTATAGGATGTCTCCCCACGGTCGCTTGATGGCATTTTTCTCAGCATATTCTTGGGTCACAAACCGGTATTTGAACCATTGTTCTGCCCAATATCTTCGAATCCACTGGATTCGGATCTTGCGCTGATTATAATCCTCTTCAGGATCTGTCTTGTAAAGTTCTGAGAGGTCATCAAGCAGATCTCTTGATGTTCCGCCACGACGCTGTCTGCCTCCCTTCCTTGCAGATTTCTCTGAAGCCATGAATTTTAAACTGAAAGGCTTCAATACGTTCAAAGGCTTCAAAGGTTTTCGCTTGCTGGACAAACAGGAACTGGCTTCGGGAGAATTTTTATGATGCTGTAAGAATTCTGCAAATGAATGTAGACTATGAGAACCAAGGGATTCTCCCACGGACATGTACCTGTGACAGCATTAAGGTGTGAGGGAAGGGGAAGAGGTCATATGCATTCTCAGAAGATTTTGAAGATAAATCAGTTTAGAAGACATCGACCTCATTGTGCGAAGACATTCACTCATAGATAAGGAGTTGGTTCCAGATTTGTACGAATCCATGGATCAGTACAAGTGAGGAATCTAACTACTTTGTGAAGTACAAGTGAATATACTAGGCATATTATGAGATGCAGTATGTAAGAGATCCAACTTGTGTGAACAGAAACTGCTTGTGGTAGAAAGTGACGAAGCTATAGGATCAAAGGGGCTGTAAAAAGGAAGTTTTATTTACCACACGAAGAACTGCTAGACGGAGTGGAAGAGGAGGCCGAGCAGTTCGATCGTCCGTGCCCTAACTTGGCGATGGAGGACACCTACGGCGACAGCGGAGAAGACGATGTCCGCGGTCGGCGTGAAGACGACGTCGGAGAGGTTGCGGCAGCGAAGCGCTTCATCGCCGGCGTCGTCGAGGGCTAGCGGTGGCGCTAGGGTTCGTGCGAGAGTGGAAGAAGAGATAATGACTGTTGTGAGGCATGTATTTATAGGTACGGGGGCGGCACTGCGTTATTACATAGGTGCCCCTGGCGATTCACATCTGAGGGACACGTGGCCGTCATGCAGCATATCGGGGGTTGTTCCACGTCCCACGCACGCCTGGATTGTCGGGTGGTCGTTCCCACTTCTCCGGGTTTCAGGTGAAGGAATGAGCATTGAAAACGAACTTAATGTTTGTCTCTGTATCTTCTGCTGACAAGGACGCAGAGAAGACATTTAACAGTTTCAATAGAATGCATATGACTTGGAGAGATAGAGTTTGAGATAGAAAGCATAGAGAGGTTAGGGTCCGATCACATTCACTTAGTTCAAAAGATTCAACAAGAAGACATAGCTATAAGTGAATGCTGTAGAGGAGAGAACACTAGTATACATATATATTCAACATAGTGAAGATAATCATGAAGACATGTTGAAATTGAAGCCAAACCAAATGTGAAGACATAGCAAATGTAACACCACGAGTGAAACACTTCGAGCAGAACCTTTGGTGGTGGCGTTACCCACTGTATAGGAAGTATTAGACCCAGACACGGCGCACAATTATCGTGGCGCTCCGAAGTCAAATTCCACATTAATGTATTCACACTTAGAATGTATGTCTTCATTGATTGAAGATATACTTTACTTCGTGTGTTGCACATCTAAGTCATCAATATGCATAAGTGTTAGGATGTGTGCCTGATCAGAGGACATTTGAGGATTCCAAGATATTTAGCTCACACCGTAACTTGCAAAATCTCTTCTCATCCAAGGGCTTGGTGAAGATATCTGCCAATTGCTCTTCAGTGTTGACGTGTATGATATCAATATCTTCCTTCACAACATGATCTCTGAGAAAGTGATGACGAATTTCAATGTGCTTTGTCTTCGAGTGCTGAACTGGGTTGTTGGCAATCTTGATGGAGCTTTCGTTGTCGCAGTAGAGTGGCACTTGCCTCAGATGAATGCCATAGTCCTTGAGTGTTTGCTTCATCCACAGAAGCTGAGCGCAGCAAGATCCAGCAGCAATGTATTCAGATTCAGTAGTGGAGAGATATACACAGTTCTGCTTCTTTGAAGACCAACATACAAGTGATCGTCCCAGAAAATGACATGTGCCTGATGTAGACTTGTGATCCACTTTGTCACCAGCATAATCAGCATCCGAGAATCCAACCAGATCAAACTCTGAGCCCTTTGGATACCATAATCCTAGAGTTGGGGTGTGAGCCAAATACCGAAGAATTCGCTTCACTGCTAAGTGATGCGACTCCTTTGGTGCCGCTTGGAATCGAGCACACATGCAAACACTAAGCATAATATCTGGCCTAGATGCACATAGATAAAGTAAAGAACCAATCATGGAGCGGTATACCTTTTGATCAAACTCTTTACCATTGTCGTCGGGACCCAGATGATGTTTGGCTGGCATTGGCGTTGTGAAGCCTTTGCAGTCTTGCATACCGAACTTCTTCAGGCAGTCTTTGAGATACTTCTCTTGAGATATGAAGATGTCGTTGTGTTGCTGTCGTATTTGAAGACCGGGGAAGAACTTCAGCTCTCCCATCATGGACATCTGATATTGCTCTTGCATCATATATCCAAACTCTTCACTGTACTTCTGATTGGTGCAGCCGAAGATGATGTCATCCACATATATTTGGCACACAAACAGTTCACCATCATATGTCTTCGTGAAGAGAGTGGGGTCGAGGGAACCATGTATGAAGCCTTTGCTCTTTAGGAAGTATTTGAGTGTGTCATACCAAGCCCGAGGGGCTTGTTTGAGGCCATACAGTGCCTTGTTGAGCTTGTATACCATGTCAGGATGTTTTGGATCTTCAAAGCCAGGCGGTTGTGCAACATACACTTCTTCTTCAATCTTGCCATTGAGAAAGGCGCTCTTCACATCCATTTGATATACAAGTATGTTATGATGATTTGCATAGGCCAGCAGTATGCGTATGGCTTCAAGTCTAGCCACAGGAGCAAATGTTTCATCGAAGTCAATGCCTTCCACTTGAGTATATCCTTGAGCAACGAGACGAACTTTGTTTCTGACAACTTGACCATGCTCATCTTGCTTGTTGTGGTATATCCATTTGGTGCCTATTATGTTGTGCTTCCGAGGATCAGGACGCTTAACCAGTTCCCATACATTATTCAGCTCAAACTGTTGAAGCTCTTCTTGCATAGCTTGAATCCATTCAGGTTCCATGAAGGCTTCTTCAACTTTCTTGGGTTCTGTTATTGAGACGAATGCGAAGTGCCCACAGAAATTTGCTAGCTGAGTTGCCCTTGAATGAGTGAGCGGACCAGGTGCATTGATGCTATCAATTATCCTCTCAATCTGCACTTCATTGGCAACACGAGGATGTACAGGGCGAAGATTTTGCTCTTGCTGATCATTGTCATTGTTAGAGGGATTGTCTTCAGACTGAGCATTGTCTTCAGGTTGATCAGGTGCGGAGATGATAAGTTCCTCTTCAGGTTGAGCTTCAGAGGGTATGATTTCTCCAGTTCCCATTAGCTTGATTGATTCGCTGGATGGAACTTCATCTAGCACATTTGGCAGGTGTTCTCTTTGTGAACCGTTAGTCTCATCAAATCGCACATCCACTGTTTCAACCACTTTATAATGAAAGAGATTGAAGACTCTGTAGGAGTGCGAATCCTTTCCATATCCAAGCATAAAACCCTCATGTGCTTTTGGTGCAAATTTTGAAGTGTGATGTGGATCCTTGATCCAGCACCTGGCGCCAAATACTCTGAAGTAACTGACATTTGGCTTCTTGCCAGTAAGGAGCTCATAAGATGTCTTGTTCAGAAGCTTGTGAAGATAAACACGATTGATTGTATGGCATGCGGTATCAATGGCTTCAGGCCAGAATTTTCTTGGAGTCTTGTATTCATCAAGCATCGTTCGGGCCATCTCAATGAGTGTTCTGTTCTTGCGTTCGACAACGCCATTCTGCTGTGGCGTGTACAGGGCTGAGAATTCATGTGTGATCCCCAAAGTATCAAGATATGTATCAAGGCCAGTGTTCTTGAATTCAGTGCCATTGTCACTTCTGATGTGCTTTATCTTGGCGCCATAGTTGTTCATTGCTCGATTGGCGAAGCGTCTGAAGACATCCTGCACTTCAGTCTTGTAGAGGATTATGTGCACCCAAGTATATCTAGAATAATCATCAACAATGACAAAGCCATAGAGACAAGCAGTAGTAGTAAGAGTTGAGTAATGAGTAGGACCGAAAAGATCCATGTGGAGCAGTTCGAAGGGTCGAGTAGTTGTCATGATTGTCTTCGAGGGATGTTTGGCCCTCGTCATCTTTCCTGCTTCACAGGCACCGCATAAGTGATCTTTCTTGAACTTGACGCCCTCGATGCCTATGACATGCTTCTTCTTTGCAAGGGTGTGGAGGTTCCTCATGCCAGCATGCCCTAGCCTCCGATGCCAGAGCCAGCATTCTGAAGCTTTTGCTAGAAGACATACGGCAAGCTGTGGTCCTGCTGAGAAATCTACCATGTACAAATCATCTTTCCGATACCCTTCAAACACTAGAGACTTGTCAGATTCCATTAGAACAAGGCAACGATATTTTCCAAACATTACGATCATGTTCAAATCGCAAAGCATTGAGACAGACATTAAGTTGAAGCCAAGGGATTCAACAAGCATGACTTTATCCATGTGTTGATCCTTTGAGATTGCAACTCTACCTAGACCCAATACCTTACTTTTACCAGTGTCAGCAAATGTGATGTGACTCTTGTCGGATGGACGTAAGGTTGAGTCCATAAGAAGGATTCTTTTGCCAGTCATGTGATTGGTACACCCACTATGAATAATCCATTCTGAAGACGCTGGTGTCGTACCCTACAGTGCAGCTAGGGGGATAGGCTTCACGAAGAGAATTGTGAAGCAAAAACATTTGACGAACCAGTGGGTTATGAAAGCTTAGATCCAGATTAGGACTAATAGGGAGAGTAGCAAGCGATTCAGGAACGAAGTACATAGTAAGACCATCCGGGCATTTGATCTTGCGCCCTACAAGATGTTTAAGGTCCCCAGCAATAGCGTCAGACGATTTTGGTTTTCTGCTGGAGACCTTTCCCTGCAAAAGAGAGTTAAGCTTTCTTAGCCACCCACATCTTCAAGGGTGGCTTAGAAGCAATAAGTCTAAGTGCAGCATCTGAGAACTTTGGCTTTGGAGCCCTAGCAAACAGTCTTGCGGGTGGACAATAGTACTCATAAGAATAAGCAGAATAGTTCTTGGTCTTATGAACATGGCGGTTTGATGAACCGCGCTCATATTCATAGGCCTGAGTATGGTTTCCCTGCAAAACATTTGCGTTAGTGCGACTTGGGTGAGTCCTCTGTCTGTATGAAGCCTTTGGACCGTATGAAGCCTGTGGTCTGGGGTTTGTCTTCTTCATCTGTGGTGTCATGATGACATTCACAGGAAGATTTTCCAAACACCTTTTCGGCACCCAGATCTTCTTCATAGGCGGTCCATTCCTGCAGTTAGTACCAATGTACCTGGCAAACACTTGACCATTCTGATTCTTAAACAGTTTATAGTTTGCATCAAAGGATTCATCAATGACAATGGGGTTAGCACAAGTGAAGCCAGATAGATTGGATGGATCTGCTGAAGGTTCCTTTGCAGCAACCCATGTGGTTTTGGGGTACTGCTCAGGTTTCCAGTAAGAGCCATCGGCATTCATTTTCCTTATGAACCCAACACCCTCTTTCCTAGGGTTTCGGTTCAGGATCTGCCTTTTGAGGACATCACATAGTGTCTGATGCCCTTTGAGACTTTTGTACATCCCTGTTTCAAGCAATGTCTTCAACCTAGCATTCTCATCAGCAATAGCAGTGGTATCCTCAGCAGAGGGGTTAGTTACCACATCAACAGTTGAAGATATTGCAACAGTAGCAGCAGTAGAACACTCAGCAACAGAAGTAGCATTGTTACGCTCGATGCATTTAAGACATGGTGGTTCAAATCCTTCCTGGGCGGACCTGATCTGTTTGGCGCGAAGTGACTCGTTTTCCTTTTGAAGATCTTCATGAGCCGCTCTCAATTTCTCAAGATCTTGCTTCCTTTGAAGATAATCATAGGAAAGCTTTTCATGAGTTGTTGAGAGCGTTTCATGACGACTTTCAAGTTCCTCATACTTAACGTGAAGATTTTTTATGTCTTCAATTAAGGACTCAGATCGAGTCATTTCAGCGCCTAACAGACCATCGCTTTTGTCTAACAGTTTTTGAATATGTTCCATGGCTTTCTGTTGTTCAGTTGCAATTTTAGCAAGTGTTTTGTAGCTGGGTCTTGAACCACAATCAGAGTCATCGTCACTAGATGTTTGATAGTGAGTAGTGCGTGTGTTTACCTTGGCACCGCGTGCCATGAAGCAGTAGGTAGGAGCGGAGTAGTCCTTGTCATTTGCATCGGTGTCGGTGGTGAAGTCATTGTCTTCAGTGTTGAAGATGGACTTGGCAATGTATGCTGTAGCCAAACTTGCAACGCCTGAATCAGACCCTCCTCAGACTCCACCTTCGCCTCCTCAAAAGCGGACTCCTCCTCTGAATCCATTTCCTTGCCAACAAACGCACGTGCCTTGCCAGATGAGCTCTTCTTGTGTGATGAAGACTTTGAGGAAGACTTGGAAGAATACTTTGAGTATTTCTTCTTCTTCTTGTCGTCAGAGTCATATTCCTTGCTCTTCTTCTTCTTTTTGTTCTCATTGTCCCACTGCGGACACTCAGAGATGAAGTGGCCAGGTTTCTTGCACTTGTGACATGTTTTCTTCTTGTAGTCATGAGCAGAAGCTTCATCATTCCTTGAGCTTGATCGTGAAGACTTTCTGAAACCTTTCTTCTTGGTGAATTTTTGGAACTTCTTCACAAGCATAGCAAGTTCCCTTCCAATGTCTTCAGGATCATCAGAACTGCTGTCAGATTCTTCTTCAGATGAGGAGACAGCTTTTGCCTTCAAGGCACGAGTTCGCCCATAGTTTGGACCGTAGATATCTCTTTTCTCAGAAAGCTGAAACTCATGTGTGTTGAGCCTCTCAAGTATGTCAGACGGATCGAGTGTCTTGAAATCAGGACTTCTTGAATCATCAGGGCTAGGGTGTCAAACGAACTATCAAGTGATCTCAGTAGTGTCTTGACGACTTCATGCTTGGTAATCTCAGTAGCGCCGAGGGCTTGAAGCTCATTTGTGATATCAGTGAGTCGATCAAACGTGAGCTGGACATTCTCATTGTCATTTCGCTTGAAGCGGTTGAAGAGGTTGCGAAGAACACTGATTCTCTGATCTCTCTGGGTTGAGACGCCTTCGTTGACCTTGGAGAGCCAGTCCCAGACTAGCTTAGATGTTTCCAAAGCACTCACACGGCCATACTGTCCTTTGGTCAGATGACCACAGATGATATTCTTGGCAGTAGAGTCCAGTTGAACGAACTTCTTGACATCAGCAGCAGTGACACCTTCTCCAGCCTTGGGAACGCCGTTCTTGACGACATACCATAGGTCGACGTCAATGGCTTCAAGATGCATGCACATCTTATTCTTCCAGTAGGGATATTCAGTTCCATCGAAGACGGGGCACGCAGCGGAGACTTTAATTATCCCTGCAGTCGACATAGCTAAAACTCCAGGTGGTTAAACTGAATCACACAGAACAAGGGAGTACCTTGCTCTGATACCAATTGAAAGTGCGTTGTATCGACTAGAGGGGGGGGGTTAATAGGCGATTTTTATGAAAGTCTTCAAAACGTGGAAGTTTCGAAGACAAACAATAGAAATAAACCTATTACCATGCAGCGGAAGGTAGACTACACTAGGCAAACCATAGTCAAGTATTCAATGGAGTGAAAGCACAATGACTAATAGCAGCAATGTAGTAAGGATCAGGTAGGAAGATATTATGAAGCCAAACAGAACATGCAGTCACTCAGTGAAGACAAAAGAGAGAGCAATCATACAATGACTTCACAAGGAGTAACAATAAGTAAAGGGAAGGGAAGGATGAAACCAGTGACTCGTTGAAGACAATGATTTGTTGGACCAGTTCCAGTTGTTGTGACAACTGTACGTCTGGTTGGGGCGGCTAGGTATTTAAACCTGAGGACACACAGTCCCGGACACCCAGTCCTGAACACGCAGCTCAGGACACCCAGTCCTCACCGTATTCCCCTTGAGCTAAGGTCACACAGACCTCACCCAATCACTCTGGTAAGTCTTCAAGGTAGACTCCCAAACCTTCACAGACTTCGTTCACCGGCGATCCACAATGACTCTTGGATGCTCAGAACGTGACGCCTAACCGGCTGGAGGATTCACAGTCCTCAAGTGTAATAAGTCTTCAGATCACACAGACAAGAAAACTTAAGTGATGCCTAACACTCTTTGGCTCTGGGTGGTTAGGGCTTTATCCTCGCAAGGAATTCTCTCTCAAAGGCTTCGAGGTGGGTTGCTCTCAAACGACAAAAGCCGTACTCTAACTCTGAGCAGCCAACCGTTTATGGTTGTAGGGGGTGGGCTATTTATAGCCACTAGGCAACCCGACCTGATTTGTCCGAAATGACCCTGGGTCACTAAGGAACTGACACGTGTTCCAACGGTCAGATTTCAAACTCACGCGGCAGCTTTACTTGGGCTACAAGCAAAGCTGACTTGTCCGACTCTGGACAAGTTTCACTCTCATAGTCTTCACTCAAAGACATAGGTTTTGGTTAAGCATCACTTCAGTCATTCTGTCTGGTTCACTTGGACGCCACTTAACAGTACGGTGGTTCCTATGACTCAACAAAGAAGAAAAAGAACTACGAAAGATCTAAGTCTTCGAGCTCCATAGGCTTCATGCGATGTCTTCTCTTGTCATAGTCTTCAATGTGAATATCTTCATATACCACCTTTGACATGAATGTCTTCATACATTTTTAGGGGTCATCTCTGGTAGGAAAACCGAATCAATGAGGGACTTCTACCTGTGTTATCCTGCAATTCTCACAAACACATCAGTCCCTCAACTAGGTTTGTCGTCAATACTCCAAAAGCAACTAGGGGTGGCACTAGATGCACTTACACCTAGCAAACTCTGAACGTGGAGGTCCCATGTTAGAGTCACACACACGCCCAATTTTTTGTAGTTTATAAAAGCAAGATGGGCCAAAGCTCATTTAGAAGCACCTTCAGGCGCCCGTTCGCAAATGGGCGCTGAAGCGCCAAATAGGATCGCCCCTTTTGACGCTCGCGAGCGTCAAATTGGAATTGCCCATCTCACGATACATGCCCATGCTAGCTAGCATGAGTTAAGCTTCAAAAAACATGGCATGTTAGCTTGGTTGTTAGTTTCATGGTGTACACAACTGATTTAGAAACTGGGTGCTAGCATTACCGTTCGGAATTAACTGGCATAAAATAGTGTTGCTGGTGAAGGTGATGGCCGTGGGGCTGGAAGAGAAGGTGGAGCTTTAGTCCAATAGGCCATCCAAGAAGATAAGGCTTTCCACAAGCTTTAGTGCCCGAAAGGGGATGGTGCGCAAGTTGGACTACATGCGCCTTCATTGTCCCCTGTTCTTGGTCTATACAATATCTTTCTCTACCTATATTATTTTTCCCCTATGAACAAAAATATGGCCTATTTTCAAAACTTTGCCTGAGATAGAAGAAAAAAAATATCATCAAGCGATTAAAGAATGAGAGTAATATATGGGTAGAAGGCAATGATAATTCAAAAGGTTTGATATATGATTACTTTTCTGGGCTTTTTGCTAGTGAGTCGGGGATTCCAGACCCAGACTTGCTGGCCTCTGTTAAATCAGTGGTCTAGGAGAATATGAATGGAATTCTGATTGCCTCTTATATAGAAGAAGAAGTGAAAAAAGCGCTATTTCAAATAGGAGACTTGAAAGCACCTGGTCTGAATGGACTTCATGTTGTATTTTTAAAGTTGTTTTGGCATATTATCAGTGACGAACTTGTAGGGAAACGTTGCATGGAAAACATTTTTTACGCACACACAATGATCTACCCATGGAGATGCATAGCAATGAGGGGGAGAGTGTGTCTACGTACCCTTGTAGACTGTAAGCAGAAGCGTTAGACAACACAATTGATGTAGTCAAACTTCTTCACGATCCAACCGATCAAGTACCGAATGTATGGCACCTCCGTGTTCAACACACGTTCAACGAGGTGACATCCTCACCTTCTTGATCCAGCAACAAGACGGGCGAACTAGTAGATGAGTTCCAGCAGCACGACGGGGTGGTGACAGTGATGGTGAAGCTATCTCCGCAGGGCTTCGCCTAAGCACTACGGAAATATGACCGGAGGTGTAAACGATGGAGGGGGGCGCCACACACGGCTAAGCAATTGTTCTGTTGTGTGCTAGGCACCCCCCCTCCCACATATATATAGGTGGGAGGAAGGGAGGAGCAGCCAAAGGAGGCGCCCAGTGTCGGTGTCAAAACCGTCCGATCTCGGGTAGGGGGTCCCGAACTGTGCGTCTGAGGATCGAAGGAAACAGGAGTCAAGGGTGACATGATGTTTACCCCAGGTTCGGGCCCTCTTGATGGAGGTAAAACCCTACGTCCTGCTTGATTGTATTTGATGAGTATAGGGGTTACAAGAGTCGATCTACCTCGGGATCGTAATGGCTAAACCCTAGATGTCTAGCCTATGTAATTTGTCTTAGCCTCTATGGACTAACCCCTCCAGTTTATATAGACGTGGGAGGGGTCTAGGGTTGTACAGAGTCGGTTTTACAGAGAAAGGAAATAATGCACCCGAACGCTAAGCTTGCCATCCACGCAAAGGAGAGTCCCATCCGGACATAGGGAAAGGTCTTCCGCCTTATAGCTTCACGGCCCACCAGTATGGCCCATATCAATTTGTTTGGACACCTGAGGACCCCTTAGTCCAGGACTCCCTCAGTAGCCCCTGAACCAGTCTTCAATGACGATGTATTCAGCTTGTTGATTGTCTTCGGCATTGCAAGGCGGGTTCCTTCTCCACATACAAAGTAGTCTCTTGACCAAAAGATCTGTATCCAGCTCCACATTATAGCTGCAACCCTAAACCACAAGGGCATAATGTTTAATAAAGCATATTTTCTGATAGCTTTTTTGGCGAAACGTTGCATCTAGCCTTTTTATTATTTCTAACCGTTATTGGCCTCCCGCTTCGTGTTTCGAGACGTGGCCTTCATTGACACGTCTTATCAAAGCAGAGATCGTGCCCCCTTATTACGGGATTTTCATCAATACGGGTTTGGGTAATCCAACCACGCCGTTCGTGCGACCCCTTGGGAATAGGCGAGTTTTAAGGCTAGTGGGGGGCGCTTGATATTCACTGCCTATATAAGCGGATAAAGATCCATTGTTTACCCCACGCCTTCTCCCTTCCTCAGCCTTCCCATCCTCGAGCTCCAGCGCCCAAGCTCTCTCAGCCTTTTCCACCGCCACCAAACACTCCAGCCATGTCCGGATCCGGCTCGCAAGGTAAGTGGATGGCCTCCTCCGTCACGGAGAGGAACGTCCAGGAACTCTGGGAAGCAGGTTACTTGGCTGCGAACATCGCACATCGGCTCCCTGCCAAAAAACATATCATCCCCACTCTGGAGCCCAATGAGAGGGTGGTGTTCATCCCCCACTTCCTCCGCGGACTAGGGTTTCCTCTCCACCCCTTTGTCTGTGGCCTCATGTTTTACTACGGGCTAGATTTCCATGATCTAGCCCCAAATTCCTTTCTCCACATTGTGGCGTTCATCGTCGTGTGTGAGGCGCTCCTCTGCATCCCCCCCCACTTCGGCCTATGGCTTAAGGTCTTCAATGTGAAGCCGAAAGTGGTCGACAGGCAACATGGGGACTGCGGGGGAGCCATTGTGAGCAAGCTTCCCAACGTCACCTAGCCAATAGGGGCCTTCGTGGAGACTGTCAAGATATGGCAGCAGGAGTGGTTCTACATCGCCGAACCCCGCGACGCCAACTGGGCGGCCGCTCCTGAGTTTAGATATAGACCCCCAATGCGGCTTGCATCGTGGATTAACAAGGGCTTGGATTGGGCGTCGTCCGATGATGTGATGACACTGCAGAAGCGCATAAAAATATGATGGAGAAGAACACCAGCCTTGTTGGTGTGATCCAGGTGATGCTTTTTCGCCGGATTCTCCCCTGCCAGAGCCGGCCTCTCCACATGTGGGAGTTCAATCTGGCTAGCCCTCGGACCCTGCAGCGATTCTTCAGCACGACGCACGAAGAGATCTAGAAGCTGCTTTTCAAGGCCCAAAAGACGTGGCCGGAAATGACCGAAGACAACGGCCTCGACTGCGCTCATCCGGCCACTCCAGTAAGTTTTCTGATTTCTGAACACAACTTCAACTCGTAAATCAAAGGGTATGCTTAGTATTTTATTCTCTCCTCAGGGATGGACGAAGAAGGCGGAGCGGATTAAGTGTCCGGCTCTGCTACCTGAAGACCCAGCCATTCCCCTACTAACGAGGATGCTGGTCCCGACGTCGTACCAGGCGCCAGAGAAGAAGACCCAGAAGAAGGGGAAGGAGGCCAAAAGTGGCCTCCGCCGTAAAGGTACTTCGGACGCTACGTCCGGAGATATCGAAGCCCCCTCCTCCCACGAGGGAGATGAAGACGATGAAGGGGAGGAGGAGAGCAAATCTCCCCTCAAGGGGGGAGAAGAAAAGGGCGGCCTCCGTGGACCTAGAGGCGGAGGCGTCCAAGAAGGGAAAGATCTCCCTTTCCGATGACTCGGACTCGGATGCTGAAGCCCTCCCCGAGTGGCGTCCTAGGCCGAAGCCCCTGGCCGCATCGTAAGTGTCCAAGGATACCGCAGACATATCTAGTTTTTACGATTGTGATTTTAACACCTTTAAGTTTCATGCTGCAGTCCGGCTCGAGATCTCCCCCAACAATCATCATCCTCGGGGAACTCTCTGGCGCCAGAGATGGTGGAGAGCGAGACACCTCCACGAGCTTCTCTGCCACATGCCATGGATGACACCGAGGTGCTATCCCAAAGGACCTCTCCGGGCCAGGGAGAAGTGCGGAAGGCTGCCAAGACGGCGCCAAAAGGTAATGCCTCGGCAGCCGAGAACATGGGGAGTACAACCCCCATGGAAACTGACGACGGGGGGCCGGACCAGTCCGGTCCCCAGCCGAATACCACTCCAGAGACCCATACGGCTCCGGAGTTGAGTGAGCAACCCCCTTTGAAGGAGGGGGGAGTGCCGAATCCACTGGCGGCCTCCATCAATCCGGAGTCGCCGGACATTTTGATGGAAGCACTTTGATGAGCTTCCGTCATGGAGGAGCACCATACCCTGATGGGCATGGTGGTTGAGAAGGTTCAGTCCGTCAAAAGCGGACTGAATGAAGCCTTCACTAGCCTATTACCAGGCTACAAGGTATGTGATGTATTCTTAGTTGCTTTGTATATGCAAAAAATGTGCCTATCTATAGATAGTAGCCCCTAAGACTCAGTTTGTCTTTTGCAAAGAAGGGCTGTCCAGAGGATCAAATAGTTACTCACAGGAGATAATATACGTGTCTATGTTGATAAACATGCTTCACTGTTAGCGGCAACCGCCCGACCACCCGAGTGGCCGAACTTAAGCAGAGGTTGGAGCGGGCCGATGAAGAACTTGTCCGCACCAACAAGCGATTTGAGGAATTGCAAGGTACGGTTGGAAAAAATTATTGACACACTTAAAGGAATATGTCAATGCGGAGTCTAATCTCATGTGTTGCTGATCATATTTTCAGATAGGGCGACCGAGGTCGAGGACCTGAATAGCACCCTTGCCCAAGCCAAGGAGCAGGCGCGGGCGAGCCAAGCGGCCGCTGACAAAGCAGCTGCGGCTTTAGTGGCCGAGTAGGTCACCCGCCGCAAGTATGAGGAGCGGGTGAAAGAAGTGGAGCAGGAGCTCCAAGATGCTGCCAACAAGTGTGAGACCTTGGAGCAGAAAAGGAAGGCCCAGGCAGGCGATCTCACCAAGGCTCTTTGATGACCCACAAGTATAGGGGATCTATCGTAGTCCTTTCGATAAGTAAGAGTGTCGAACATAACGAGGAGCAGAAGGAAATGATAAGCGGTTTCCAGCAAGGTATTCTCTAGAAGTACTGAAATAAGTAGTAACAGATAGTTTTGTGATAGGATAATTTGTAACGAGAAACAAGTAACAAAAGTAAATAATATGCAGCAAGGTGGCCCAATCCTTTTTGTAGCAAAGGCAGCACCCAAGCACCGGTCCACCCACATATCAAATTATCAAAGTTACAAACGTGAATCATATGAGCATGATGAAAACTAACTTGACAACAATTCCCGTCACTACAAAAAAAATACACTTCCGTGATGATACGTGTTTGTCACAGTAGGTCGCGTTTTTTGTCATGCATGTACATCCATGACAAATTTATGACAGAATCAAGATAGTCATACCTGTGCTGTCGTAGAAGTGTTCCATGACATTACCAAAATTATCATCACGGAAGTGTCCACTTCCATGACGATAAATCGCGTGTCATAGAAGTGCTTTCGTCAAGGGTGACCGACATGTGGCATCCACCGTAATGGAAAGCCATTAATCTATCGGGTCGGGTTTTGGATCCGATAACCCGTTAACAGCCCCGACCAATGGGGATTTTCCATGTGTAAAATCATCATTGGCTGGAGGAAACACGTGTCGGCTCACCATTGGGACAGATGTCATCCCCTCATTGGACCGCAGGCGCCTATGATATGGCGACACGTGGCACGGCCCAACAGAGGCCCATTCCTGTGAAAAGGCCGGCCCATTTGACTTGGTCAAAAGGTGGCGGGCCGGCCCACAAAAAGCCTGTTAACGGCATGTTCGCATATAGCCCATTTACAGCCCGCTAACCCAGGGCCCGTTACGCCCTATCCGAATTAGGCCCAGTAGCGTCATCTGGGCCGTCCAATATGATTCAACCCGCTTTAACTTCCGGTCCATGTGTGGCCCATGACTTCTTTCGGCCCATATGAGGACCTTTGTAACTCTTGGCCCATTAACGGCCCGTGGTGAAACTGGCCCGTAATGAACAGTGTATCACTTTATACCCATTAACGGCCCGTTATTCCATTAGGCCGTTTCTAGCCCAAGTTATCTTTCGGCCTTCTCAGGGCCCATTGATTCTTGGGCTCATTTGCAGCATTCGGTTACATACGGCCTGTTACTGTCATTTTCTGCTTCCGTCGTTACAGTCGGCCCGTTTGCGGACCGTTAATACGTTGGGCCGTTTTCATGTCAAAAAAAACCCATTGGGCTGTTTTCATAGAGTTATCAAATACGGCCTATTAATGGCCCGTTATGGTCCATGAATAGTATGGCCCATGATTGGCGAAATGATGACATGCCCCGTAGAAGCCCCATGGATCCTACGGCCCGTATGAGGCCCATGCATAATACGGCCCGTAGAAGGCCCATGGACCATAAGGCCCGTATAGAAGGCCGATGGATCCTATGGCCGGACGAAGGCCCATGGATCATACGGCCTACAGGAGGCCCATGGTTACAACAGTCCGTGTGTTGCCATGATTATTTTGGCCTAGTTACCAAAAATAGGCTATTGTGGCCACTAGAAAAAAACAGATAAGAACTGCAGTGACTACAAGCAAACAACTAAACAAGACAATAAGGAAATAAATAAGCAAGCAATTAACGCTAGCCTATTACCGCTATTACACATATTACATCCACTGGGCATCAAAGTTCGCCACCAGTGCAAATATAGGGAACAAAGTATCACATTACATACACTGGCCGTCAAAATTGGCCACCAGTGCAAATAAACGCGGCAGCAAAACAAGAGCATAACTGAAACAACTTCAGAAGAGCTCAAGAAACGTTATCCTGGGTATCCACCATGCTGGCAATAAGCTTAGCAAGCTGATTAGCTTTGTCCTGTTTGGCGCTAAAATCCTCCAACGCTTGTTGTTGCACCAGAAAGTATGCATCTGAATGCTCCAGGGACATCCGCAGTCCTTCCACTTCTTGTCGCAGCACAGCTGATCGATGTCTTTCAGCTTGTAGTTGAGACTCAAGAAACCGAACTGATTCAGACAGTGAGTTTGAATAGCTTGTGCAAGCGGTAGTGGCCAGTAACTCGAACACTAAACCAAGACAGGACTTTGGGGTTGTCTCGTTGTCTTCAAGATAGTCTTCCTTAGCTGTTTTATCAGCTTTGTTGGATACCAACAAGGATGCATCACTATCCTGAACCTTACCTGCATTACTTCCTTTACCATTGCTTAATAAGGCACTTTTCCCCAATATTCTGTCAGCATTCTAAAAGAAGAAAGAAGTAGACACATAACAAGTTTAGCATGTACTAGTATATGAAACTCATTTCGGTGAACCAGTTCATTAGTAAGGTGGACAGGATTAAACTACCAAGTCTTCTATTGCCAAGTACTAGTACATAATAAAAGCATCAAACAAACATATATCTATGCCCTATGGTCACTGCATTGTCTTGCCAAATCAAAATAGAGACACGGTTCAAATCATATCAGTTCAAGACAAAGCAGCAGTGAAAGAATACAAAGTGTGGGAAACTACACGGCACAACAAGATTTCAGATGGGTACCACGGGTTTACATGTACAACAACACTATTGGCTCTGTTATGTTGCTAGTAATGTGCATGATATGAAAGTCAACTATATACACAATTGAAATTGAAATCAATAGAGCTATTGATAAGAGAAAACCAGTTAAAGAAACATGCGTTAACATACCTGCTGTGCCATTGGAGTTTCGATTGGATCCTTCAATTTTAAAATAAGTTTGTATGAGTAAATACAGTGATACAAGAGCAAAGCAATCATGGATAAACAAGGTGTGCCTAAGCGAGCGCTTAAGCGCGCCAAGGCTCTAGGCGTTGGCAAAACGCATTGCGCGTAACTACACATAATCTGTGCATAACTGCGCATAAGCATGCGCTTTGGTCAGTAAAGCGCAAGGCGGTGGCAAAACGCACAATTAACGCCTAGCGCTTTTTTGAACTATGATAGCAATGGAATCTTAAATTAGAAAGTTGTTCTTCAGGTTTAGACACTTGTTCTACATGAAAAGAGTACAGTAAGATGCAAGAATATAATATTTAAAAATAGAAAATGAGCTCATAGACCTTACCACATTCTTGGTTCGGGACCAGTACAGAACAAGGCGTTCCCAGTCATCGTCCAGTAAATGTGTCTCAGGAGAACGTAAGGGAATTTGATGAGTTTCTTTGCCGGTGAATTATGTTTTCTTCAGGTAATTCCGATATTGCCACCAAGCATTCTTGAAGATAGTAGAGGTATTAGCACAGGTTACCTCATCCTGAGTTTCCAAATCGGTCCTTCTCTATAGAGAAAAATGAGAAAATTTGCTGTATTATAACCATCATGGAATTAGGATGTATGGGACGAAGCAAAGTAATTGCCATGAATAACATTACTTACACATAATTCCTGGACAAACACCTGCAACTGGTATTTTCGTTCATCTTCAGTATAATATTTCCAAGATGGGAAAATATGCACATACGATTTAACAACATCAAATGTGATAGATGCTAAACTACGACTAGCTGGTTGTGCTTCCTCCACAGGAATAGGCGTACTAACTGGTGGAGTTGGGGTTCGCCGTGATAGTACTGGCCCTTTGGGCACTGGAGCTGCCTTACCAACTGCTCTTATTTGGGAGCTCTGTGGTGGAGATGGTGCTGTGTCAACATGAACTGGGTTACTATCGGCTGGGGTTGGGGTTAGATTGGGTGAAGCTGGTTCTCTATCCATCGCAGTAGGGGTACAATCTGCGATAGTTTGGGTTATGTGTGGTAGGGCTGGTTCTTGTGCATGTACAACCGGGGTGCTATCTCTACCAAGAGGTAGCACTGTTTTATTTGAAGACCGTGTTTTTAGTCCGCTAGATACTGGCATCACCCGCTCCAATTCAAATGGCTGATAAACAGGAAACATAGTTGAATGTACAGACATTGTATGAGAGACATATGCAATAGATAGTGTGGAAAAAAGAGGGCATGAAATAGTTGACATGTATATTGTTTAACTAAAAGGGATAGCATGACATAATTTCACATATATGATGTCTATCTAAACTGGATAGCATAGCATAACATAATTCAAAGATATGATGAATAACTAAACAGGATCGCATGACATAATTCACCTACATGTTATCTAAGTAATCAGGATCGCATCATTTAATTCACATATGTGATTTATATGCTAAACAGAGGGCATTTGATATGATGTCTGAACTAAGAACATGGTGTTGAATATTGTGTATATGATGTCTAAACTATGCAATGTAAGACACCGTATGCATGATATGAGAAGTATAACTATGCCAAGTTAGAGCATACACCTCAGTGGGGGAATAGGACTGGTCATCTGTCTCTGAATCCATCTCTGAGGAGCTATCGGGACCCAACAAGAGATCTGCTTCGACAGGTAGCATTGTCTGCTCTGAAGGCCTTGTTTTCACTCCAGATTTTTCCATCTCCCACCCAAATGGCTGATTCACAGGAAGAGTAGTTTAATGTACAAATATTGTCGACAAATGGAAATGTAATGAAGAAAATGATGGGCAAGATATCATTCAAATATATGATGCCTGGTTAAATAGGATGGAATTGCACATTTCACATATATTATGGCTGGCTAAAAGACATGAGACTGCATAATTCCCATATATGATATAGAAACTAAACAGGTGGCATTACAGAACATGTCTAAACTAAGCAGATGACATATATGATGTCAAAAGTAGGCACTGCAAGGCAACATATGCATGATATGACTAAAATCATCATGCCAAGGTAGAGCAAACACCTTGGGGGGGTAAATAGGAGTGGTCAGCGGCGTCTGAATCCGCCTCAGAACAGATATCTTCCTCTGGATTACAATCTGGAGAGGGGTGGGGAGGGTTTGCCATTGAACCCACCATGGAGCGATATCAGCATGACATTGTATTGTCGCGCAAAACTCTTCTCTTTTTCTCTACATGTTCAGCATGACTGTGTACAATATCTGACATGCATACGAAAAAAATATGGTGAGATTATGTAAGGAGAGCATGCAGAAATTTAGAGTGATGGTAACAACCAGTGGATCGACATTTTTCCGTTGAACCAAAATAGCCCTAATGGATCGACGTGAATGTATAGTAATAAGTGATGCAACAAGTGTACAACCTCTTTGCCGTAGCCGATTCGACCTCAGGATCATTGGGTTGGTCGCTGAAGCAGTTGAGGCAGAGGTGGCTGTCGGAGGTGTGGAGGAAGATCTGAGGAATCTGTAGACGGCGTCTAGGGCACTGCTCTATTGTGATGGATCGTTCTGTCGTTGGAGCAGCTCCGATGAGCCGTAAGACGTCAAGGCTGAAGCAGCACAAGACAGACATCGTCAATCTCAAGTGGGATTCTAATAGCATCTCCAATAGATGATGTAAAATGGATGTAAAATTAACATCACCAAAAACCACCTGACTACAATAGATGAGGTAAAAACTATTGACTCTGAACTTAACTGTTGAAACTGAAATTTACTGTGGAATCTGAATGCTACTGTCGAAACTGAACGCAATGGTAGCAGAGGGGCACTTGACATGTAGTTTAGGGCGGGTGTCGGAGTAATGGGCCACGGGTAGGCTAACCCGAGTCCCAGAACCTTTCAAGACATCGGGGCGGGCTGCGCCCCTCAAGACCCCAGGACAAAGAGCCGCCTTCTGAGGAGTCGGCGGCAAGGCCACCGACTAGCCACTCGCGGCCGAGTCCCAGGGACGACTTCAGGACAAACCGACTCCTAACTGACGACTTCCCAAGAAGCCGGCCTTGGGGAGTCGGCCCGCGACTCCAGCAAAGCCCCATGTCCTCATCAAGAGGGACAGGACAGGGGAGTGGCTACAGTGAAGACTGCTCCCACCCTTTTCCAAAGGCAAGCATGGTCACAGTACGCCGTACCCACGGAGATCTCCGTGCGGCGTGGCACTGTTGCCATGCTGGCCCTAACATCAGCACCGGTGGACCGAATTCCGCGCTCACGATGGCTTGTCTGTACGACCTTTGGGCGGCGGGTCCCACCGGCCAGCAGGATCCCAGAAGACGGCAAGTGCGCCACAAGTCGGACCCGTCGGGAGTCGGCCCCCGAGAGTCGGCCGACTCCTCCCCCAGGGCCCACACGCCATTAACCAGATGTGATGGAGAGTGGCAATAGTGATCGCCCGCCAGGTGGCGGGGCTGTTTCCACGACTCCATGATGAAGTTCGCATCATTGGAAGCACAGCTATAGTAATCAGCAGCCGGCAAGACCTGCCCACGGCGGACGCGGCCTGTCAGCTCCGTACCGGGCCAGTCGGTGGGCCCCAGGAGTCGGCGGATAAAATGGCGGCCGAAGAGACTGACGGCTGGGCCCACGTCCAGCCGGATTACCATTGTACCCCTAGGGTGTAGGCCTATATAAACCCCCCAGGGCACCCATGCAAAGGGTTGGAATCCATTAGGACTAGACCGGATCATATAGGAAGGAAAGAGCTAGCCTTGCCTTCTCCTACCTCTAGGAAACAGCTCAAGGAGCAATCGTGTAAACACTTTTCCATAGTGATCATGCGGAGACCCCGCAGAGCAGCAGTAGGGGTATTATCTCCCCGGAGAGCCCTGAAGCTAGGTAAGATTCGCCGGCGAGCATGTCTTCGCCTCATCCCGTTTCCAGGCACCGGCGACGTTCTACTCGCCCCCACCATGATAAGCCATCCTTTGGCATATGTCGCACCCAACCCCCGACATTTGGTGCCCACCGTGGGGCGTGGTGCACCGCCGTCCGGAGAACTGCTCTGGACGGGAACCCTTTTCCTCACGGGCGAGCGCAGCCAGCCAGGCACGCCAGACGGAATCAGCACTGACGCGTTGCGCGGCGTTGAGATCGCCTGCCCAGCCAGCTGCCTCGCCGAACTTGTCGGCGAGGTTCGCCTCTCCGACGAACCTGCATCCAACGCAGGCACGGGCGGCTCCGAGAGCCTCCTCGCGGGCCTCCTCGATCAACTCCACGTCTCTGGCGAGCTTGCCGTGGACTTGGAGTCCGTAGGTTCCACCGACCCGATGCTGGCCGACTCCGACACCGCGTCGCTCGACGCGTTCCCCACTAATGTGGTGGTCTACGACGAGCCTCTCCCTCATGGGGAGAGCGGCGGAAGCACCGTCACCGAGGTACTCGTCATCAGTCATGACGAGCCTCCCGGCGGAGGAGCGCATGACCCACTTGGCGCGGCGCTACAAGACCTGACTGTGCCCATTCCGGAAGACGCTGACGCGGAGACGTTGGAGGCGCGCCGCCTTCAGCTCGTCGAAGGAGCGAAGAAGCTGGCTAGCATGAGACGCTTGTCGGGAGCCTACCAGCGAGAGATGTATCGCGCTGTTGGAGGCTCGCCGGCCCCAGCAGGGCCCAGCCGCCTTGGCGCGGTCCAGCAGCGCGGCGTAGCCATCGCCAACCTATTCGGGGCAAGTCGCCCTGTGTATGCTACACCAGCGGAGAACATCCGAGCCACCCAGGCGGCGGCGGATGAGCTAGACAATTTCAAGGGCGAAGAGCGCCGCCTGATGATGGAGCGAGTCCAGCGGCTCCTCGACACGGCTGCCGCGCAGAACGAGGCCGGTTGCCGCACGGAAGCGCCGTAGCGGCAAAACGATGACCTTCGCCGAGATCAAGGCGCGACATCTCGAACGCTGACTGGCGGCGCCCGAGGAAGAAGAGACAAGGATCCGACTGCCAGGCACAGTCGGACTCACATTACCATAGAGCGCGACCGAGATGGCCGCCCGAGAGCAGTGGAACGACGGGACGACTGTCCGCCTCCTCCTCCTTGCAAGGAGAGGCGAGTCTCCCCGCCGCCTGTTGACCATCCGACTCTCGGCGACCGCCTTGGCCGCCGAGAGGGAGTCGGAGAAAACAACGCCCGCCACCGGATCGACCGACTTCACCGATCCCTGGCGCTGGAAGAAGAAGACGAGTTGGGTCCGCCTTGTTTCGGGCCCCGCATTCGAGACGACCCCTTTCCCAAAGGGTTCACGCTCCCAAGAGACACGCCCAAGTACACCGGCTCCGTGAAGCCGGAAGACTGGCTGGTCGACTACTCCACGGCTGTCAGCATAGCGAACGGCAACAAGCGTGTCGCCGTAAAATACGTTCCGCTCATGCTCCAGGGCACGGCCCGGACATGGCTGAACAGCCTGAAGCCCCGCAGCATCAATAGCTGGTTCGACTTCACCGAAGCATTCGTCCGCAACTTCACCAGCACATACAAGCATCCTCCCAAGCCTCGTCAGCTTTCCTTGTGCATGCAAGGTCCCGACGAGTCGACTCGCGATTACCTCACGCGTTGGGCCGAGCTCCGGAACTCCTGCGAGGGCGTGCACGAGGTGCAGGCTATCGAGTACTTCACAGCCGGGTGCAGAGAAGGCACCCTCCTCAAGCACAAGCTCCTCTGCGACGAGCCAGAAACCCTCGACGAGCTGCTGATCATAGCAGACAAGTACGCCACGGCCGACTCCTACATGAAGGCGGAGATTCAAGTTAGCGCAACTGGCAAAGTGACCCCACAGGCTCCAAGAACTCCAGCAGGAGACGCCAGTCAGTGGCAACAGCAGAGCGACCACAAGCGCAAGCCCCCGCCGCCGGCTTCCAGCAGCCGGCAGGTCGCGACGGTTGAAGCCCAGCAGCCGGATGGGCAGCCTCCACCCAAGCGACAGAAAGGTGGCAAGCCCAACTGGTTGCCGGCCTTCTCCTACGAGCAGACTCTGGATGGACCTTGCAAGTTCCATAGTGGCGCGAAGTCATCGAATCACACCACCCAGAAGTGCCACTAGCTCACTAGGATCGCCAAGGGAGATGGCCTCCTACCTCCCCCGCCTGCTGGGCAGCCGCCTCCGCCTCCGCCCTAGAAACCGGCTGTCAGGCCAGTCGGCGCAGTACAAGACGAATACCCCGAAGAGCACGGAGCCTACGTGGTCTTTACCAGTATGGCTGATGATCGACGCAGCAGGCGGCTGCAGCGACAAGAGGTGAATGCAGTAGCATCAGAGACGCCAGAGTTCATGCACTGGTCCGAGAAGCCTATCAGCTGGAGCAGGGCCGATCACCCAAAGGTGATGCCGAGTCCGGGCTCTTATGCCTTGGTCTTGGATGCCACCTTTGCCACGGATAGACGAGCCGCTCGTTTCTCGCGAGTTCTGATAGACGGAGGTAGCAGCATCAACATTCTGTACAAGGACACCATGGAGAAACTGGGGATCAAGCAAAGGCAGCTTCAGAGCAGCCGGACTGTGTTCCATGACATTGTTCCTGGGTTTTCCTGCTCTCCAATTGGCAAGATCCTGATGGATGTCCTCTTTGGAGACAAAGATCACTTTCGCCGAGAGTCGGTTTGGTTTGAGGTGGTGGACCTCGAGAGCCCATACCATGCACTACTTGGCCGACCCGCCCTGGCCAAGTTCATGGCGGTCCCCCACTATGCCTACCTCAAAATGAAGATGCCCAATTCCAGGGGAATTCTGACCGTAGCCGGCGACTACCGGAAGTCGTCCGCCTGTGCGGCTGAGAGCAGTCGGCTAGCCGAGTCCCTGGTGATCGCAGCCGAGAAGCGGCTCCTCGAACGGGTTGTGGCGATGGCTGGCAAGCAGCCAGAGATGTCGCCTAACCCAAAGGAGTCGGAGGCTGAGGGTTCGTTCAAGCCGGCCAAGGAGACAAAGAGGATACCCTTGGATCCAGAGCACCCAGAGAGGTATGCTATCGTAGGCGCAAACCTCGACAGCAAATAGGAAGGCGAGCTCGTCGATTTCATCCGTGAGAATCGGGACATCTTCGCATGGTCCCCCAAAGACATGCCAGGTGTACCGACGGAATTCACCGAGCACAAGTTACATGTCCGATCTGATGCGAAGCCGGTCAGGCAGCCCCTGCACCGCCTATCAGAAGAGAAGAGAAGAGTTGTCGGAGAAGAGATATCCCGACTCCTAGCAGCCGGCTTCATTATGGAAGTATTCTTTCCAGAGTGGCTAGCCAACCCGGTCCTGGTACTGAAGAAAAACAAGCAGTGGCGAATGTGTATTGACTACACGAGGCTCAACAAGGCCTGCCCCAAGGACCCGTTTGCTCTGCCAAGAATTGATCAGGTGATAGACTCCACCACCGGATGCGAGCTGTTGAGCTTTTTGGATGCATATTCAGGATATCACCAGATCAAGCTGAACCCAGCTGACAGACTGAAGACCGCCTTCATCACGCCGTTTGGAGCTTTTTGCTACCTCACCATGACGTTCGGCTTGAGGAATGCTGGCGCCACCTTCCAACGTTGCATGCAGAAGTGCCTCCTCAAGCAGCTCGGCAGGAACGCCCACGTCTATGTGGATGATGTGGTGGTGAAGACGGAAAAGCGTGGAACACTGCTGGAAGACCTCAAGGAGACCTTTGAGAACCTGCGCCGATTCCAGATCAAGCTCAACCCCGAGAAGTGCGTCTTCAGAGTACCAGCCGGCCAGCTCCTTGGCTTCCTGGTCTCTGAACGCGGCATAGAATGCAACCCTGTAAAGATCAAGGCCATTGAGAGGATGGAGGTACCCAGCCAACTGCTGGACGTGCAAAAGTTCACCGGCTGCCTGGCATCCATCAGCCGATTCATCAGTCGGCTGGGCGAGAAAGCTCTCCCCTTATACCAACTCATGAAGAAGATCACTTTTTTTCGAGTAGAACCACAAGGCGGACGAAGCTTTTCTCCAGTTGAAAAAGATGCTGACTACTCCACCTATTCTGGCGGCTCCGACTCCTAAGGAACCTATGCTCCTGTATATCACCGCCACCAGCCGGGTAGTCAGCACAGTCATTGTAGTAGAACACAAGGAGGAATGCAAGGCACTACCTGTCTAGAGACCGGTATATTACCTTAGCGAAGTACTGTCGGCGTCCAAGCAGAACTACCCCCACTACCAGAAGATGTGCTATGGCGTGCACTTTACTGCCAAGAAATTGAAGCCCTACTTTCAAGAGCACCAAATCACTGTGGTCTGCACAGCCCCAATTGCCGAGATCATCGGAAGCCGAGATGCTTCTGGCCGAGTGGCCAAGTGGGCCATAGAGCTGGCTCCCTACACCATCCACTACCAGCCCCGCACCGCCATGAAGTTGCAAGCACCGGCCGACTTTCTCATCGACTGGGCCGAGACCCAGTACCTACCTCCAGCGCCCGACTCCACCCATTGGCGGATGCATTTCGACGGATCCAAGATGCGCACCGGCTTGGGAGTCGGTGTTGTCCTCACTTCTCCCAAAGGCGACAAGCTCAAATACGCACTGCAAATCCATTTTGCCGCCTCCAACAACGTCACCGAGTACGAGGCGCTCATTCACAGGCTCCGGCTTGCCAAAGAACTCGGCATTCGCCGGATCCTGTGTTATGGCGACTCGGACTTAGTGGTCCAGCAGTCATCTGGCGACTGGGACGCCAAGGATGCGAACATGGCGAGTTACCGTTTCCTCGTGCAGCAACTCAGTGGGTATTTCGAGGGGTGTGAATTCCTCCATATGCCAAGAAACGACAATGACCAAGCAGACGCCTTGGCACGAATCAGCTCTACCCGCCAAGCAATACCATCCGGCGTCGCCCTTCAACGCCTCCTCAAGCCGTCTGTCAAGCCTTCACCAGAATCAGACTCCATCTTCATGCCGGCTCCTCCCGAAGAAGTCGGATCCGACTCCAGAGCCCCGGCAGACAGTACGGGGATTTCGGCAGATGGTTCCAAAACCGCCACAGTCGAGGCCGGCCCAGGGACTGCAGAACCCGGCCGGGGGACTGCGGTGGCGGGCTCGAAGACTCCATAACTCGGCCCAAGAGCCGCGCCAGTCGGCTCGGGGACTTCATTAACCCAGCAAGCGGTTGTTGACTCCACCCCGCCGCCTCCCAGCCCAGCCGCCCTCGTCCAAGTCGCAGTTCTGGCAGTCGAAGAAATAGCAGCACCCTCATGGGCCCAGCCCATCCTCAAATTTCTGGTGAGCAAAGAGCTGCCAACTGATGAGACCTTAGCTCGGCAGGTACAACATCGAGCGGCAGCCTACACCATAGTCAACAGAGAACTGGTCAGACGCAGCGTCACCGGTGTCTACCAGCGCTGCGTAGAGCCAGAGCAAGGCCAAGCAATCCTCAAAGACATTCATCAAGGCGAGTGCGGCCACCATGCGGCTTCAAGAGCACTCGTCGCCAAAGCCTTTCGACATGGTTTGTTCTGGCCGACTGCCTTAGAAGAGGCCAAGGAATTGGTCCAAAAATGCAAAGGGTGCCAGAAGTTCCGCTCCAAGCCGCATCAGCCGGCTTCCGCACTCAAGACCATCCCCATTGCCTGGCCTTTCGCAGTTTGGGGTATGGACATGGTGGGACCATTCAAGACGGCATGAGGTGGCTTAACTCACTTACTTGTCGCAGTGGAAAAGTTCACCAAGTGGATAGAAGCGAAGCCAATCAAGAAACTGAACGATCCGACTACCGTGACTTTCATCTCCAATATCACAATTCGGTACGGCATACCACACAGCATCATCACCGACAATGGCACAAATTTTGCCAAAGGCGCCTTGGCCCGTTTCTGCGCAACACAGAGCATCCGACTAGACCTAGCGTCCGTCGCCCATCCACAGTCAAACGGCCAGGTGGAGCGAGCAAACGACCTCATCCTTTCTGGCATCAAGCCCCGACTGGTCGAGCCTCTGGAGCGTTCGGCTGGCTGCTGGCTCGATGAGTTGCCAGCCGTCCTCTAGAGTCTGCGCACGACTCCAAACAAGTCAACCGGCTTCACACCTTTGTTCCTCGTCTACGGTGCTGAAGCCGTCATCCCAACAGACATAGAGTTCGACTCCCCGTGAGTCACCATGTACACCGAGGAGGAGGCAGAAGAAGCACGTCAAGACGGTGTCGATCTGCTTGAAGAGGGCCGGCTGTTGGCACTCAGCTGGTCCAGCATCTACCAACAGAGCCTGCACCGATACTACAACAGGCAGGTCAAGCCGAGATCTTTCCAAGAGGGCGACCTTGTGCTCCGACTGATCCAGCGAACAGCCGGCCAACACAAGCTGTCGGTGCCTTGGGAAGGCCCTTTCATCATCAACAAAGTACTGGGCAACGACTCCTACTACCTGATTGACGCTCAGAAGCCCCGAGCACGCAAGAGGGACGACTCCAGCAAAGAGACGGAGCGGCCATGGAATGCAAATCTCCTCCGAAGATTTTACAGTTGATGCAGTATGTACCACGCTACCTATTGTATTAAAGTACCAAGACTTCGAGGCCCCCGAGGCGAGCTCGGGGACTGCCCTCTTTTGTCTATATGATAAAAATTATGCCTCCAAGTATGTTACTCTTTGTTATGCCGCTTGGAACCGGGCTCGATAGGTCGGCCCGGGGACTTGCCGCCTTGCACTATGAAAAGCTTCCTGCAGCCGGACAAGTAGTGTGTGGCGTCTAAGCCATCTCCTGTCAGAAGCCGTAGCTCGCAGAGCAACTGTACGGTAGGCTGGAGTAAGGCAGAATGGGCGCTCGCATGAAAAATGGCTAAGGACCCAAAGCATAAAACATAGCTTAAGACGGCTTCCAGCCTTCCTTTTTCTTTTCACAAACCGACTATTAACCAGTTGGCTCACCGCCTTCTATCCAACTTGCTACAAAACTCTAAAACGGCTAAGTACTTGCCTTCCCAAAGTAGCCAAGCATTCGATCCAATGGCGGTCCGCAGAGCGGCTGTCTGACTGGCAAGACAGGCAACTAAGGGAAAGCGGCAAAGGAAAAGGCCAAAAGAGCAATGAGCAAGAAAAGATAGAATTCGGATAAATATTTACATAACATAGGCCCTTGGCCGAATCTTCGAGCAGAAGTTCAAAATACACCCCGCGGGTGGAATTGTGCGAATTAACAAGTTCTTCAAAGACTACTAAAGCAGATAAAATAAAGATAAGGCGGCAGCTTAGGAAGCAGCAGACGGATTCGGAGGGTCGGAGGAGGCGGCAGCGTCAGGTGTTGGGGCGGCCGGCTGGGCAGTCTCGGCTTGCTCACCTCCGGCGGCAATCGGCTCGGTCGCACACGGCTCGTTGCTGGAGGCGCGGTCGAGCTGAGGCTGGTCGTCCGCTCCGTCTTCTGGTGCTTCCGTCTCGCCTCCGTCCTCCGCCTCGCCTTCCTCCTCGACGCTGGAGCCGATCACCTCCGCCGAGTCCTCGCCGTAGTCTGGGTTCATCCCAAACCACTCCGGTGGTACCTCCTCGCCGTCTTGAGACCGCCCGGGGACGAAGATGCTGGTGTCGGTGTACTCGGCGATCGCCGCGGCACGCTTGATGAGGGCGTCTTCCGCGGCTGCCAGCTCCGGCTGGGCCTCTGACCGGAGTGTGGCCAGCCGGTCTAGATCCAGCCCCGAATACCACGCCTTGACGAACTCCAAGGCCCGGCGCGCTCCAGCTTGGGCCGAGGAACCCTTCCAGGCCTCAAGACAACCAGCCGCGACCTCTAGCCAGTCGGCAGTCAGGCTGGGGGTGCACAGAGCCTGCATGTCCGGCCACAGGGCGGTAATCGCCCGGGCACCAACACGTTGAAGCCAGCGTAGCATCCGGTGAGTCGGCCTACAGCGAGCCTCGATGCTCAGGATATGCTCATCAAGGGTTCGGGGAGCGTCGGCGGCGATCTCTGCACCTTCTGCCCTCCGACCTTCATGGTCAGCCTCGATGGCTTGGATGGCAGCCTGCGAGTGCCCGGGGAAGAAGTCTGCCAAGACGGAAAAAACGAAGAGGCAAGTCAAAAATCAGGAGTCGGCATGACTTATAATCGACAGCTCGAAAAAAAAGAAAGTAAAGAAACTCACCATCAACAATGTCTTCAATCTCATGGAAGCCGGAGGCCAGCATTGCCTCCTTGTCAGTCCAGGAGGAGCGCTCGCTCGCAAACTCAGCCTGGAGGGCGGCTTCCGCCTCCTTCTGCGTCTTCGTAAGCAGCTCCCTCTGCTCTGCCAATTGTGTGGTCAGCAGATCGCGCTCCGTGGTGAGCTTGCTGCACTCCTCCCCCTTGGCACGCAACACGGAGTTGGCTTCGCTCAGCTGCTATTGAAGAACAGTGTTGGCTTCTGAAGAGAAGGAAGAAAGAAGGCGTTAAGTCATCAATAAAGAGGGTCGCCGGGGAGATCCGGCCCGACTGCTCAGCAGTCGGCCTGAATCTCGGGGACTACAGCCCGCGGGTGCGCCAGCGCGCCCCCGCAAAGAAGAAAAAGGACTCACTCCGGCTCTCCGACAAGTCGGTGGTCCGCTTGCCCAGCTCTTCAACATTACGGTTGAAGGCAGTAACGCGGAGGTTGTGGTAATCCTGCGACAAGTGTTTCAGACAAAAGTTAGTACCCGGAACACACCAAGTGGAGTTCCGGGCCGCCTGCTCAGCAGCCGGCCCGAAACTCGGGGACTACACCCAATGGGTGCACTGGCGCGCCCCCATAGAGAGGAACAAGAAAACAAGGACCAAAGAGAAAACATACCCGGACGGCTGCCCGTGATGCCAGGTACGCCTTGGTGCAGTTCTGGAGGGCGTCGCCCTCAGCTCGAAGCTTCGTTTGGACATCCAGAAGCACCTGGTTCAGCAGCCCTGTGCCGCCTCCTCACACCCCCCAATGGGCGCGGCGCTCGTCGCTTCGGCATCCGGGATCGCCGAGCTGGCGGTGCTGGTCTCTAGGGGGCGTGGCACCGAGGTCGCCTTCTCAAGACGGCGGCGCGTTGGCGAGCCGACTTGAAGGAGTAGAATCGCCACGACCTCGTCTTCAGTCGGCGGCACCGGAGGGTCCGCTGGCTGTTTGCCTTGCGCGCTCCCAGACGGCGGCGGAGGCGGCGGCGGAACGATCACGTCCAGCGTGGAGGAGTCGCCGCCTTCCCTCTCCATGACGGGGTTCCCTCTGCTGGCTTCCCCAGTCTGCCCCGTGAACTCCGGAGGCGGCGGCGCAGAGTTCAGCGGGGTGACGAACACCGTCGACTGGCGGTGCGCGGCCTCCTCAGCATGCCGCTTCGTCGCGGCGACGGCTTCGGCCTCCGCCAGTTTCTTCTTGGCGGAGGCCTCCGCCTTATCGGCCTCCACCTTCTCCAGGCGGGCGACCTCTTCCTTGTTGTGCTTCTCCTGCGCGTTCCGCTCCGACGCCTCCCAGAGGTCGGCAGCGGGGTCAATCCGCCGAGTGGTGGCGGACGTCTCCACTGACCCCATGACGGAGGCGGCGACAACCCTCTCAAGAGTAAGGGGAGCCCTGAAGTGATGGAAGCAAGTAAAAGACTCAGACAAAAGCTACAAGAAAGAATAAAGCATTAAGACGAGATACTCACGCGGAGACCAGTGGTGGCTTCTTTACTTCCTTGCGGAAGCGGATGGCCTTCGCGGCCGCCTCGTCCCGCTTGGTCGCCGCAGCCGAACTCTTGGCCTTCTTCGGCCGACTGCCGAACAAGGTCGGCACGGCTCTATGTTTTTTCCCACCACCTGGAGCACTCGGCGCGGCAGAAGAGCCCGCGCTGGGATGACTGGCTCCTGGCTGGTGGCGGGGGGCGACCTCCTCATCATCGGGCCAGTCCTCTAGACTGGCCCCGAGCCGCGGGCCGCCTCCTCCCTCGGCGTCGTCTTCCAAAGCCGCCGCCCCCAAATCGGGGTCGTCGACATCGCTCTCTGCCCGGTTGGCGAGGAACTCGTGGACCGGCCCCGTGGTGCCGGCTGGTGGATTGAGGAGGGGATTCTGGCCAAAGCTGATTGGTCAGGTCGCACAAAACATGTTAGGACCCCGATTCCAAGTCACATCGATCTTGCTGGTAACACCTCATATCACATTGCGGCCTCACGCATGGTATCCCCACGGGTGTCGCCTTACCATGGCCCGGGACCGTTTGCGCCTTTTGGCTCACGTATATGATAGTGTCGCTAGCATCCATATGACAGAGAACCCGGGCCGACATGGCTAGTCGTGAACCCAAAGCGGCGCAGACCTATGGAGACAGGCATACATGAATCACATCGAGCATGTCGATCATCAGTGAGTGAATCCGGGCTGTAGCACTGGGCTAACAGGACTCCGGGGAACCCGGGCTGTAGCAGGCTAGGCAGGACTCCAGATGTCACCGTGTGACATTTCCCCGAAGGGACAGACATAGGAACGAAGTGAAACACATGCCGGCCAGTCAAGTGTCCTGAGCAGTAGTGCTAGGCTAGCAGGATTCCGGTGAACCGGGTTGTAGCGGACTACTATGGCTCGAGGAACACTAGACTACATTTCCCCATAAGAAAGGCTGCCAAGGATAAACAGCTAGATTGTCGGATCCCACTCATACCAAGCATTTCAATCATACACACAATATGCCTGATATGAGTACATACAACATGGCATCACAACAAAACTCTACAACTCAAGTACTTTATTTAAAAGCTCCAGAGAGCCATACATAACATGTTCATACAGGTAGGGGTCACATGACCCGACACTCAAGTCATACAAGCATACAAGCACATGCTGAAGCAAATAGTCTGAGTACAGACACTAGAAAGCAAGAAGGCTTCTCGAAGCCTGTCTATCTACATAGGGCCCTCCATGGCCAGGATCACCACTTGGGTGGCTAGTCACTCGTCGACATCAAGGTCTACATAAAACCCATCGGAGGGGGCGGTGTTGTCATCTGAAAATAGTAATTATGCAAACATGAGTAGAAAGGTACTCAACAAGTCTTACATCAGATCCTACTATACATGCTCATTCTCAAGAAGGTGATGGGGTTATTGCAGCAAGCCATCTTTGTCTATTGGCTAAACTATCCTACGGAACTCCACTAGTAAAAATAGTTTTTGCACACGAGTCCACTACTCACCAACACAATACTCCACCGGGGATCCTCCCTCGACATCCTATGAGAGAGCCATCCTCGGTACTCACACTTATCTTGAGTCTTTTAGTAGTATCCATTAACTCGTCTATGAACTGTATAGGCAACCAAGTAGTCCTTTACCGCGGACGCGGCTATTCGAATAGTTTTTTTATATCCTGCAGGGGTGTACTTCTTCATACACGCTTTCACCACTTACCGCCATTTACACGACATGTACTCGGCAACCTTCAAGCGGAAGCCCAACGCGGGCGTCGGCCATGGCCTACCTAAACACTCAAGTCTCTAGTCCAGGTGTATCACCTATCCAGGTTCCATCCGCAGGGAGCCCGGCCGAGGTTTCCACATACGGCCCCGAACGATGTGAACAGGGTTCCCGAGACACCAAACGGGCGACTCGGTACACCGTGCCACGGTGTATCTACCGCAACATAGCCCACCCCTAGGGTCAGCGCTACGCACGGCCGCCAAGACATAACCTACAAACACCAGAAACTATTTGCAACTCCTGGACAGAGTACTAGGGTGATTAAGAAGCCGAGAGGGTCCATTGGTTTCTGGCCCAATGTATGGTAGTAACTACATCTTAAATCACACATACAGATCTCAGTTCTTATGGACGGCCTCAATGAAACAACCCACCATGTACTCCTACATGGCCTCTCATCGATACCTTTACCAAAACATGTTCAACACATCTCCCACATTACTGATATAATCATTTCACTCTAGCCCATCACCCAGATGGACCAGACCTGACACAACTCTAAGCATAGCAGGCATAGCAAGGTAGGAAACACATACATGGCTCAATCAACTCCTACACATGCTAGTGGGTTTCATCTAGTTACTGTGGCAATGATAGGTCATGCAGGGGATAAGGGTTCAACTACCGTAGCACACAGCAGTTTGAAACGCATTGTCTTAATGCAGTAAACAAGAGTAGAAGCGAGAACATGGGTTTGTATCGTAATGATCAATGGTTGCTTGCCTGATGTAGTGGTAGTAGGGTACTGCCCTTTAGACGGATACTTGGGGTTATCCTCGGAGGCAGAACCTACCACGAAAGGCACACCAAACATAATCAACACATGACAATATGCAACAATATGATGCATGCTATGACATGGCAAGATGAAAGTGTCTTGGCCTAATGCAAGCTAAAACAGAAGGGGATGAACTCATTTGAATCAAAGATTCAAATGTTAGCTCATTTAACATGGCCTTATTAGTGCATTATCTTATTCTGCTTAAACAGCAAGTTTAACTTGTTTTGTCATGCATGAAACCATTACAGATGGATAGATTTAATTTTTCTGATCATTTTTCATATATAACTTGTTTGATTTGGAGCTATGGTTGATTTTCTATGATTTTTAGAAGTTTTGGCTATTTTCTGGAATTTCCTATATAAAAGTAATTCCAGTAATTGAATTAATGCGTCAGCATGACATAGGTGTGACATCAGCGGGTCAACTGGGTCGGCCAGGTCAAACCTGACTGGTGGGCCCTGTTTGTCAGTGTCTCAACTGATTAGCAGAATTATGTTAGTGCTAATTAGCTGTCAGTGGGGCCTGGGCCCACATGTCAGTGACTGAACTAATTAAATTTAGTTAAAACTAATAATAAACTAATTAGCAGGCCGGCCCCACCTGTCATAGACTCAGGAGGGGAGTCAACCTGGACCCAGACGGGGTCAAACAGAGTCAAACTCGCCGGCGTCTAGCCGCCGGCGAGGCCAGACGCGGCGGAGGGCTCGGGTTTTGCACTCCGGCGACCAAAAGGACGGCGGAGACCATCTACGTGTTGCGGGGAGTGAGCCGCGTCGGGTGGTGGCAGTAACCGGAGCTGGGGTGGCCGGAAACGTCGCCGACATCGACCTAGGCGGAGGCCGGAGCTCGGATGAGGTTGAACTAGTCGTTAGCAGGCATGGCGAGGGGCGAGTGGGGGTGCTACGGGCTCCTGCGAGCGCGTGGAAGACGAAGGCATGCTCGGTTGCATCCCAACGTGGCTGTGGCCACGACGGCGATGTGCGGTGGCGGCGGCGAGCTTCGGCTTCGATGGCCGGGGTGGTTAGAGGACGCGGATGAGCGCGGGGAGAGGGGGAAACGGTGGCAGAGCTCACAGCGGTTGCAGGGAAGCGAACGGCGAGCTCGGGGAAGGGCTGGAGCGAGCGGGGCGGCGAGGGGGATCTCCGGCGACCGAGGTTGAAGACGAGCTCGGCGCAGCGTCTGTGGGGCGAAGCTTCTTGGCACGGCGAGGCAACGAATGGACGGCGGTGGCTGCGGTGGAGCTTGTCGGCGGCGATGGCTGTGCTCGGCAGGGAGATGGGGAGAGAGCCAGAGAGGGGGAGAGGCCACGGGGAGAGTGGGGACAAAGAGAGGGGGACGTGGGGGTCGGCGTGGCACTCGTAGACGCCTCCAGGGCATCGGCGGAAGCAGGAGGTGGCCGGCGGGTGGCCGTGGGTGCCGGCCACGCGCTTCTTGTCCTCCTGGCGAGAGGAGGAGGACGACTGGCAAGAGCCAGTGGACAGGGCCGAGCCGGCTGGGCTGGTGGGCTGCTCCAGGTAAGTCCCTGTTCTTTCTCTCCTTTTCTGTTTTTCTATTTATTCTATTATTTCTGTAACTTCAGGGCTTTAATAAAAATGCCAGGGCATTACCATAAATCATAAAATTAATCATGGCTACTGCTTAGAATATATCCAACAGCAAACATTTTAGTTTATGATAATTTGAGCATTTAAAAAATTTTATAGCATTTAAATGCCCAAATGCAAATACTATAAGGATTAATCCAATGACCTTAGATGTCCTAGAAAAATGTGCACCATTTTTGTCAAAGGTTTTAACCCAAAACAAAAAGGGTGGGCTTTTTAGAAGGGCATTTCAGGTTCATTGAAAAAGTTTTTTTTAAACCCTAGTTGTTCTAGGGGGGGTGCTAGGGGTTCTGTCATCCCCATTTCAAATTTAAGAGAAAATTAAACATGATGCACACTCTAATGCTTGAACTAGCTAGGGTGTGACAACTCACCCCCACTCAAAAGAATCTCGTCCCGAGATTTAGGATCCTCCGGAAAGAAGGTGGGGTACTCGAGTCGAAGACGATCCTCCCTTTCCCAAGTGGCTTATTTCTCGGAATGGTGTGACCATTGAACCTTGAGAAACTTGATATTATGACGTCGAGTGGTACGCTCGGCTTGATCAAGGATACGAATGGGATATTCCCGATATGAGAGGTTATCTTGTAAATCAAGCATTTCGTGGTCCACTCCATGGATAGGATCCGCGAAGCAACGCCTGAGTTGAGAAACATGGAAGACCTCATGAACTCTAGAAAGATGCGAAGGTAGTTCCAATTGGTAGGCAACTTCTCCCGGTTTGGCAAGAATGCGAAAGGGTCCGATGTAACGAGGAGCCAATTTGCCTTTGATACCGAAACGATGGGTTCCCTTTAACGGAGTAACCCGAAGGTAAGCCTTCTCGCCGACTTCATAAGTCATGAGCTTATGTTTACGATCATATTGGCTCTTTTGACGAGATTGGGCTGTTTTCAATTTCTCACGAATAACACGAACCTACTCTTCTGCTTCCTGAATCATATCTGGGCCAAAGAGTTGTCTTTCCCCGGTTTCTGACCAGTTAAGAGGCGTTCGACATTTTCGTCCATAGAGAACTTCGAAAGGAGCTTTGCCCAAACTAGCTTGATAACTATTGTTATAAGCAAACTCCGCGAATGGCAGGCTTTTCTCCCAACCCATTCCGAATGAGATGACAGAAGCTCAGAGCATATCTTCCAGAACTTGGTTGACTCGCTCTACTTGACCACTTGATTGAGGATGGAAGGCGGTGCTAAAGGAGAGACGAGTTCCCATAGCATTTTGGAAACTTTCCCAAAATCGAGAGGTGAAGAGACTCCCACAGTCTGAATTAATTTCCAATGGGACACCATGAAGAGACACTATTCGGGAGATGTACAAGTCAGCTAGCTGGCTAGCGGTGATACTCTCACGAACAGGTAGGAAATGGGCTACCTTGGAAAGACGGTCGATCACGACGAAGATGGCATTATTCCCTCTCTTGGTCCTAGGAAACCCAGTGATGAAATCCATACTGATTTTATCCCATTTCCACTCAGGAATAGCCAAAGGTTGAAGGGTGCCAGTAGGCCGTTGATGCTCTGCTTTAACACGATGACAAACATTGCAATTAGCAATGTATTGAGCGATTTCTCTCTTCATCCTAGTCCACCAAAACCTCTGGCGTAGGTCTTAATACATTTTAGTATTACCGGGATGAATGGTGAGAGGGGATTCATGAGCTTCCTTAAGGATCAGCTGCCTTAGGTTTCGTGCCTTGGGAACCACTAAGCGGTTTCCAAAGTATACGACACCCTGATCATCAACAGAGAAACAATTCACGACTCCTTTCTTAATGCTTCTCTTAATACGGGAGATTCCCGAATCTACCTTCTGTGCCTTGATGATCTGATCCGTAAGGGTAGGTTTCGCCACCAGGGTGGATAGGAATCCTTGAGGAACAATGTGAAGATTGAGCTTACGAAATTCCTTGTGGAGAAGTGGTTGACTTTGGTGTAACATCAGGTTGTTACAATAAGATTTACGACTTAGCGCATTAGCCATGACATTGGCTTTGCCCGGGGTGTAAGTTATTCCTAAGTCGTAATCCGAGATCAACTCGACCCAACGTCGTTGCCTGAGATTCAAATCGGTTGGGTGAAGATATATTTCAAACTTTGGTGATCAGTGAAGATCTCGCAATGATTACCGAGGAGGTAATGTCGCCAAGTTTTGACTGCATGGACTACATCTGCAAGCTCTAGATCATGTGTGGGATAGTTTTCCTCATGTGGGTGTAATTGCTGTGAAGCATAGGCAATTACCTGACGATCCTGCATGAGTATGCAACCTAGTCCTTGTCGCAAGGCGTCGCAGTAGATAATAAAGTCGTTGGAGAAATCTGGTGGTACCAGTACGGGAGCAGATGTCAGGCATCTTTTCAGTTCCTGAAAGCTGAACTCGCACTGTGGGGTCCACTTGAACTTTTTATCTTTCTTGAGGAGTTCAGTTAGAGGTTTAGCAACCTTGGAGAAATTCTCGACGAAGCGGCGGCAATAGCTCGCTAAGCCAAGGAAGCTCCGAACTTGCTTGACCGTCTCAAGTGGAGTCCAATCAAGGACAACTTGAACTCGCTCGGGATTGACAGCAATACCCTTACCAGAGATTACATGACCTAGATAGGTCACTTCTGGCAACCAAAATTCACACTTGGAGAATTTGGCATAAAGGCGATGCTCTTGGAGTTTCATCAATACCAGCCTTAGATGTTCGACATGTTCCTCTTCATTCTTGGAGTAGATGAGTATGTCATCGAGATAAACCACGACGAATTTATCCAAATACTCCATGAAGACCGAGTTCATTAACCGAGAGAAGGTGGCTGGGGCATTGGTTAAACCGAAGGACATGACGGTGTACTCGTATTGGCCATAACGGGTAACAAAGGCCGTTTTGGGAATGTCCCCGTTTCTGATTTTGATTTGATGGTAGCCTAACCTCAAATCCATCTTGGAAAAGACTGAGGATCCAGCAAGCTGATCATACAGATCGTTGATCCTGGGAAGCGGATACTTGTTCTTGATAGTGACCAAGTTGACAGGTCGGTAATCTACAACCATCCGATCCGTTCCATCCTTCTTCTTGACAAAGAGGACGGGGCAAGCCCAAGGAGAGGAACTGGGACGGATGAAACCCTTTTTCAAGGACTCATCGAGTTGGTTCTTAAGCTCGGCTAGTTCTAAGGGTGCCATCTTATAGGGTCTCCTAGAAATTGGAACGGTTCCTGGAACAAGGTCTATCACGGACTCGACATCCCTGTCAGGTGGAACACCTGGCAGTTCTTCTGGAAAGACATCCGGAAAGTCCCGGACTACCGAAACATCCTCAAGGTCTGGAAGGGGGTTGGCATTTAGGGAGTAAAGCTGGCGCTTGGCCACTCGAGTTAAGACATTGACTGTCTTGCCCGACAGGTGAGTAAGTTGAACGGTTCTAGTGGCACAATCAATCTTAGCATAATGAGCTGGCATCCAGTCCATACCCAAGATGATTTTTATGTCCGAGGACATGAGAGCTATTAAGGCTGCAAGGAAGACAAGTCTATCGACAAGAATTTCGTTCCCATGGCTTGCTCTAGAGGTTTGCCATTTGGAACCCGGAGTTTGAATTACCATGGAAGTGGGCATGTCACAGAATGTCGTGTTATGCAATCGAGCATAGTTCTCGGATATGAATGAATGAGATGCTCCAGTATCGAAAAGAACAGATGCCGGATGGTAGTTAACAAGGAGCGTACCAAGGACGACATTAGGATCCTCGTGAGCCTCCTCGGCTGAGACATAGTTGACATGGCCACGTGCAGTGGTGATCGGCTTGGCGTAGAATGTCTTTCCCGCTGGCTTACCACGGCCAACGGACTTTCCAGATTGATTGGGGTTGTTGTTCTGGGGACACTCTCGGCTATAGTGACCCGGCTCTCCACACTTGAAACACGTCACCACATTGGGACGTGGAGCAGCATTAGCAGCGGGGCCACCATAGGGCTTGGGCGGTGCAAACTGCTGGTTGGGACGAGGCGCCTCAAAGGATGGCCTCAGAATGAACCTGGGTGGCAGTGCCGTGCTTGGAATCCACACCCGGCGCTTCTGAGCTCCAGAGCCGGATGAAGAGCCAAAATCACGTGGGTGCTTGCGTGAAGCGTCATAGTCAGACTAATCTGACTCAGCACTAATGGCTTTATTGACCAACTTCTGAAAGAACTGCACTCGTGCAGACGAAGATCACGGCGAAGCTCAGGGCTAAGTCCCTTGCGGAACCTTGCCTGCTTCTTAGCGTCAGTAGATACTTCTTCAGGAGCATATCATGCCAGATTCCCAAATTCATGACTATATGCATCCACAGTCAGTCTTCCTTGGGTGAAGTTGTAGAACTCCTCCCTCTTGCGATCCATGAGACCTTCCGGAATGTGATGCTCAGGGAAAGCCTCACTGAATTCAGCCCAAGTAGTGATTTGGCCGACCGGGCGCATAGCTTCAAAGTTTTCCCACCAAAGGCTAGCAGGGCCTTCGAGGTGATAGGCAGCATAGGTAACCTTGTCGGCTTCGGCTACATTGGCAGAACGTAGCTTGTGGGTGATGCTGCGAAGCTAGTCATCCGCGTCGAGGGGCTCGACGGAATGGTTAAACTTTGGTGGGTACAGCTTGATAAAGTCAATGATTGACACCAAGTCATTTCGCTGATGGCGTGCAGTGTTCTGCTCAATCCGCTCTAGCAGACGATTAGTCTCACGCTTGTTTCTTTCTGCCTCCAGCATCACTTCGGCCAGAGAAGGTGGGTGAGGTAGATTTTCACCCCTAGCTGCACTGGCTTCCCCCTGCTCTGGGGCAGCAGGGTTGCTGCGGGTGTTGACCATCCTAGGAGAAAACAAGACAATGGTTAAGATAAGGATGGCACAACTTAGCAAGGAAGTGCAGAATGTAATGGATAACATGGAACGCTAAGATGTTCATTGCACGACATGGTAATATAGAAACTGCCATATATATACCATTGGTCATACACACCGTACGTAGTTTAGTACAAGCCCAGGCTAGAGTACAACTACGATGGAAGACGTTACATCTCATCGGAGGCATTCCAAGCTCCTATACATTATTTTCCTACACCTCCGGAGCGTGATACACACCAAGTCGTATCCCACGGTCACGCAGGACTGTGGAGAATACAACTACTACAATACTAGTGGAACTACTACTAGCTCAGACGGCTCCGTAGTAATCCTCATAGAAGTCGCCACCAACACCTGGAAGTGGAACATGTTCATCTGGGAACAGACGGTCCCGCGGAGCTTGCGGACCAAAGGGACTCGGATGTGGCCTTGGTCCCACAGGTGGTGGCAGGCGGGGACCACGAGGTGGGGTGATGCCTCCCACATCGCGCCACTCCATACAATCCAGCAATCCAGGCCGTACTGGGTACAGATCCCTCAGATCCATGTATCCTGCTTGTACCGCCTGTGCAAACCGAGTCAATGTGGCCCAATGATCAACATGAGAGTTAAAAAGCTCCATATGCAAGGCCCGATTTTCGCGGTCCTTATCCTCGAACATCTCAGCAGTGGTGCGAAGTAGTGACTCCTCATGTGTGGGGTCAGCATAGATAGCCTGGAGATACCCTTGCGCTCCCGGAAGTGAAGCTGGCATGTAACGGAAGTCAGTGTTCCGAAGCAGGCCAGTCCGGACTCGCATGATGGTCATCATGGAATAGGCAGCATCTTTCACAGCCATCTCAATAGTAACCCTGAGTCCATAGGAACAGTGAAGGGGCTCAGTGGCTCCAGGATAAGAGGGATATATCCTGACAGTACAGAGGTACTGGCTCTGGTTGAAGTCTCTGAACTGCTCTTCGACAGTGTATTCGGGATACCAACGGTAACCCGTCTCGATCATTACCCGGACTAACATAGCAGTATGATCGGGCACATCGAGGCACCGGGTCAGGCGAACCACTTGCTTTTGAGCATGATTGGCCATCTGAAAGCACAACCACAAGGCAAAGCCATTAGAACTTCTAGGGAAAATTGGACAGCATAATAGTTGTAAATGCTCAGAAAAGGATTTGAGACATCCACAACAGTTTGCAATACCACTCAACATCATATCAAGGTTCTGATTCAACTGACAACATACTAAAAGTAGTAGAAAATGTACTGAGGCTTGTAACAACAATCCTATAAGCTACTATGGATTAGTAACACATGAACCTGATAGAAGGAGAGAGCCTAGTCCTTAACCCATGTTGAATAAGAAGAGAATGACTCAGATCAGAGGGCATAAGGTAAAGGAGTAAAAGAGCCTTACGTTCCCTCCCACAATCAATTCCCCTACATATAACTAAAGCATTTCTAGACTCGACATCGACCAGTTTGGCTCAACGAAACCTACAGGCAGTCCGGCTCTGATGCCAACGCTGTCAGGACCCTGATTCCAAGTCACATCGATCTAGCCGGTAACACCTCATATCACATTGCGGCCTCACGCACGGTATCCCCACGGGTGTCGCCTTACCATGGCCCGGGACTGTTTGCGCCTTTTGGCTCAAGTATATGATAGTGTCGCTAGCATCCATATGACAGAGAACCCGGGCCGACATGGCTAGTCGTGAACCCAAAGCGGCGCAGACCTATGGAGACAGGCATACATGAATCACATCGAGCATGTTGGTCATCAGCGAGTGAATCCGGGCTGTAGCACTGGGCTAACAGGACTCCGAGGAACCCGGGCTGTAGCAGGCTAGGCAGGACTCCGGATGTCACCGCGTGACATTTCCCCAAAGGGACAGACATAGAAACGAAGTGAAACACATGCCGGCCAATCAAGTGTCCTGAGCAGTAGTGCTGGGCTAGCAGGACTCCGGTGAACCGGGCTGTAGCGGACTACTATGGCTCGAGGAACACTAGACTACATTTCCCCATAAGAAAGGCTGCCAAGGATAAACAGCTAGACTGTCAGATCCCACTCATACCAAGCATTTCAATCATACACACAATATGCCCGATATGAGTACATACAACATGGCATCACAACAAAACTCTACAACTCAAGTACTTTATTTAAAAGCTCCAGAGAGCCATACATAACATGTTCATACAGGTAGGGGTCACATGACCCAACACACAAGTCATACAAGCACATGCGGAAGCAAATAGTCTGAGTACAGACACTAGAAAGCAAGAAGGCTTCTCGAAGCCTGTCTATCTACATAGGGCCCTCCATGGCCAAGATCACCACCTGGGTGGCTAGTCACTCGTCGACATCAAGGTCTACATAAAACCCATCGGAGGGGGCGGTGTTGTCATCTGAAAACAGTAATTATGCAAACATGAGTAGAAAGGTACTCAACAAGTCTTACATCAGATCCTACTATACATGCTCATTCTCAAGAAGGTGGTGGGGTTATTGCAGCAAGCCAGCTTTGACTCTTGGCTAAACTATCCTACGGAACTCCACTAGTAAAAATAGTTTTCGCACACGAGTCCACTACTCACCAACACAATACTCCACCGGGGATCCTCCCTCGACATCCTACGAGAGGGCCATCCTCGGTACTCACACTTATCTTGAGTCTTTTAGTAGTATCCATTAACTTGTCTGTGAACTGTATAGGCAACCAAGTAGTCCTTTACCGCGGACGCGGCTATTCGAATAGTTTTTTATATCCTGCAGGGGTTTACTTCTTCATACATGCTTTCACCACTTACCGCCGTTTATACGACATGTACTCGGCAACCTTCAAGCGGAAGCCCAACGCGGGTGTCGGCCATGGCCTACCTAAACACTCAAGTCTCTAGTCCAGGTGTA